>NC_043708.1:38663913-38746058 GCF_006229205.1 Suricata suricatta
CAAATCATCAGAGATTATTGAATACTGAAAATGAACCGAGGGCTGAAGGGAGAGGAAGAGGGGGAAAGGGGGTGATGGCCACTGAGGGGGAGCACTTGTGGGGAGAAGCACTGGGTGTTCGATGGAAACCAATCTGACAATAAACTAATAAAAAAAATAAAAACTAAAACTATAGAGATGCTAGTAGAAATTGGCAAAACAATTTAATTGACATAACCATAAGTTTCAAAGATTATATATACAGTTGAGGTTGAATCACACTTATGTAAAGCTTTTTGAAATATAAAAACTTTTAAGAGGGCAAAAGGCAAAACTGGAATTATATAGTATATACAGTAGTTTTGTATCCTACTTTATATGAGAACATTATTCTACTGTATGGATATGCCATAATTTATTCAAATATTTTCTTGTTCCAGGTTTTTAGTTATCATAACATCATCATCATCATCATTCTCATACAGACTTACGTATTCAGTTACGGTCTCCTCCAACTACAATGTAAATTCCATGCAGCAGCTATCTTTGGGTGACTACTCTATCTGCAGGGCCTAAACCAGTACTTGGCTCACAGCAGGCATGCCACAAATATATGTTGATAGAATGAATATTATGAATGCGTTTTTATATGAATTTTTATTTTTTATTTTTTGTATGAATTTTAACACATTTTTATTACTTCCTTAGAAAGAATCCCTTGAAGAGGATGCATGAAGTCACTATTTATTATTATTATTACTATCATTTATTAACACATTTTTACAAAACTACAGTGCCTTTAATAGACAATGCTGTCAGGCTGTATTAGGATCCAGGGAGAGAACACGGAATGTGACATCAACACTTTTAAATCACGGCTCTACCAGATGCCAGTACACAACCTTGAGCAGGTCACTTATCCTGAGATTCCTTTTCCTTCTCTTTCAAAGGAAAAGAATCCTAGCACACAGGAGTGTAGATTTAAGTAATAAAAGTGCTTTATAAACTTTTATTAAAGCATATAACATATAAATGTTGGTAAGATGTACTGCTAAGCCACCTTGTGTCCAAGAAAGTGAAAAAGAAAGATTACCACCAAGAAAGTATCTTTACACTACATGTATAATAGAGCACAAAAGAGCAATAAAGGACCCACATTATTCAGTATAAAACATACCATTTTAAAGCAGAGCCTAACTGAAGCAATGAAAATGCCCTCAATATTTTGCATGAATTCTGCCTTCTCCTATTTGAACAGGTTAGACTAGCTTCTCAAACTTGAGGTGAGTCAGAATCATTCTGGGTCACTTAAAACAGATGGCTGGGCCCCCTCTAGAGTCTCTGATCCAGTAGGTCTGAGGCGGTGCCCAAGAATGTCCATTTCTAACAAGTTCCAGCAGATGTTAATATTACTAATCTGGGGAACTGAATTTTGAGAACCACTGGGCTGAAGAAAAAGCTTTTTTAGTCACTAGCATTTTTATCCAGTTTGTGCTAAGACAAAAAAAATGCATTCATTATTCACTCAACAAATATTTATCACGTGACTATTATGTGCCAGACAGACACTGTTCCAGGGGCTTAGGCTATATCCCTTCAAACCGAGATCCCTGCCCTTATGACATTTACATTAGAGAGTAAAGGGACACAGACAATCCACAATGAAAATAGTAAGTAAATTACATAGTTTGTTTGAAGGCATAAGTGCCATGAAAATAAAGAAAAAGTAAAGCAAGCCAAGGAGGACTGGAGTGCTGGATGGTAGGGGAATACACACGGGAATATACAGGAGAGCCTTAGTAGACTTCACTGGGAAGGTGACCTTGGAGGAAAGACTTGAAGGTGGTGAGGGAGTTAACTGGATGAGTACAACTGAGAGGATTCAAGCAGTAGATGAGGCCAAGAGAAAATAGGGAAACTGACCATCCGAGGCCCTGGCTTTAACTCTGAATTTAAAAAAAAGGCCTATTGTAGAGTTTTGAGTAGAGAAGTGACATGATCTGACTTAGACTTTATAAAGATCATTCTAGTTGAGAATAGACAAGAGAGAGGCACAGGTAGAAGTGGGGAGACCAATTAGGAGGCTACTGTAATTACCCAGGGAAGAGATAAAAATAGCTAATAGGAGGGTGGCAGGAAGTGTAGGATATAGAATATGGCTTAAAGGCAGAGCCAACAGGATTTTTGTGGGACGGCACGTGGGGCATGGAAGTAAACAGTTGTGAAATGTCCCCAAGGACTGCTGGGCCCTGGGGGCACTCTGATGTCAAAGTCATCTCATGTCAAGAGAACAAGGAAAAGAGAAGGAACCATCAAAGGAGACTGACAAGGAATGATGCACAAGACCAACTGTGTCAAATGCTGCAGACAGGTCAAACAAGACCAGGTCTGAGAACTGATCATTGGATTTAGCAATGTGATAGCCACCGGAGATGTTGACAAGAGCAGCTTTGGGACAGTAATAGGTAATAGGGTCAAAAACCTAGAGTAAATTGAAGAGAGATGGGAGAAATAAAACTTGAGATTTGATTATAAGCAATTCGTATAAAGAATTTTGTTTTACGAGAGAAAAATATGGTGTCACAGGTAGGGGAATAAGGATCAGAAGAGGTTTTTTAGTAAGTTGAGAATTCCCTCTTACAATATAGGAGGGAAAAAACATTACTGAGTCACACTTTTGAGATGCTCAACCAGACAGGGACCAGACAAAAAGGGGGCTGGTATATTTTGTTACTATGCTCTATTAAACAATCAGTACTAGTCTACCTATCAATATGTGCTAATTGAAATATATTTTTATAATCCCTAGGTGTTTGAACAGGTACCAATTGATACTCTTAAATTCAGCTATTCAGTGGACGATGTGCCTGTAACAGGTAAAATTTTACACATGTACTATAAAAAAATGTACACTGACCTTAATGTTAATACAGCAGTAAGTATAGCCACATTCTAGAATCATTATCCATATTAAACGATCCTGAAAACGGCCCAAGTAATGAGACCCAGGTAAGAGGAGACCTAAAACAAGTTAGAAAAAAAAGTCAGTAATATTCAAGCTTGTTTTATTTTGCCATGTGAATCTTCAAAATCGATCACACTTGGAACTGATTCATAGCTCCTTTTATGCTTTATGTCAAGAATAGAAACAATTATTCATTGCATATTAGGAAGCATATATTATTAAGGCCTTTATAGGAACAGGGACAGAAGAGAAAATATATAGATGATAATACATAAAAATTCAAGGATATATTTTTCGGAGAAACAACAAATTAGAACCTGTTATATAAAAATCCTAAATGCGTGTTAAATATAGTAGGATAAACATTAAATGTATAAAAGCCAACTTCTCATTAATTATTTAAAGCATTTTGGACATTTTTATAAACACACATATAAAAATATTAAAATTTACATAAAGTGCTACCTGCTACACTTTTGCAAAAACTTTTAGAAATTAGTTTTCTTTCAACATTATATCTCTGAGATTTGCCCATGTTGACCGCAAATAGCTGAAAAGTCATTAATTGTACCTATGGTTGAGACTCCATTGTATGAATATAGCTAAATTTGAACGTTCATTTCTCTGTTAATAAACATATCCCATGTTGTTCCAAGTTTTCTCTATTATATAATAATACTGCAGAAATTATCTTTGTGCAAGTCTGCTACACAACATATTGTGCAGTAAAGAGTTAGCACAGCAGAACTGACTGCCACTCTTTCAAAGTCCTGCTTGCAAAGCTGGCTGATGGCTGGCACCCAGGAACTTGTATTTCAGAAGAATCCTCACCACTCTCCCTGGTAAGTCTCATTGTGCCTAAACGGTTTGGGCAAACAATGCAGTTTATACGGAACGCTCGCTTTCCTTTTGCGAGTCTGGAATTTTGGTACATGCTAGGCAGAGGATGCCTACATGACAAAGCCTCAGAAAAAGCCCAAGTCACTGGTAGTCACCATACCACATACGTTGTGACAACATGTGCCTGGGGACTTAAGCATGTTCTGTGTGACTCCATCGGGAGAGGACACTTGGAAGCTTGCACCAAGTCTTGCCCCGTATAACTTTTCTCGTCATTGATTTTGTTCTGCAGCCTTTTGCTATAATAAATTTTAGCTGTTAGTACAAATCTATACTGAGCTCTGTGAGTCCTCTTAGCAAATCATCAAACCTGGATATGGTCATTGGAACCCCGAGAATGTTTGTACAAAAGTTTCTCTAGAATTAGAATCTAATTAGAACTATGGAATCTAAAACTGAATCCCTATGCTATAGGATATGTGTGTCTTTACTACAGACTATTAGTTTACTCTTCAAGGTAGTTGTATGAATTTATATTCTCTTCCAGCAAATTCTAACAAATCCTGTTCCTTATACCATAGCGAGTATTTGGTAATGTCCGATTTTTATTAGATGTGTGTGAAATGTTACCTAACTGTTCCCTCCTCCCCAGGAATACTTTATGACACATTTCTTGGCTGAACGTAATTGATTTGATAATAAAGTATAATTTCTACCTTATTACTAACTTATTACTTCAAATGTGAGTCAAGCCTCAGGTATTTTTTTTAAAGTGGCGTAGTATTATATAATAAACATTAATTAGAACTGGATGAAAAGATTAAAAATGTAGAATACTTCCTATGAAAAAGAAAAAATGATTATTTATTAAAAAATCTGTACTACATGGGGCATTTGAGTGTTTCAGTTGGTTAAGTGTCCAACTTCAGCTCAGGTTATAATCTCACAGTTCATGGGTTCGAGCCCTGAATCAGGCTCTGTGCTGACAGTTTGGAGCCTAGACCTTGTTTCAGATTCTGTGTCTCTTTCTCTCTCCCTCTGCCTCTCCCCCATTTGTGCTCTGTCTCTCAAAAATAAAGAAACGTTAAACATTTTTTAAATAAAAAATGTGTACTATTAAGGTTTTCCTAAATTACCTCACATATTTTTTTATTAAAAAATTTTTAATGTTTATTTTTGAGAGAGACTGAGAGAGAGAGACAGAGAGTGTAAGTGGGGGAGGGAAGAGAGCGAGGGAGACACAGAATCCAAAGCAGACTCCAGGCTCAGAGCTGTAGCACAGAGCCCAATGTGGAGCTCAAACTCATCCACTGTGAGATTATGACCTGAGCCAAAGTCAGGCACTTAACCACCTGAGCCACCTAGAAGCCGCACTTCACATATTTTAGGTAACAAATAGATAATAAGAAAAGTTCAATCCAAGTAAGCATTTCATTAAAATTCTAATTTGAAGGGTGCCTGGGTGGCTCAGTCAGTTAAATGTCTGACTCTTGATTTTGACTCCAGTCATGATCTCACGATTTGAATTCAAGCCCAGCATCGGGCTCTCCACTGACAGTGTGGAGCCTGGCTGGGATTCTCTCTCTGCCCCTCCCCAACTCAAGTGTACGCTGTCAAATATAAATAAATAAACAAAAAGAAAATTCTAATCTGAAATCACCATTCTGCCTAGAATCAGTTTGCTAAGTCGTCACCGGATATTTCTAAAACAAGTTTCAAGGGCTAAGGTATATGGTAGGAGACAACACACCTTTGGCATCAGCTTGTACCTTATCTAAAACTAACCTCAAGAAGTACAATACAGTTGAATTTATAGTTAGTATATGATAAAAGTATTAACTCATAACATTAGTTCATCCCCATCAAAAATATATTCTCTTGCTGATATTTACATAGCATTTCATTTTGGGAGGCTACTGATCATTGGCCATAGCTTTTGTCATCTTGTCCTGTAACCTTGTCAGACTGCTTACGTTGTTATACAGTAACTAACAGGGTATGAACTAACTCCCCTAAGTCTTTTCATCTGATATACATAAAGCTAGTTTTTAATCTTTATGGGTCTAAGCCATTGCATTTACTTGATGTGAACTCACTATAGATTCATGGAAATTCCGGTAGGTAAGGTTATTTCCTGTTTCAGTGGTAGGACTACAACCTGATTTTATTCAAGAAAATGTTTTTAAAAAATTGTCAAATCACCTTAATGAAAACTTCTCTTATTTTTATTTTATGACTTTATTTACCTCAAAATAAGTAGCAAGAGATATACTTCTATTTCATATTTAGTCCTTCTGCCATATATCATAGTATTAGAATCTATATAATGGTTGGACCAAAACACTTTTACTGTATATTCATTTTTTTGTACTAAATTCATTGGTGAGGATTTTGTGAGCACAGTCCATTTGCTTACCTAAACTTCCAGCTGCCATTGCAGACCGCAGCGCAGTGGTCAAACGGGGGACCATCTGGTGGTAGTATACTGTATCTGCACACACACAGGCTGTGCTACCAACTGTTCCTGGCCAGCTCTGAACAGGTCGGGGAAAGCCCACCAAAAATAAAGGAAGGGTGAAAAGGGGGAGTAATGGAGAGGAGAGTAGTGTTGAAAAAACTATGAAGACCAACACGAATGGAGAGAAGACAGTGCTGAGTATACATAAAGTGGTGGTGGACTTGCGACGTTTCTTCTCAGTCCACGAGGCTAAAAGTATGGTCACAGCAAACCGCAGTTTAGAGACGAACTGAATCAGACGATCACGCAGGATACCGACCTATAGAGATGGAAAAATGATTTTTTTTATTCTTAAAGACCTCATCAATTTTCAGGGTCATATAAAGAAAACGTATGATTTTATCATTGCTGCAATATTTTTGAGGAAATAGCCCCTGTATGTCATACTTTAAGTTTCTCCAACCTCACAAGTAATAAATGCATCTATATTTATTTTTAGTTAATTAATTTTTTTTGAGAGAAAGCATGTATGAATGGGGGGGCGAGGCAGAAAGAGAGGGAAAGAGAGAATCCCAAGCAGGCTCTGCAATGTTGGCACAGACCCTGATGTAGGGCTCGAACCCAGGAACCATGAGATCATGACCTGAGCCAAAATCAAGAGTCAGTTGCTGAACTGACTGAGCCACCCAGGTGACCTATGAGTCTACATTTAAAAGCTTGGGTTCTCGGGGTGCCTGGGTGGCTCAGTCAGTTAAGCCTGACTCTTGATTCCAGCTCAGGTCACGACCTCACAGTTTGTGGGATTAAGCAAGCCCTGCATGGGACTCCGTGCTGACAGTATGGAGCCTGCTTGGGATTCTCTCTCTCCCATGTTTGCAGAGCATGCAACTCTTGATCTTGGGGTTGTAAACTCAAGCCCAACATTAGGTGTAGAGATCACTTAAAAATAAAATCTTAAAAAAATTAAAAGACTTATCACTAAATAACCAATGGGTCAAAGAAGACATCACCAAAAAAATGAGAAAACATTGTGAGATGAATGAAATAAAAACACAACATACCAAAACTCGTGATACAGCTAAAACAGTGCTCAGAGGGAAATTTATAGCTAGCTTTAAATCCCTACGTTAACAGAAGAAACATCTTGAATCAATAACCTAATCTATCTTAGAAATTAGAGAAACTAGAGAACAAAGAGCAACTTAAACCTCAAGTAAGCAGAAAGAAGTTAATAATAAAGATTAATAAAAATTAATAAAATAGAGAATATAAAAAAATCAAGAAAATCAATAAACCAAAAGCTGGTTTTTTGAGATCAACAAAACAGACAAACCTTTAGCTGTACTGATGGAGAATAAAATAGTCAAGAGTCAAATTACTAAAATCAGGAATGAGATAACTTTACTACCAATATTGCAGAAAAAAATTAGGATTATAAGAGAATACTATGAACTTATGCTGATAAATTTGATCACTTAGATGAAACTGACAAGTTCCTAGAAAAACATAAAATAACTCAAGAAGAAATAGAAAAACTGAACAGACCTGTAATAAGAAATTGAATTTGTAATTTAAGAGTTACGTATAGAGAAAAGTTGTGGCTCAGAGAGCTTCCATATTACAAAATACTACATACTACAGAATATTTGATACATATCAAATCTGATCAAACATTTAAGAATAATTATTTCAAAATTCCTAACTCATTCTATGAGGTCAGTGCTATTTTCGAATCTAAACCAAAGGCATGACAAGAAAAGACAGCTACAGATACATATAAATATCAACCACACAAAAATACTAGCCAACAAATCCTGAAACATACAAGCAGAGTTATAGGTCACAACCAAATGGGATTTATTCCTGGAATGCAAGGTTGGCTTAACAACCAAAAGTCAACATATTATATCTTGTTAACATAAAGGACAAAAACCACATAACCATTTCAAAAGACACAGAAAATGCATCAACGAAAATCCAGTGCTTTTCATGATAAAAAGACTGATCAGAAATAGAAGGGAGCCTTCAACCTGAAAAAGAACATCTACAATAGCTGATATCATATCTAATGGTAAAAAACTGACATCAACTTAATGAGGAAGATGGAATATGCTTTCCTCGTAAGATGTCCACTCATCTATTCCATATTATACTGGAGGTTTTGGACTTGGCAATTAGGTAAGAAAAAGAGATAAAAGAAATCTAGATTGGAAAAGAAGTAAAAAATAACTCTACTAGGAACACTTGAGTGCCTCAGTCAGTTAAGCATCTGATATCAGCTCAGGTCATGACCTCATGGTTTGTGAGTTGGAGCCCTGTATCAGGCTCTGCACTGACAGTGTGGAGCCTGCCTGGGATTCTCTCATTCTCTCTTCCTCTCTCTCTGCCCCTCTCCCACTCTCTGTCTCTCAAAATAAAGAAATAAACTTAAAATAAACTCTACTATATCTAATTTGCAGATGACATGATCTTATATACTGAATATCTTAAAAATCCACTAAAAATCTATTAGAACTAATAGAAGTGAGGTTTTAAGACATAAGATTAATATTTTAAAAAATGAGGGGAGCCTGGGTGGCTCAGTCAGTTAAGCATCCGACTTCAGCTCAGGTCATGGCCTCATGGTTCATGGGTTTGAGCCCTGCATTGGGCTCTGTGCTGACAGCTCAGAGCTGTAACCTGCTTTGGATTCTGTGTGTGTGTGTGTCTCTCTCTGCCCTTACCCAGCTCATGCTCTGTCTCTCACTCTCTCTCAAAAAAATAAATAAACATAAAAAATCAACCGTATTCTATATTCTAGCAATAAAATGAATTTAAAAAACAAAAAATGAATTAAATTCCAATTACAATATTATCAAAAGGAAAAATAGGCTTAGGAAAAATTTAATAAAAGCATGAGACTTGCAACACTGAAAACTATAAAACATTGTTGAAATAAAGAAGATCTTGAGGGGCACCTGGGTTGCTCAGTCAGTTAAGCATCCTACTTCTGCTCAGGTCATGATCTCATAGCTTTTGAGTTTGCGGCCAGCTTCAGGCTATGTGCTGGGAGCTCAGAGCCTGAAGCCTGCTTCAGATTCTGTGTATGTGTCTCTCTCTCTGCCCATCCCTTGCTCATGCTCTGTCTTTGTCTCTCAAAAATAAATAAATGTTAAAAAAGCTTTTTAATAATATGAAGACATGTCATGATCATGGATGGGAAGAATTAATATTTTTAAGGTGGCAACAGTCCCCAAATTGACCTACGGGTTTGAGATCATCTCTATCAAAGTTTCAGAGGCCTTCTTGCAAAAACTGAAAAGCTGAGACTAATATTTACATAGTAATACAAAGGGGCTGGAAGAGTCAACACAATCTTTAAAAAGAAGAACAAAGTTAGAGGACTCGTACTTCTCAGTTTCAAAACCTACCATAAAGTATGGGAATAAAGACAGTAGAGGACTGGCATAAGGAAAGACATACATAAATGGAAAAGAATTGAGAGTCTAGAAATTACACATCTGTCATTTGACTTTTGAACAGGATGCCAAGAAAAATCACTGAGGGAAGAATAGTTTTTCTCAATAAATGGTGCTGGGATAATTGTATACCCATATACAAAAGAATGCCTTTGGAACTCTACCTCACATCGTACACAAAAATAAACTCAAAGTAGATCATAGAATCAAATGTAGGGGCTAAAATTGTAAACTCTTAGAAGAAAACACAGTAAATCTTTATGATTTGGGAATAGGCAGCAGTGTTTATTCTATGTGACCCAAACAATTCAAGTGACAAAAATAAAAAGAAATAAATTGAATTTTAGCAAAATTAAAAACTTTCTTACTCCGAAGAATATTATCAAGAAAAAGAAAGGAAACCTACAGAATGGGAGAAAATTTTTATTTATCAGATATTATCAATTGTCAAGGAACTTGTATCTATAATATATAAAGAACTTTTAAGCTCAACAGTAAGGGCAATCCATGTACAGTGGACAAAAAATCTGAATAGGCATTTCTCCAAAAAATATATACAAACGGCCAATAAATTTATGAAAAAATACATCATTAGAATTCGGAGAAATGCAAATCAAAATTACAATGAGATAGCAAGTCACATCCACCAGAATTATTATAATGAAAAAGTCAGATAATAACAATGTTAGTACGGATGTAGAGAAATTAGATTCCTCATACGTTGTTGGTAGAAACGTAAAATGGTGCAATCACTTTGGAAAAATGTTTGGCAATACCTTGAAGTGTTAAACATAGACTTACTATGAACTGAAATTCCAGTCCTAGGTACATATAGATAAGAGAAAACATACATCAAAAAAACACACGTACAAAAATGTGTACACAAATGTTCATAGCAGTATTATTCATAATAGTCAGAAAGTGGAAACAACCTAAAAATCCATCATCTGATAAATAAATCAACCACAGAAACAGACAGTATATTAATGGTTCCTAGGGCTGGAGTGGGCGGTGGGTGGGATAGAGGATGGGGAATGGGGGAATGACATTAACGTGCATTAAGTTTCTTTTTGGGATTGAAAATGGTCTAAAATTAGACTGTGGTGATGGCTGGAAATTCTGTTTCAGTGGATGATTTTATGGTATACGAAACACATCACAATAAAGCTATTAAAATGTTTACTTACTAGTAAGAGTCTGATTCCTGTATCCAGGCTTCTGTTCCACCACACATCTGTACTGGAGATCAATAAGTGCACTGCTGAAACGATGACTATCTCCAATAAAGCATTTTCTGTACTCTGCCACACCTGCAGCATACAAATTATCCACTTTATTAGGCAGAATTTGATAATTTAAGTAAACTGTTAGAATAAACAAAATCACAAACTTAGCAACAGGAAAATACTATTAAGTGCTCATTAGAATTACCATTCTAAAAGCTCTTGTAAACCCAATGGAGACAGACACAGAGTGGAGACCTTGTAAGGAACTGTCCAATGAAAGAAATGCTATCATAGCGAAAGGTGACACTAGGACAAACAAACAAAAAGAGACATATTTAATTAAGGCAAAGTAACCTCTTCTACCACATTTTATTTTGGCTGATGAGTTCTTCCATGAGCACATTTAAGCAATTAACTTGAAAAACTAATAAGCCAAAACATAAAAGAATGAATGCCTATATGCTGTATATTATAAAAAATATGGGAATATTTTTGTGCACTTCCTAGCTAAAACACAAAGTTAGTAGATTTTATCTTCTTACCTAGATTTAGCAAAATCCATCTGATAACACCAATCTTCATAAGCCTTCTTTGCTTCTCTAAGAATAAAGTCACAGTTTGCACATCCTTTGGATAGAAAGGGTTTTGGAAAATTCCAAAGATATAGACACTCTGAATTTCTCTAAGTAGCCACAGTATTATAAGCAATATCATCAAAATATAGCCAATAATAGACTGAGGACTGTTTTGGGAAATCTGTGAGAAACCAGCAAAATGATGCAGTAAACTAGTTTCTATGAGAGCCAAGACTAATACAATAATATAGAAAAGGCATTCCTTCCAAGTAAACTGTTTTTCTGATCCACTGGGTAAAGCCTTAGATTTGGTTCCAACTCTGTGTCCAGTCACACTGTGTTTGAAGAAAAAGCCCATGTCACTTAGGTTAAGGCTCAGTAAGAGTCCAAGTCCAGTCATGAAAAGAACCACACCAACAGTGCTGGGAATGAAATACGCTGTGACCGCTGTTCCAGCAGAAATGATGAACATTATTAATAACCTGCAGAGGAAAAGAGAGGAAGATTTGCTTGAAAAGAAAAATTATACTTTAAGAATAAGTTACACAGAACCTTAATACTTAAAATTATTACCGTAAGTGGGTTGACATGGATGAGCCTCCAAGGCCAAACTCTAAAACCTGCTCCATTGCCCATAAGAAAAATGCATCAGGTGGGGGCAGAATCCCAAGTGCCCACAGAAAGGGTAAAAATATAAACACGATGTGTAAAATCTGATTTATTTGTTCTAGAGCTGGTATATTTGCCACAAACCTATAAAAAAGGAAACATTTAAGTCATATAAAATAATATTCAGAAGAACTTTCCAGGAAAAATAAAACGCATGCAACCCGCTTTCCAAAACAAAGGAACATTTACAAAAAGATCCAAGTCCCAAACCGCAAAATACCAACATTTGTAAATTGTGACCACTGTCCTCCCATTCCAGCCACTACCCCTAATCAACTGTGTATAAGATTAGCACTTAGAAAATATGTGGATTCAAATGTGGAAAGAAGTAATTAAAAGCAATTTACTGAATAATTGAATTTAGGGATTTGTAAAACTGAACTGACCCCAGGGCAAAAATATTTCTCCCTTAATTGTCTAACCTAAATTGGGTGAAATTCTATCAATGATTCTTGAGAGTTTAAAATTTTCTAATTTAAAATTGTAAGTAACTCTAGGAAAGCCAAAGCCTTACCGATGTTCGTACCATTAGTAGCTAGCAAAGAGAGCTCTTCTCTTTATCCTGCTCCCCCCATATTGTCTTACCCCAGGTCCCAGAATTTGAAGTCAGTTGAATCAATATCAAAAGTTGGCAACATTAGGCTTTGAATGTGTCTCTGTGGATTGGCCTGGGAACTTAACTAGCATTTATAGTATTGTTTTTATTTTATAGAGAATACAAACTTGTAAAATACAATTTCATAAATTAGAGATGGTTTCTATAAAGTTGAGAAATTGGTTCTTGGTACACCATTTACCAGTTAAAAATTATATGGTTTTAAATGACTTTATAAAAACTTAAAGCATAGAAAAATAAACAATATCAAAATATTACTAATTTTTTTTGAAATAAGGCTGACCAAACACTTTGTCTGGAAACCAGTAATATTCTAATACTTACAGTGTTTCCAAGATAACTTATAAAAGAAAAAACTAAATGTCAAAACTTACAGCATAATTGTACTTGAATACCTGAGCTGCTAAGAATCAAAGTCAAGGAGAAAAGCACCTTCTGTAATAATTATCCACTTAAGTATATGTTAACAGCCCAGAAGCAAATGTATAGCAACTATGGATATAATACTGAAATAATGTGTTTGCTCCAAAGATATCCAGACTATGTCAGCTAATGCACTCTGTCTCATAATGTATGTCCTTCAAATTTTATAGGCATAGAATTAATGAGTGCAAGGTTAACAATATGATGCTAAATTAGAGGACAATACTTTTTGTAGTGTAGTTTTAAAACGTATTTCATTCTGGGAAGAAAATACTCAAGTGACAAAAAGGAAAGTCAAGCCATACATAATAAACCACGGGAAGGTCAAGGAAAACACACAGATCCGTAGTTATTTTTCTTGTTAAAGACATTTCTTTTTCTAATATAGTCAAGGATAGTATAACTTGTGTAAAAATAATGTATACTCAGGAAATATTTTACCCAAATTTGATTTAACCTCCCTAAATCGTTTTGTTCTTAATAAGCAATGGCATATAAAATTTATTTATATACAAGAATACCATACATAAATATAAGTATTTGTATTTTGAGCAACCAAATATCATGATCACTTTCCTGTGAGTATGACTCAGACACAAGTAATATGATTATTGTGATTAAGTCTTTCATATGCAAAATATGCTTAAATTCTATTTCTGATAATGTTATAGGAATTTTCTAGGGCAAAATATCTAAGACCTCAAGAGAAAAAAATCTTATTTGAATCTAACAGCTATAAAAATATTTCAAATTCTGTACACTATATCCACATGTCAGAAAAAAGATGTATACAGTGGCTAATCTGATATAAATATGCATCACACAGTCAAACAATTCCTGAGAATCTATGAACTATAAGCATTGCAGATTTAATACCGGTCTTTGATAAAAACATACATAAAAAGTCATTTAAAATTATCAATACACAAGTGTACTGGGTAGAATAAAGAATGGGGAAAGAGGAAATATTATTATATTGTGAGGCTTGTCTCTTCAATTTTTACATTCTCTGAAATAAAAGAAACAATTTGATATATCTGACAACTGTTCCAATTTGAACAGTGCACACATTTCATACATTTTTATCTGCAGTATTATACCTACTGTATAAAGATCATCTTGATTATTATTTTTTAACCAGAAGTTAAACATTTCTAATTCAAGTGGGAGGTATTTTTCTGCACAAATATGTCATCTTTTTTCTATACAAATAGATTTGGGCCCGATTTTGTCTTTTCCTTTTAGTTGAAAAAAAAACTTCTTTGTAATAATCAAATTGTAAACATTTAAATTGTATATTAAATCCATCTACAATGTAGTAAAAAACATTTATGTTCTTTCATTTAGAAATAAGTAATGCAGAAAGTCAAGGTAATGAAATTATAAATTAACTGAGATTTAAAAAAATTTAGAAACTAGAGCATCATTTTAAATGCAAAGATGTATTACAGCAGTTATACAATCTCTGATTTAAGAAACAGCACAGTGAGACAGTAACTCAAGGATCTATATTCTCAAAATTATCTTATAAATCTTTAAGAAGGGGTCAAATGTATACACATACATTTAAACTTAATTTTATTGCTAACTTCAAAATCAAATGTTTAACTGTAATATATTTTATAGCTAATAAATGGTAGTGGTACTAACAAGCAATTATAACTGAATTTTCCATAAACTAATTTTCCCCTCACATATCTGATTAGGTGAAGAACCACAAGGATATCAGTGTCCTCTGGTCCATAAATGGAGCACAGTGAGGCGAGCCTAAGACTTAAGGAATAGCAAACGGATACCTAAGAATAGGTCAGTTTCAGTATATAAAATAGCTAAATAGTTTTAAATATCTTATTTCAGGCTTCCATAACAAATATTACAGACCAAGTGGCTTAAATAACAGGAATTTATTTCTTACAGTTCTAGAGGCAGGGAAATCAGTGCCATCATGGTTGGGTTCTGGTGAGAACACTCTTCCTGCCTTGCAGACAGCCAGCTTCTCACTGCAGCCTCACATGGTGGAAAGAGAGATGGAGCTCCCTGATCTCTCCTCTTCTAAGGGCACCAATCCCAGAAGAGTAGGACTACCCTGATGAGCTACTTGCCTTCCAAGACCCCATCTCCAAATACCATCAAATTGGGAGGTAGAGCTTCAACATAAGAATTTTGAGGGGACACAAACATTGTCCTTAACACTCTAACTCAGTCTCCCAAGTTCATGTTCCTCTTACATGCTAAATGCATTCATTCCATCCCAAGAAGCCCAAAAGTCTTAAAAAATTCCAGCATCAATTCTAAAGGCTAAAGTCCAAAATTTCATCTAACTTTTATCTAAAGCAGACACACTGAGACTCGGGCACACTCCATCCTGAGGCAAAATCCCTCTCCAGCAGTGCACCTGTGAAATCAGACAAGTTATGTACTTCCGAAATAAAACGGTGGGTCAGTCCCAGAATGGACATTCTTTTTTTTAATGTTTATTTTTGAGAGAGTGAGAGAGAGGCAGAGCACGAGCAGAGAAGGGGCAGAGAGAGAGGGAGACACAGAATTGGAAGCAGGCTCCAGGCATTGAGCTGTTAGCACAAAGCTTGACATGGGCCTCGAACCCACAGAATGCGAGATCATGACCTGAGCTGAAGTTAGACGCTTAACTGACTGAGCCACCCAAGTGCTCCCAGAATGGACATTCTTATTCTAGAAGTGTGAAACAGGAAAGAGGAAGGGCTGACAGGCTCCAAAGAAGTCTAAAACCTAGCAAGGGAAGATAAGATCCATTAGATCTTAAGGCTGAGGAAGAATCTTCTTGGCTCCATATTCTGCCCTCCAGGCCCCCAGGTTTGCCAAGCAGCTCTAGGTGCGGGTCCCACTCCCAAGGCTTTGCAGGTCAAGCACCAGACCCAAGGCTTCCAGCTTCTAGTCTGTTGAAACCAAGGAAATAGCCCTGACAATCTCTGCATCACTTTTGGGGACATTTCCCCCTCTTCTTAATACCTGTCAAATCTAAGTCTAACAACCTTAGTTCATTTCATCTGGTCTCTGACCTGTTTAGTTCAAACTGGCAGTATTTTTGGTCATGTAACCCACGAACTCTTATTTAGTGGCAGTCCAGTCACACACTTGGTACTCACTTCAAAACATGCTTTCTCATTTTTTTGCAATAGGGCTAGCCTGAAAATTTTCCAAATTTTCTAGTTCTGATCCTTTCTTGATTAGCAATTCCTTCTTCAATTCATCTCTCCTTTCATATAAGCAGACAGGAGAATTAAGCTGTTATTTTAGCCACTTGCTTAGAAATCTCTTTATCTCTCTATCCAATTTCATCACTTTCAAGTTCTACTTTCCATAAAAATTAGAAAATTCTGTGCCACTTTATAACAAGAATCACCTTTCCTCCAGTTTCCAAGAACATGTTCTCATTTCTAAGACATCACCAGACATAACTTTAAGACTACATTTCTAGCATGAATCTCAAAACTCTTCCAGCCTCTACCCATTACCCAATTTCAAAGCCACTTCCACATTTTTAGGTATCCGTTGCAGAAGGAACCCACCTCATGGTATCAAAATCTGTCTTGGTTGGGGCTGCCATAATGAAATGCCACAGACTGGGTGGCTTACACAACATAAATCATTCTGGAGGCTGGAAGTCCAAGATCAGCAGGCTAGCATGGTCAAGTTCTGCTGAGAACTCTCTTTCTGGTTTGCAGACAGCAGCCTTCTCACTGTATCCTCATACAGTGGAGGGAGAGAGAGATCACGCTCTCTGGCGTCTCTTCTTAGAGGGCACTAATCCCATCAGACCAAGGCCCCACACCCTCGTTTTCCCAATCACCTCCTAAAGACCCCATCTCCAATCACCATCACACTGGGAAATAGGCTTTGATATATGAGTTTGAGGACATTCCGTCCATTAAATGTGTTTACATTTCTATCTGGAAATAAACCTGTGAGAGAGAAAGCTGCAATCTACAGAAACAGAGAAAGAAAAGTCAGATTTAGAAAAGGCAAGCAAAGGGAGTTATCCAACAATTTTGTAAACAGTTTGGTTTAAAAACTCTGTTTTCTATTTTTTCTTCTATAGCAAATTGATTTTTAAAAAATCAATAGTCCTCCTATATAGTTATTATAGCAAAATTAGAAATGTTACTCATCTTAAATTCACTCAATCTGTACATAGTATTTATGTGTATAAATTTTATATTCTTCATTATACCCTCACAGGAAACTTCCATCACTTTTCACAGGTCTCAGTCAGGCTATCTTATAGAACATAGCTCTTTATTTAAAATGAAGCACAGAATTGAAATTCTGCTGATTTATCTTACCAAAGGGTTTAACTCTTCAGTAAGGTTTAATTATTGCTTTAGTATGAATGTTTAACAGAGAGTACTCCTAAGAGATTAATCATCACAACAACTATCATTCAATGGTTTGGTCTGATGACTTTCAACTCATAGATTCAGTTTTTTAATACTAAGGAGAGCTCATACTATGTATTCTTAAAAACAAAGCAAGTGACAAAGTATTTGGTAGCTTATTACCTGTGAGCAAGATCTACAGAAACAAAGAAAAAAATATAAAGAGGTCTCATAAGAGGAGTGATTTCGTAAGTATCCTGGGCTTGGAAAGTGGCAGTCTCTGCAGCTGTGTTTACAATTAATGAATATTCTCCTATACATAATGTCACCCATCCGAAGACAAACAGCAGAACGGCACCTCCTGCGCTGCCATACAGCAGGGATATTCTATTCGGGAGCAGATACCATGTTCCAAGACCACACACTAACCCAGCAAGAAAAGAGTGAAAAACCGTATTGGCTATATATTTCTTGCCAGGAATTAGAAATTTGATAGTCTCAGCACCAGCACAACTTGTAAATTCATGTTCATCTTCCTCTGCTAAGATATCTGTGGTTAGCATTCTTTCTACGGTCACTGATTTGTTCCTGGCATATAAACTTGTGAACTGGATGATCAATGCAGTGAAAAGCATTAGTCCACCTGAAAGTGCTGCTGTGTAATAGTCTTCCAAAATCCCTAATTGATACAAAAGTGTCCCTAATCCACCCCAAACCCATGGTATCAGGAAAAGGATAATTTGATTAACATATATGTAAGGAGGGGCACAATAGCCTAATTTGAATCGAGGGCCTCCAAGCACGGTCTGTGGAAAGCGCTTCAGAAAGAAGTCCTGTTTGTAATCATTCAGCAGAGGCACATCTGGACTCATTCTCCTCATTCAGGATTATTCTGAAAGTTACATCCTCTTCTGTATAACAGCAGTCTCTAAGAAAAAGAAAAAAGTCATTACTTGAAATGTCATACTTACAAGATGGGGGGGACTCCTCATTTCTATTTTACCTCCTTAATTCCTTCAAGGGCAGGATTTATGACTTCACCTCTCTAGTTCCTCCCCATTGCCTGACATACATGCAGCACTAAACAAAGTGCAAAGTTGTTTTTTATTTGGGGGGAAAAAGCATATTCTTTGTAACTTATCTGGAACTTATTATTTGGGATTAGATCTTAAACTAACATAAATTAGATCTAATTAAATTAGATCTGAAAATTGACATTTTTAGATTTTGAAGGCAAAGAAATGTTCAAAACAGCAGTGCTTTCTCAAGCCTGCCAGTAGTCTAATCATTTTCCTAAGTTTTCAATGTTTGGTTTTAAACTTTTCCTCTATTAGAATGACAGCGAAATTTTTCTCTAAGGGCAGAAGAGTAAATATGTTAGGCTTAGTGGACCATATGATTTCTCTTACTCTGACTTAATTCTGCTGTTGTAGCAGAAAGCACCCATAAATAATACACACATAAACGGATATGAGTGGTTGTGATCTGATAAAGCATTATCTGATAAAGCCCATACTTGTGGGCCAGATTCAGTCTGTGGGCCATAGTTGGCCAAACTCTGCTCTATAAAATGAACATATTCTCTTTAATTCCTCTGAATTGAAAAGGAAATAGAAATGGAATATGAAAACAGAAATACTGTTAGTTATATAATTTACTAATTATAATAAGCTTAGGATTTTCTGATAATTTAAAAAGTCATAGCATTTCGGGGTGCCTGGTTGGTTCAGTTGGTTAAGCACCAGACTTCAGCTCAGGTCAAAATCTCGTGCTTCGTGGGTTAGAGCCTGGCATCGGGCTCTGTGATGACAGCTCAGAGCCTGGATGGAGCCTGCTTCAGATTCTGTGTCTCCCTCTCTCTCTGCCCCTCCCCTGCTCGTGTGCTCTCTCGCTATCAAAAATAAACATTAAATGGGGCGCCTGGGTGGCTCAGTCGGTTGAGCGTCCGACTTCGGCTCAGGTCATGATCTCGCAGTCCGTGGGTTCGAGCCCTGTGTCGTGCTCTGTGCTGACAGCTCAGGGCCTGGAGCCTGCTTCGGATTCTGGGTCTCCCTCTCTCTCTGCCCCTCCCCAGCTTGCTCTCTGTCTCTCAAAATAAAGACATAAAAAATAAAGGATCATTTCAAAAATAAACATTAAAAAAATAAAATAAATAAACAAGAATAAAATAGTAGCATTTCAATAAAATATATTGACAGCTCAACACGCACTAGAAAGAACAATAAACTGGAAATTAAAAGACTCTAGATGTCAGAGTAAATGCTTATTATTAGCTATGTTACCATAAGCAAACCACTTTCTGATTCAACTTTTAGTTTCTCTATTATCAGTTTCCAAAATCTACCAAAACTAGAAAAGCATGAAACAATAATAGGACCTATATGTGTTTTACTCTACATTATTTCCATTTAAAGGCCAGAAAAATCTAAGTACCAAATAACACGGATTCTCTACTCTTCAACTTTTCCTTTTCCTGGGATACACTCAGTAGCTTATTTTGAAAAACAGTTGCCTGACACAAGATAGCTAGCAAAGTACTAACCTCAGGGATCACATGCTGGGCTGGAAAAGAAAAATTATGTTTAAAGCTGTCTTAATAAAGAAAGAGATATAGACCAACTAAACAGAATAGAGAGCCCAGCAATAAATCCTCATAAATACAGTCATATATTTGACAAGGGTAATGGGGAAAGGACGGTCTTTGCAATAAATGGTGTGAGGAAAGCTGAGTATCGACATGCAAAAGAATGAAATTAGACCTTTAACACCATATACAAAAATTAACTCAAAATGGATGTTAAGTGTAAAACCTAAAACAAATAAAACTCAGAAGAAAACATAGGACAAAAGTTTCTAATACTGGCTTTGGCACGGACTTTTTGGATGTGACACCAAAGGTACAAGTTACAAAAGGAAAACGGACAAATTAAATTTCATAAAAACTTAAATATTGTGTACACCAAAGACACTATCAGCATAGGAAAAAGACAGCCCACAGAATGGGAGAAAATATCTGCATATCATATACCTATCTGATTAGGGATGACTATCCATAATATATATAGAGAGAACTCCTAAAACTCAACAACAAAATAAACCAATTCAAGCAAAGTGCTTGAATAGACATTTCTCCAAAGAAGATAATCAAATATCCATAAAAACATGAAAAGATCAACAGCACTAATCATCAGAGAAATGCAAATCAAAACTACCACCTCATACCCAGTAGGATGGCTACTATAAGAAAAACAGAAGACAGCAAGTGTTGGTGAGGATGTGCAAAACTGGAACCCTTGTGCACTTAGTAGGACTATCAAATGGTTTAACTGTTATGGAAAACAGTATGGTGGTTCCTCAAAAAGTTAAAAATTGGATTACCATTTGATGTAGGAATTTGACTTCAGGATATATACCCCCAAAGAACTGAAAGCAGGGTCTCAAAGAGATATTTGTAACTCATGTTCATAGCAGCATTATTCACAGTAACTAAAACATGGAAGTAATCCAAGTGTCCATCAAAGGATGAAGAGATGAACAAAATACTACTCAACCTTAAAAAGGAAAATAATCCTGTAGTATGCTACAACGCAGATGAACCTTAAGGACAGTATGCTAAGTAAAATAGGCCGATCACAATAAGACAAAAACTGCAGAATTTCAGTAAGGCAAGGTACTTAGAGTTGTCAAAATCATAGAAAGTTGAATGGTGGTTGCCATGAGCTGAGGGAGGAGAATGGCAGTCACTGTTGAATGGGTATACATTTTTACAAGAAGAGTCAGAGATGAATGATGGTGATGATTGCACAATAATGTGAAGGTGTTTAATACCACTGAACTATACACTTAAAAATGGTTAAGATAGTAAATGTTGTATGTATTTTGCCCTCCCACACACATACATTTAAAGCCACCTTAAAACAGCCTTTTTTTTTTCTTCTTTCTTTCCTCTTCTGTCTTCAGTTTAAAATGGTCTTTCTGAAAGTTAGTCCTACCTGACCAGTATCAACCCTACAGATGGCTTTCAGGCACCATGAAAGGTTTGGGAGTCGTTATTAAGAATGAAGTTCTTTACTGTAAACACTGACCGTATTTAATCTTCTAGCCATTGGGCTTAGTTCTGCACAGAATAAGTCATAGCTTTTACTTACATGGTAGCCGTGCAAATACTCACAAAATAACATAACTGCAGGGCCAAATGGAACTTTAGTCACTGATGGTTCAGTCTCAAGAAATGAAGAGACTGCCTCCCTTCCCTCTGACTGAGCTTATGTCCGTCAGGCTCAGTGTACTCTATTCTGGTATGATTGTTCCGTAGAGGCCTAAGGGTAAGTAAGGGCAAACTCCTGCGAGCAGGTATAAATATTCTGATTTCAATTATCTACAGAAGATGCCATGAGAAAGGAAAATGAACTTGAATGTCTGGCCTGGACTTTTTCAAGAGACTGGAAGTGCCTGAAATTTTCCCAGGGAGTTAGGTAAAAGCTGGTCCCTTCTGTTCCACTGAGGCAAATGAGAAACAAGGTGAAATGGCTTGCTGGGCAAGAAAGCCAGAAACCGAAGACACCTTATAGCCAGATTATCTAGCTTCATGTTACTATCCATATTCATTTATCTTTTAGTATTTCTGAATCTTTTGTAGAGTTTAGTTCAAATGTTCTTACCCTTTCAATGGAATATTGTGATTATATTTCAAAACAGTGAAATGCTGTAAAGATCTGTTGTTGATATGGAAACAAAAAGATGCCATGATATATTGAAAAGTAAAATAAACACAATTGATGATCCCATTTGCATTTTTTAAACAGTATATACACCTGTGTGTATACATGATTTGTATAGGTGTAAAAAGTTCTAGACAGCATACATAGCACAGTGTAACTGTGTGTCTGTGTATTTTACATAGAATATTTTGACACCTCTTCACATTATCAAATGACCTCTAGAACTGTCAGCCCCTTGCCCTGCAAACACATCTCGCCCTTTTCCTTCTGCGTGTCTCTGCTCATATTCTCTGCATTCTAGGATGTCCTTTCTTCCCTTCCCTGATTAGTAATTTTGGTCAACTTTGGAGATTCAGTCTAATCCTTTCTGAAAATTCCCCAGAATTCTTAGGTCGAACCGTGCCTCTCTTCTCTCTGTATAACAAACATTGCTTGTCCATACTTCTCATCTTGTAATATGTATCAACCTAGGGTATATCTTGTATTGTTCATATGTTTACCTGTTACCTTTTCATCTGTATTTATTTTCTCTACTCATTCGTTATTTGTGGGCTGGGGCCAAATCTTGAGACACTTCTGATTCTCTATAATATTTAGTAAAATACCTTGGCATGGAGAGGCATGTAATGCATTAATGTATACCTTAAATAAGATGATTAAAATGTTTTTAATCTGCTGTTTAAAAGGGAAGTTGGGAGTAATTACTGTTTTTGAAAACCTTCTTCCTGCACATCCTGCCCCATTTATAACAATAAACTTGCAAACTCTTTATTCTCTTTATTATTGGGTCAGAGAAGATTTTGCCAAGATCAGTATGTCCCAAAGCATTATAGGAAAAGGGTGAGGCTGAGGGAAATCGATGGCTGGGTTTCTGGGATGGAGAAGGAAATGGCTATAGAACTTTAATGCGACAGAAATTCAATTTTAATTTGCTCCCTATCCTATGCCACACTTAAACTTCCTTCTTTGTCAGGAAGAAGGAGCTAGCTCATACTACGAGTGAAAAACAAAGATAAAACAGCAGGTACAAGAGTCAAAATAAGGCAGGAGCAATCACAAAAGAAGTGAAAGCACATCACGATGTATGAAGAGAATGATCATATTTGAGTCCCCTCAAGACAGATCTGAATTATTTTCATGGGATACTAAAAGAAAGGCTGAAGGATACAGAATTATTTGCCCTACACAATGTTTCTTAAAAGGGTCAAAGAGGTTTGATAAATAACACACTAGATGTCATCTTGAAGAGTCACAGTGGATATCAGCAAACTAAAGACGTTGAGACATCTTTGAAGTTTAAAAAAAAAAAAACCACCACTGCAAACCCGCTTAAAATGTATCACTTGAATTTTCCAAACTTACTTGAACAGGGAACCCAACTTTCCCACTATATCTAGTAACTGACCATGTGTGTAGTGTTAATTACTTTGAGAAATACTGATCTGGGCTTCAATTACAATCGTAAAGATTAAGCTAAGCCAAGAAGAATTTAAAAAATATACCAATTAAGGGGCACCCGAGTGACCCAGTCAGTTAGGTGTCTGACTCTTGATCTCGGCTCAGGTTGTGATCACGCAGGTTTGTGAGTTAGAGACCTGCAATGGGCTCTGCACCTAGTGCAGCACGGAGCTTACTTGCTTGGGATTCTGTCTCTCCTTCTCTCAAAATAAATCAATAAACTTAGAAAAGAGATACCAATTGAGGAATGTCATGAATAAAGCTACATAAGGAAAAAGATTATGAGGGAAATTTGACAAATAGCAAGTATATCAGATTGCTGAAGCTTACTTCTAGTATGGGTATTTTTTTCTAATATCTTAAGGATAAAAGAGGATTGTACAGCGGTGCCTGGGTGACTTAGGTGGTTGAGTGTCCAACTTTGGCTCAGCTTTGTAAGTGCAGAGCCTGCTTCAGATTCTCTTAAGAGTCTTTCTCTGCTCCTCTCCCACTCACATTCTCTCTCTCTTAAAAATAAATAAAACATTAAACATATATAAATACGTTATTATTTCCTTTACAGGAAATAATGCAGAAACTGGAAATTTATTAAAGCAAAAATCATGATAAACTGACACTGTGAGATTTAATTTAATTACAGATCCTGGAAATTTAAAAAAATATTTTTATAGGTATATATGGAGATCTATTTTTTTTTAATGTTTTATTTATTTTTAATACAGAGAGAGAGCATGAGAGGGGGAGGGGCAGAGAGAGAAGGAGACACAGAACTGGAAGCAGGCTCCAGGCTCTGAGCTAGCTGTTAGTACAGAGCCTGACACGGGGCTCGAACCCACAAACGTGAGAGCTGACCTGAGCCGAAGTTGGAGGCTTAACTGACTGAGCCACCCAGGCGCCCCGGAGATCTCCTATTTTTAGAGAAAGAACACACACATGAGCAAGTGAGTGACGGGCAGAGAGAGAAAAAGTGAGAATCTTAAAGTAGGCTCCACGCTATACAAGGATCTGTATATGAGGTTTGATCCCATGACCCTGGGATCGTGACTTGAGCCGAAATCAAAGTGAGACGCTCAACTGACTGAGCCACCCATTACCCCCAGAGAGATCTTCTAAATCCTAATCTGGATTACTAAAATAGAAAATAAGTTCAGGATAATTAAAACTTACTTCCTGAATGAGGATTTGACATACATTCTTAGAGACAATTCCTAAACAGGCTGATGCATTTGTATGGCTGCAGTCTCCAACATGTTAAAATGAAAAATGGCTCCAGGTTTAGGGGGAGGGGAATGCTGTGAAAATAAAGGGTAAGGGATAAAGACGGTATCAACATTGATTTTGGCCGTATGTTTTTTTCATATGCTACTCTGAAAGTGAGCCAACAAAATAGCCATAGAAACGCTGCTTTATTTGGAATTTGAGCATTATCCAGAAGGATGTGAAACAGATCAATCTGGCATTGTCCAAGGAGGGAATTCCTATTTTTTCAACTTAAATGCAGGAATCAGGTAAGAAACCAACCTGAAAAATCCTGTAAAGGAAATAATAATAATAATAATAATAATAATAATAATAATAATAAACAAAAAGTGGCAGTTTGGGGGATTACAATAAATTTGTGGTTTCCTTAGCCAATTGTATGAATTTTGTTTAGTAAAGCTTAATTGTTTTTAATCACATTGGTTAACTTTTGTTCTGTTCTATTGGATTCAGACTTTTTTTAATGGTAAGAATACTGAAAATGAGATCTGCCCTTTTGACAGATTTTTAAGTGTTTAATACAGTATTAAATAACAACACAATGTCATACAGATCTCTTGAACTTATTCTTTTTTTAATTTTTTAATGCTTTTTATTTATTTTTGAGAGAGAGAGAGAGAGAGAGACGTGCGAGCAGGGGAGGGTCAGAAAGAGAGGGAGATACAGAATCTGAAGCAGGCTCCAGGCTCTGAGCTAGCTGTCAGTACAGAGCCCAACACGGGGCTCAAACCCACCAACCATGAGATCATGACCTGAGCCAAAGCAGGACGCTTAACCGACTAAGCCACCCAGGTAACTCTAGAACTTATTCTTGTTGTACAACTAAAACTTTATATAGCAAGTCTTCCTCCTCTGTTTCTTCCTCCTCCAAGTCCCTGGCAACCTTCATTCTACTGTTTCTAGGAGTCTGACAATTAGAGATACCTCATATAAGTAGAATCATGCAGTATTTGTCCATTTCTAACTTGCTTATTTCACTTACCATAGTATCTTCAAGGCTTATCCATATGATCACACATGGCAGGATTTCCTTCCGTTTAAGGCTAAATAATATTCCGTTGTATGTATATACCACATTTTCTTTATCCATTCATCTGTTGATAGACAATGGGCTGTTTCTGCTTTTTGGCTATGGTAAACAATGCTGCAATGGGCATGGGAGGGCAAATATCTCTTTGAGATTCTGATTTCAATATTTTCAGATATATACCCTTAAGTGGGATTGCTGGATCATATGGTAGTTCTATTTTTAATTTTTTGCATTCTACCAACAGTGCACAAGGGTTCTGATTTTTCCACATCCTTGCCAACACTTGTAATTTTTCTTTCTTTATTCCTTTTCTTTTATAATAACCATTCTAACAGGTATGAGGTGACACTGAATCTACACACATATATTGAGCACTTCTGCACTGTGCATCAACTGTATTTTTTTGTATATTTCAGGAAACTTACTATCTCCTAATATATTTGTCAAATTTTATTAAGTCTTTGCTCTCATATGTTTAATTTCTAAAAATACAAATTTAATTCCTGGATGTTACTTTTTATAGAATCCTATTATTTCATTAATATGGTCTATCTTTCTGAGAATATTCACTATACATATGTGTGTATATGGAGATAAATGTCATTTAATTCCTTTTAAATTGCCTTGTGTCCTCTGCCTCTTTTTCTTTTACAGTGTTCACTTCTCAGGGTGCCTGGGTGGCTCAGTCAGTTAAGCATCTGACTGGCTCAGGTCACGATCTCATGGTTCCTGGGCTTGAACCCCTATCACGCTTTGCGCTGACAGCATGGAGCCTGCTTGGAATTCGCTCTCTTCCTCTGTCTCTGCCCCTCTCCAGCTCATGCACACAAACCCTCGCTCTCAAAAAAAAAACAAACATTAAAAAAAAAAAAGAGTCTTAAAACAAAAGAACAAGCACAAAAACATCTCTCCGATCAACAAAATGGTATTTATTCGAATTCAGTATTTGGGGAAGGTCTTTGAATCTAAGAGTTTTCGGTAAATTCACAGGAATTAGTTTATAGAGAAAACTATGACTGGATGGAAAGGGTAACTAGACAGATCAAAGGATCTTTTTATTACAGATAGTGGGAAAGCTTCACAGGTAGAACAATGAGCTGTCAGTTCTATGATTCACCCTTCCCAAATGTATAACACTAGAATAGAAATTGTTAGCATTCCATTAGTCTTGGAAAACGAAAATGGGAAAAAATAGCCAAAGGTCACATCAGCGCATCACAAATGTGCCAGGCCAGCTGACACTTCTATCCCGATCTACCTTTCCCACACTGCACACATCTTACCAATTATAAATGCAAAATGATCAACCAGTTTTTCTTTCAAAAATACTGACTTAATCCACACACAGTGTCAGTTGGTGGCTGAGTTTTTCAATCATATCAAGCCATTGACTAATGAAAGGCAATTTTATTTTTGGGGCTAGAGAAATGAAAGAATAATTTGGGAGAAATAGTTTTCAGGGAAGAGTGGGCCTGAGAGGAATCTCCAAAATGTCAAAATAGGAAATGTCTGTTAACTAAGCCAGCATGAGGATACTGGCACGTCGGATTCCTTGATAAGAGATAAACACAAGTGGCAAAGTGTCTAGAAGAAAAGATTCTCACCATCAAGAAAATGAAAACAACCCACAGAATGGGAAAAAATGTTCGCAAATCATATACATAACAAGGAACTTATGTCTAGAATATACAAAGAACTCTACAACTCAACAAGTGACAAAAACAAATAAGTCAGTTTTAAGGATTATAATAGGTACTTCCCCAAGATAATATACAAAGAGCCATCAACTACACAAGACAAGATTCCACAAATAATGAATTACTCATTCATTAGAGAAATGCAAAGCAAAAACCACAACGAGGTATTACTTCAAATCCACCTGACTGGTTATCAAAAAGACAGAAAACAACAACTATTGGTGAGGTGGTGGAGGAAATAGAACCAGCAAGTAGTTTTGAAAATGGTGCAGTTGTTTTGAAAAACAGTCCAGCAGTTCCTAAAAACGCTAAACATAGAGTTACCATAGAGTTACCATATGATCTAGCAATTTCATTCCTAGGCATTTACCTAAAAGAAATGAGAACATTAATTAGTCTACACAAAAATTTGTACATGAACATTCATAGCAGAAACATTAATTTTCCAAAAAGTGGAAACAATCTTAATGTCCATTAGATTAAATAAATGCGGTATACCCATACGATGGAATACTTTTAGGATATAAACAAAAATGAAGTACGGATACATGCTACAATATGGATGAACCTTGAAAACATAATGCTAAATTGAAGAAGATAATCACAAAAGGCCACATATTGTATGCTTCCATTTATATGAAATGTCCAGAAGATGAAAATCTATAAAGACAGAAAATAGGTTAATGTTTGCCTAGGGCTGGTGGGGACAGTGACAAGTGGGGTAGGCAGTAATTTCTAAAGAGTACAGGGCTTTTTTTTTTTTTCTTTTTAAGTAGGCTTCATGCCCAGCAGGGAGCCCAATGTGAGGCTTGAACCCATGACACTAAGATAACAGCTGAGGTGAGAATCAAGAATCAAACGCTTAACCGACTGAGCCATCCAGGTGCTCCCCGCTTTTTACTTTTTTTTTTTTTAAGGGCCTTTTTTAAGGGTGATGAAAATGTTCTAAAATTGACTGCAGTAATACTTGTATAATTCAGTCAATATACTAAAAACCACTGAATTATACACTTTAAGAAATTTGTAATATTTTTTCAACTTTTAAAAATTTAAATTCCAGTTAGTGAATAATACATACATACAGTGTTAATATTAGTTTTTACAAAAGAAGAAGAAACATAAAAGTTCCCTGACCAGGTATTATCTACTAATAACTATAGGAAATTTAGGAGTAGTTGACGGGTGCCCCAGGTAAATTACTAAAATGGCAATGTCTGCTCATGGAGTCTGGCTCTGGATGCTATGATAAAAGTTTGGAGATTTGGCATGGGCGGCAGTGGACACCAAACGATATAAAGGATGGTCTGTGCCCTAATTATAAGAATGATCTAGGGCACCTGGGTGGCTCAGTTAAGCCTCGGAATCTTGGTTTTGGTTCAGGTCATGATCTCAAGGTTTTAGGAGTGCAAGCCCAGCATATGCTGGCAGCCAGGTGCCTTCCTGGGATTCTCTCTCTGCCCCTGCCCCATTCACACTGTCTCAGTCTCTCTCAAAATGAATAAACTTTAAAAAAATGGTTTAACAAAACAAAACAAACATAAAGAACATACTTAATATAATTGAATACAAGAGAAACAATTGGTAAAGAGCAGATAATCAATTCACAAGTCTGATACCCTCTGTTGTAGATTTCATTGAAGGAAACACAGTCCTTGACAGAAGTTTGAAAAGAAGCAGATCAGCGGGAAAAGAGTTTATTCGTGTTCTGGAGGCCGTTCGATGACCAAGCTGGGGCAAAAGTGGTTTCGCTGGGAATGAGGAAAGAGTACAGGACTATCGCAGGGACGCAGTTTGTAAACTGTATTGGTGTAACAAGAGCATCACTAAATCAAGACCCAAAGGACCATTTTCCATCTGACAAGCGTCTCTTAGAAACAAAGCGCTGTGGGGGCCCCTGGGTGGCGCAGTCGGTTAAGCCTCTGGATCTTGATCTCAGGTCAAGATCTCACAGCTCATGGGGTCAAGCCCCACAAGGGGTTATGTGCTGATGGCCTGGGGCCTGCTTGGGATTCTCTCCTCTCTGCCCCTCCCCCGCTCTTGCACTCGCACTCTCAAAACAAATAAACTTAATAAAACAACAACGCTGTAACTCAACAAGCTAAAGTAGTCTTCTAAAAAAATACATAAAGTCACATTGGATTGATTCTTCTAGCCACTGAATTCACCTTCTGTCTAAAAGGTGTAATAATCGCTTTTGAAGGTTTTATAACGAAGAACAAGAAATGTGCAGCAACTGAAACCGCAACAACGTGACTCTGCATCGTCTTGGAAATTAAGATGACCAAGAAGTCCCCAGGTGGGTGTCGGGTTCGAACGTACCTCGAGTCACCCAAGGGCAGAGGCGAAGGAATCCCAGGGACCGCATTTTTGCAGGTAAACCCGGGTTGGGCGATCCCGCCCGGAGGCTGCCTGCGACCCGAATGCGAAGGCAAAGAAGCTGTAGCGGCCAGGCAACCAGCTCCCCGAGGTCGCGCCCGGGCCAGCTCCGCGTTTCCATGGCTAACGTCAACTCCAGCGGGTGCCACCGCCACCGCCGCAGAACCGAGATCGCGCCCGGGGGCGGTTCGGGCACCCGACTCGCCCCGCCCCCGAATCTTGCTCGCTTGGGGGCGGTTACCCCACCGCCGGCCGAGCGAGGCGGAGCTGGGGAAGAGCTTTGTTCACTCCGGGCCTGGGCCGTGGGAGACTCCTGGGCTCCGGCCTCGCCTTGCGCCCACAGGTTTTCACTAAAGCGCAGGGGTCTCCGGACCAGGCCTGAACTTTCACCCTGGCCGCGCCCCTACGCAAGCGCCGTTTCCCTGGTGACGTGACGTGCCCGAGGGAGGGACTTGTGCTTTCTGGCCGGTTGACGTGCGGCAGCCATTTCGCGAGCGTTGGCTTACCCGAGGTCTGTCCGCCCTCTCTGAAGTGTAGGGTGACTTTAACCGCTGGGGTCTCGCCACTTGCCTTAACCACATCCGCAGTTTGTCCATCACCACTCGGCACACGGACGGTAATAAATACTTAGCGGTACTTCATACGTCCTCTTCAGCTTGGAGGATTCAGAACTGGATATACGCCCTAGCTATTGCCCTTTATTGCATACTTTTTCTCCCTGAGTGGATTTGTGGCTGCATTTTTAAGTACAAGGAACCAAAATGCCCATCATTGAATCATGCTACTAGGAAGGTTATCTGTTAATAAAATAAGGCAAAGCCCCCTATCCTAATTGCCGGGGTGGGGAGGGGAGCGGAATGCCCTGGCCCACTGATACTACTTACTGGCAGTTTAAGGACCCGGGAATCTTTGGAAGGTAGCCACAAAGTCCCGAGTTTTGCTAGTTTAAAGTTACATGCCCCGCGCCCACCGCCTCCGTTTTCCATGAGGTTTGATTTCTTACTCATGTTCTGGGACCTCTTCTGGATTGCTCTTTGGAAGTCTCCAAGGCAGCCGCTTAGAGCATTAAATTGGAAGTTGGTCTCAGATGATTTAGAGGCTCTTTAAGAACTCCGAAGCCGGTTTGTCAGTATTAAGGCCCTTCTGTTTCCCGCGTGATTGACACTAGCAATTCCGAATAGTCGGAACTTCTGAGTGCTCAAGGACAGTGGTGTTTGGGTCTCTTTACCTCAAAACTATACATGCGGCCTTTTTTTGTTTTCTGGCTTCACTGGGAGTGACGGCTTAGTTCTCAAGCACCTAGGTTTTTAGCCCGTAAGGAAATGTGTGTGTGTGTGTGTGTGTGTGTGAATATTAAAAGAAAACCAAGGCTTACTCTATTCAGAGAGAAGGTGTAGTTTATTGTCAGTTATTTATTGTAGTTTATTGTGGGAAGAAAACCCCGTGCAGTTTCAGTTGACGTGCGTATGCCTGACACAGCGGGTAGAACTAGTTCAGTGTGAGGGGGAGATGCACTCTCCGTCCGTCTCTACGGTTTCCCTCGCTTTGAGGAAGACCGCCTTGGTCATCAGGGGTCAGGGTACCACGTTAAGCATCTCTGAGGCACCTGCAGTCGCCCGAAGTCCACGTGTGATGAACAGTGCAGGCTCTGGACGTAGGAAGTCCCAAATTGTTGGAATCTTGCCATCACAGCTCACTACTTGTGTGATCTGGGCGTTACCTTATCTTCCGGGGGCTCCGTTTCCAAATCGTGGAAAATGAGACAAAACTTTCCTCACCCAGGGCGTAGTGTGGTAACGAAGTCGCTCAGTGAGGCACAGCTTACGTGCTTAGTGAGAATGAGCTACTGTCTTTATGTGGAGAGGCGCCATTTTTTTGTCATCTTAAATTGCATGTAATTCAAGGAGAATATTTTTGTTGTGTGACACCTGCTGTTCAATTTTTTTCTTTTTCCCAATGTGTTGGTTAGCTTGCACTCTGAATGAAATTGGGTAAAGGTCATGGTACCAGGCCTTTGTGTATACAAAGTATTGGTTCCGCGTTTACTGCAGTAGTGGATGTTTGTCAGGAACCACACCTACTGCTGCAGAGACAAAGTCAAACACGTGGTTTCTCCTCTCAAGGAATTTACTAAGATGTCATGAGAGACTAACAAGGCCCTCAGTAATTACAGAGTGTGTGATAAACAGGCGCTGGAGACCTAAAATAAGTACAAGTTCGCTGGGTAAAGATCTGGGAAAGGAGGTATCTCAGGTAGGGGAGCACCATTCATCCAATAACAAATATTTAGAGCAGACGTCAGGTACCTACGGACCCTATTTAGTCTTAACCTTGGACATAGCTTATTATTCTCATTTCAAATATAAGGAATCTGAGCTGCAGAAAAGTAAAATAAATTAGATTTAGAATTGAGCATTTATCTGTACGTTTTCAAGATCCTTTTATTGTTGTTTAAACAAAAAATTGGGTTGTTTTGGCGCTTTGTTTTTTGTTTTTTTATTGTTTTTTTTTTCCTGTTAACGCTGCTGATGGACATACAGGAAAACACTACCAAAAATCTGGAGCTGCTTCTTCAGCCAGAGAAAATGTTTACCCGGTCATTATCACAGCATACCTGTTTTTGTGGAATGGTGATGCCCATTTTCAAGTTACTCCTCTTACCATAAAGTAAAACAAACAAACCCAAAATTATAAAAGCCTGACTCTGCCCCATTTCTCATAGACTCTGAAAATAATGCAGAGCTGTAGCAAAAAGGGTACGATGATTTTCAGTGGAGAAGTGGCTGCAGAGAATTTGAAAGCTGGGCTTCCAGGGCAAGGCAATAGAAGAGCTAAGATTCGGTAAAGGTTTGGATCAGGGTTGGGGTGTGTGGAGGAAGAAGGAGACCAAACAAAAAAAAGATGAGCCAAACCTTCAAGCTGTGTGACCACAAATTTGAGGAACCCTAAAATAAGCACAGGAATAAGTTTGGAAAGAAAGATGATCTACTTTGAGGCATTCTGTGTTTAAGGATTTGTGGGATATGTCCAGATGCAAATGTAGGATTGGACCTTGGGAGATAGGTCAAGACATCGAGATTTAGGAGTATTCTACATTCAGAAAAAGAAAGTTATTTGAGGGGTGCTTGGGTGCCTCAGTTGGTTGAGCGTCTGATTCTTGATCTCAGCTGATCTCAGGGTCCTGAGTTTAAGCCCTGCATAGGGCTCCACGCTGAGCATGAAGCAACTTGGGGGGGGGGGGGAGGAGCTATTTGGAATCGTGAGATTGAAAGAGAATGCCAAAATTTGGATATTAGTGAACATGAAGAAAACCATCAGGAGAGAAAAAAGGGACTGTAAAATGAGATGGTCTATTGCTTACATGGCTCATTTAAATTCATCTGATTTCTTTATGTCACAAAACATATGCATCTAAATGTATATGAAGACCATGTGAATGGGCATGTGGTGAGTAGCAGTTTTAGTGTGTTTACGGGCATATGGGTTGGGTGATATTGAGTTATGAGGCTATTAAAGACAAGGAGTAGGGTATTACAGTAAGTGAAATAAGTCAGAGAAAGAAAAATACCACGTTTTCCCACTTACATGTGAAATCTAAAAAAAAACCAAAAAGCAGAAACAAACTGATAAATACGAAGAACAAATTGATGGTTTCCAGAGTGGATGGGGAGAGTGGCGTGGGCAATATGGGTGAAGGGTAGGAATTCAGGCTTCTACTTATGGAATAAATAAGTGACAGATGAAAAGCACAGCATAGGGAATCTAGTCAATGGTGTGTCATAGGGTAGTATGGTGACAGGCAGTAGCTGCACTTGCAGTGAGTGTAGTATAACTGGAGCTTGTCCAGTCACTGTGTTGTACACCTGAAACTAATGTAACATTGTATATCAACCACACTGCAATAAAATTAAAGACAAGGAGTGACCAGTTGTTAATTATAAAGTTTAATATCAAAACTTCCTTTAATATAGAAAAAATTTCATAGTAGGTAAACATACATAATTAGGACCATAAAATAATGTGTACCATAATCACAGCTTTGCTGTTAATTAATTAATTGGTTTTTAAACTTTGTTGCAAATTACAATATATTTTAAATGATAATTCTGAGAAATATATATTAATTTCTGAAGAATATACAGGGGAAAGGATAGAATTTCTCAGATTTTGGTTTTAAGAATTTTTAAGGGATGCCTGGGTGGCTCAGTCAGCTAAGCATCTGACTTTTGATTTTGGCTCAGGTCATGATCTCACAGTCCTGAGATCAAGCCCTGCTTTGAGCTCTACGCTCAGTGTGGAGCCTGCTTAAGATTCTGTCTCCCGCTGTCTCTCTCTCTGTTCCTCCCCTCCTAACTTGCTCACTCTTGCTCTCTCAAAAAAAATTTTTTTTAGTTTTCTCATATAGTTCTTAAATTTCATTATTTCACATCAGTAACTTCACAGATCACAGATTAGAATTTTAATTTCAGGGGTGTTTAATATTTTAGAAAGTTGTCACCACTGGAAACTTCTTTTAGATATTTGAAAAGAGCACAGTAGAATTTTTGGTAGACTGAAAATCACTAAATTGGAATACTTAAAAGGCTAGAGTTTCATTTTTTAAATTATGTTAAATTTCATAAGAGTTTGTGAATATAGCTGTCACTGAATGATTGAACTCTGTAAATATCCATATGCATATTCATTTGACTCTTTACAAAAAATTAAGGTACACATAGATCTCAATTACTGACAGTGATTTCCCTTCATTTTGGTACACATAAATAGAGCTGACTATGCAGATTTTATGCAGATTTCATAGTGTTTATTCCCAGTGTCCTGCCCCAAGATTGGAACATAAATTAACCTCTTCTCTTGACACTGTTACCAAGGATGTCTTAATACTCATTTTGAAAGCTAAAGCTGAAGTTTTTAGATGTCCTTTTCCTGGCATTTGCCTGCTAACTCGTTTACTTATAAATGTACCAACTGCTTAGGATCATGTGAACATTATCTTCACTTTCCTGTGGAATGAACATATAAAGAAGTGTGATGAGGGGCACCTGGGTGGCTCAGTAGGTTGAGCATCCGGCTTCAGCTCAGGTCATGATCTCACGGTTCATGGGTTCGAGCCCCGCATCAGGCTCTGTGCTGACAGGTAGCTCAGAGCCTGGAGCCTGTCTTGAGATTCTGTGTCTCCCTCTCTCTCTGACCCTCCCCTGCTCATGTTGCCTCTCTCTCTCTCAAAAATAAATTAAAAAAAAAAAACATTAAAAAAATTAAAGAAAAAAAGAAGTGTGATGAACAGGTTACCTTATAAGATTTTTGTTTGAAATTGTAATTGAATGTGTGTGGGGGTAGGGTGGAGAAGGCGTTAGTATAATTTGTCTAAAGGTAGAGGAAAGTTTATATACCTTTTCACAATCTTTCCAGACTCATGATGGTACTATTGCTATTGAATGGAAAAGTCCACACTGGTTAGAATTACTTCCTATAGCTTAAATTACGATGCCCTCTTTAGTTTAATATATTTAAAAATATGAAAACTAGAGGTCACTCACAGGTAAATATTTATGGTAAATGAAGCCACAGTTTGGGGGGGGAAAACCCATACATACATACACAAAACACACACACACACACAAACACAAATAAAGACCTTATATATAAACTGTAAATATCAACAACAAAACTTATACATAAAATATAAATAACCACAATAATAACCAGTGTTGGTGGCATAGTAGATTGGAGGTACACTTTGAAATTTTGCTTGGCTTTGCAGTTAACAGAAATTCATGTCTAGAAATATACTTTAGTTATCCCACCTTTACAGATTTCTCACCTAAGTATGCAGCAATATTTGTACCAAGATGTACGTAGAGTGTTTGTAATAGCAAAATACAAAACATTCTTTAATAGGGAAAGGTTAAGTAAAAAAGGAGGTAGATATATGCATGAGCATGCTTTGTACATGCTTAGTTTTGAAGGCTACATGAGGAATTATGATAGAAGTTAAGGTTAATTTGGGATTTGATGGGGAACTTTTACTTTTTATATTACTCTTTTGTGCTGTTAATGTATTTTTAACAATACGTATTTGCTTTTATAATACTTAAGTATAAAATTACATACAAAACTAAATTGACAATAAAAAAAAATCTCTACCCCCCCAAACCCACCAAGCTACCATACAACAAGAAAAGTGGCATAGTGGATTTTTGTTTTTATATTATTTCCTTTATCCAGAAAATAATTGGAATATGTAGTTTTTAGTTTCTATGAGTAAGAGGTTATAGTATTGATGCTTTCACAAGGAGATAAATGTTATTTTTAAATGTTATATTTCAGTTGAAAATTACAGTAAGTTATTTGGTGTATTGGTAAATTTTGAGCTCTGGTAATCAGAGACTGCTCAGAATATGGACCACTTCAGTGATGTATCTGTAGGAATCCTTTAAATGAGTTTATTTTATAGAAAGTGAGAACCTTTGCTGAATTTATATATACATTATCAAGATTATTAGAATTTCTTTGTAACGTTGCATATAAAATTTTAATTTTTAGTGCATATGTAAAGGTTACATGTATTAGTGTTTTGATACAGATATTTGTACATGTAAAATACTTGTATGTATACAAAGTGTATGTTATATATAACATGTAAAATAAAATATATGGGAATCCTATTTTATGAACCAGCAATAACTAAATGTTAACAGAAGAAATGTTCATATCTGGCTCATCTTTAACAATATAATTTTAAAGTACAACAGTTTTTAATAAAACTTATGCCAGTAATTATATTTTTTTTTACCAGAGCTGCTTTTTATCCTTTTAGTTTCAATGAAAACCAAAGTACAGAAATGAACATTAGAATAATTATCAATCTTCAAAGTTAAAATTCTGTTGCGTATGAGTTTCAAGCCAAATATTGGATTCATATTTTTACATAGAAATTTTCCTCCTAATATACTTTGTAATTAGTGGAAAATGTAACAACAAAGAGCAGCATGCAAGAAAGAGATGCATTAACTTGTGGAAACAAACATATATTAAGATACAAGGGAGGTGGGTGGAGGGATAGGGATTAAGGAGAGCTTTTGTTGTGATGAGTATGGAGTATGTTAAGTGTTGAGTCACTAAATTCTAACCTGAAACAAATGTTACACTGTATGTTAACCAGTATTAATAAAAACTTAAAGAAACCATGGATCATTCTTATTTGTTTATATAAAACTAGCCTATGGGTTTTTTTTTCTCCTGTAAATCTTTTTCCTTATAACTTTTTCTCTTGGCAACAATAATGAAAAAAATTTTAGAGACAAGGTTTTTTAAGGGCACATATGACCTAACATATGTAATAAAACCAAGCAAAATAAAACTCATATTCTATGTTGAAAAAAAATCAAATGAAATATTTTTATTCTGAATTGCCCAATTAGCTTAGAGGCATACACTTTTAATTGCACAATTCAGTCAGGATCCCTGTGTAACTTGTTCTTCTATCATTGGTATGCCTAAATATACTCTGGTCTAGAACATTCAACCATGAAATCCTAAAAGTCATACTTACTCTATGAAAAGACTTCTTTTTAAATCTCTGTTTCTTTTCCCCAACATTTTCTTCAAAAATATTGTACATCTTAAACATACTAGTTTGAATGTGATGTGAAATACCTCAGGAAGAATTTTTATTCCCTTTTCTTCTGGAGCATACAGTGAATATTTGCTTCATGAGAAAGTGAACAGGGAGGGCCCTGAGCTAATTTCCTTTCCTTTTGATTATAGCCCTAATATCCCATCCACTGCCACCTCCTTTCAAAATGACTCATTCTGTTCAGAGAAAAAAGCAGTCCTACCTGAGAACACTCAAATACTTTGTCCTCTTTTCATAATCCCTGTTTGCTAGACCAAATGTTTTCGTCACCTCCTTATCAAAGCATTATCTCAATAAGTGATTTCTTCCTTCTTGGATGAATGGACATGAGAAGTTCAGATTACATTAGTGGAAATTTAAGAAAACAGTGCTCTTTAGTGTGAAGGAAATTCATGTAAATTTTTAAGGTGTATAAGTTTTCTAAGTAACCACACATTAAATATAAGAATGAACTTTATTGTTAAGCAGGACTTAACAAAACATGATTATCATTGGAAAACTAAATTCTGCCGACTTTAGTATTGACCACTTTTTCCTGGGACAGTGATTTATGTCAGTGTTAACATTAGGTAATTTGTCACTTTAATCAGAATTCATTAACAATTTACCTTTTGAGGGCTCTCTCTTTAAGGTCAATTAAATAAAAATGTTAAAGCCAGTATTGTTAAGATTCCTGCTACACAATAGTCAAGTTCTTTTATGTTTAGCCTCTTTGATTAAAAGTAATGGTTAAAGATGTTGAAGCCCTGGAAGGTGATTTTGAAGATGGAGAAGAGCTGGAGCTACCCAGGCAGCAATCAGAAACAATTAGGAAAAATGTACCAAATGCTTCATTCTTTCTCCAGGCTGCATGACAAATTACATTTAATATTTCAGGCTTGTTGCATTTTAAAATAAGGCCTCCAACTAAGCAATTTTCAAGACAACTCCAATCAAAAGATATTGCTTAAAATTTACCTATTGCCACAGAAATGAAAAGAATGATTGTCTGTGTTGATTAACTTGAAGATTGCTTTGGGAAGAATTTGACAGTTTTATAACATTCTCATTATAATTTGCAACCCATGAAGAATTGAATACTACACTGAATATCAGGATAGTTTAAATCTTCCTTTGTATCTGATAATTTTATTCTAGTACATGAAGAGGGTGTATTTTCAATGTGTATTTTAATGCATATATAATTTATTTTTATCATGATTCTTTACAATTCTCAATTAGATAAATATATAGCATAATATATATACCAAAAATATTTATTAATAGGCTCCTACTATGCAAAATTTTATACAAAGATGATAAATATTGTTTAATGTCAAAGAACCCACAGTTTAATGGATAGAAAATTCACAAGAAAAATGAACAAGAAAACTTAGAGCCAGTTACATTTTGGTTATGATGAGTGGAGGATGGCTGACACTATTTTGTTTGCTGATACATAAATGCTAAATAAAGGTTAAATCTACCCAATACCACAAGGAAAGTGATCCCACAATACTATTTTATGTTTAGGATGAAAGATTATAATTGAGGGAAATTACACTAGGAATGTAACTAAATTACATATCTGTAATTATATTACAGATAGGAAAATGTTTAAATACCAAGAAAGACCTTCATGCTGGCAAGAGTCACTTCTTACAGGCTTTCTGATATGCAAGCCAAATTTTTTATTGCTTTAAAATAGTTTACACGTAGGGCTCTGAGCTGACAGCTCAGAGCCTGGAGCCTGCTTTGGATTCTGTGTCTCCCTCTCTCTCTGACCCTCCCCTGCTCGTGCTGTCTCTCTCTCTCTGTCTCTCAAAAATAAATAAGACATTAAAAATTAAAAAAAAAATAAAATACTTTAAAGCCATCTAAAATGCCCTATCATAAATTAGCAAACAAAATAAGATTGGGTAATGGTGAAGATTCAGTTAAATAGCATTCTTACTCATTCATGAATTAAATGAGTAAACACGTATTGTGTTTTTACTAGGTGACAGCTTGTTAGAGAATGAGAGCTGGGCATGGCAGGATAACCGCCTCTGTCAAGGTCACTCTGGTGAGACTGCTAGTGTGATACAGACTGTTATGACCCCTTTGGAAATCAATGTAATATTTGCCAACAATTCCTTAAAAATGTGGAAACTTTTTAACTAATACCTTCCTACAGAAAGCATTTCCCTCAGAAGAAAAAGGATTTATGAACATACATCCTTATTGCATATTTCTAATGACGTAAAGTTGGAAGCAACTTGAATATACAAATGTTCAATGATTAAGAAAAAATTTCCCTTTGGTTGAATATAATACAGACATTAAAATGATATTTTTGGGCTTTGTAATATCATGGAAAATGTTCAAGGTGTAGATGCAGAAAAATAATTGTATAAAGTATTGCAGTTCTGTGTGATATACAAATGAGAACACTTAGATTTTAGAAAATGATAGCTGTATTAGCATTTTAGAAAATGATCATTTCAATGTTTTTGAAATATACTATTCAAACACAAACATCTTAATGTATAGAAGTTCTCAATTGGAACACTTTTGTATTATATGTGGGAATATAAAATGGTACAGCTGCTGTGGAAAATGGTATGGTGGTTCCTCAAAAAATTAAACATAGAATTACTATATAATCCAGAAATTCTGCTTCTGGGTATTTACCCCAAAGATGCAAAAGCAAGGCTTGAAGAGATATCTGTACACCAATGTTCATAGCAGCATTATTCCACTAAAGGTGGCAGCAAACTAAGTGTCTATTAATGGATGAATGGATAAACAAAATGTCGTATGTACATACAACGGAACATTATTCAGCCTTGGAAGGAAATTCTCATACATGCTACATGGATGGACTTTGAAGACATAATGCTAAGTGAAATAAACCAGCCACAAAAAGACAAATACTGTATGGTTCTATTTATAGGAGAGTAATGAAATTCATATTCATAGAGACAGAAAATAAAATGGTGGTTGCCAGAGGCTTAGAAAAGGAGGAATGGGGAAATTGTTTAATGGGTACAGAGTATCAGTTTTGCAAGGTGAAAAGAGATCTGAAGATAGACGGTGGTGATTGTTACACAATACTGTATACTTAATGCCATTGATCTGTACAATTAAAAATGGTTCAGATGGTAAATTTTATGTTCTGTATATTTTATTACACAATAAAGAAGTGTTACGTGGTTGCAGCTATGGATGGATTTCTAGATAAAAGATTTCAAAAGTTGAAAGAAGAGTTAGTCAATAGATTTAAAAGTATACTACAATGAAAAAATGAAATACATAAAGCAATTAGAAAAAGAATTTTAAGATGAAGATGAATATCAAATTATATGGTGTTATGCTCAAATGCATGATTTGAAATTTACTTTTCATGTTTTCTAAGCTCATGTATGTTGGTAGTAGCAAAAAATATATGTTAACTGTCAGACTGAAATGAACTCTTTTTTTTAATAGTTTATTTTCAAATTAGTTTCCATATAACACCCAGTGCTTCTCCCCACAAGTATCCCTCACCATGACCATCACCCCCTTCCCTCCCTCCTCCTCCCCCTTCAGTCCATGGTTTGTTTTCAGTATTCAGTAGTCTGAAACGAACTCAATGTTCAATCACAGTTTTAGAGATGCTGCGTTAGAAGTGAGAAATAAGGGGTCCAGAGAAGTTATGATTTTATAAATGGTAATGATAAATTTTACTACAATGGATCCCTTGACTTTTATTACAACATTATTTAAGCTTTATACCACCCGATGCAGGCCAGATTCTAATCTTTAAAAATATTAAAAAGAATTAACATTACAAAACATTTATTTCATTTTAAAAAATTCTTGTATCAAACATGAATTTCTGATGGCATAACTTTAATCTAGGTCTCTTACTCCTGCTTTTGACTTTCTCAAGCAGTTAACTTCACAGCTTTTCTTTCCCCAGGCCATAGTTCCTTTAATTCTAAGAGGAGTTGCATTTTCTTTACTTTCAAAACTCATCTGTTTTATAATTGATGACCCAATATCCTTCCCACCCCTATGGGAAGTGGAGGAACTTTATTTCTTCATTCCTCTTTGTTAGAACTCAAAACAGTTATTATGTCTAGATCTTATGCCTTACACTATGTAAGAATACTTTTGGTTGCAAATGTCAGAACTTGAACTCCCTAAAAGATGTATTCATTCACGTAGCTGAGAAGTTCAAGAGTAGATCCTAAGACTGCATCCAAAAAAAAAAAGACTACAAATGCCTTCAGAGGCATCCTCCCAGTTAAGAATTGCAGTTGAAGAAATAAATCACTCTCCCAGTGTCCATATCTCAACTTCAGGTCCTGTGTGCCTACCCCTATCATCATCAGCCCTAACACTAACAAAGAGTTGAAGAAGAGTTTCCCAAAGGAATCTGAAGAAAGAAGTAGGAAATTACCTGGACAGACAAAAAGAACAACTCCCATAGTTTACTATAACCATCTAATAGTGAAGCCACTTTTTAAAAACTTCTAGATAAACATCAATGTTTCTGTTCAACTCCATTAAAATAGGTTAGGGGCGCCTGGGTAGATCAGTCGGTTAAGCATCTGACTCTTGATTTTGGCTCAAGTTATGATCTCATGGTTGTCAGATCAAGCTTTGTGTTGGGCTCCAAGCTGAATGTGGAGCCTGCTTGGGGATCTCTCTCCCTCTCTGTCCCTCTGCTGCTTGTGCTCTCTCTCTCCCCCTCAAAATAAATACAGTAAAAAACATAAAATAGTTTAAATCATCTCATATACTGCTTCTTTGTCACCTTTCAGCTGCCCACTTTTTTTCGTTTTATTTTTGAGAGTGGGGGAGGGACAAAACGGGGGAGAGAGAGAATCTTAAACAGGCTCTAGGCCCAGCCAAAGCCTAGACACAGGGCTCAAGCTCACGATCAAGTGCCAGAAGCTTAACCAACCAAGCTGCCCAATATCTGAATGCTTTTCTTTTGTTTGCCACTGTGGAAGTCTTAGTGGGAAGGCCATAGCTCTCACCTAGAAAAGTGAAACATGCCAATGCTTATTTTAAACTCTCCTAATTAAGGTTTAGGCAGGCAGTATAAGTTTGGCCAACCTCCTGGGGCTTTTGATGTAATCATGGGCAGCAAAGCAGTAGGAATAGTTAGTTAGAATCCATTCTGATGGCAGCAGGAACATCCAGGGCCCAGTAAGACCCAGGTAACAGAAGGGCATTGGTACCCTAATACATTCCAATGTCATGACAACGCCTGTGATTTTAACCACTCAGCCCTCCATGGAGTCATTCTATGAGCCTGGATTTCCAGCCTTCCTGTTGATTGTGTGAGCTGTTCACATTGGTGAATTCTGTTAACTAATCTACAGACCTTATCAGATTTCACTAGTTTTCCCACTCATGTCCTTTTCCTGGTCCAAGATCCAATCCAGAATCCCACCTTTTATACTTGGTTGTCATGTCTCTTTGGTTTCCTCCAATCTATGGCAGTTCTTCAGTTTTCATTATTCAATGCCCTTGACCTTTTCATTTATTTTTCATTTTTTTAAAGTTTATTTTGAGAGAGACAGAGAGCATGAACAGGGGAAGGGGAGAAAGTGAGAGAGAAAATCCCAGACAGGTTCTGCACTGTCAGCTCAGAGCTGGAAGCAGGGCTTGAACCCACAAATTGTGAGATCATGACCTGAGCCAAAATTAAGAATTAGATGCTTAACCGACTAAGCTACCCAGGTGCCCCTCAATTCCCTGACCTTTATAAAGAGTTATTGTCCTGTTACATGTAGAATGTCCCGTAGTTTAGATTTTTCTAATATTTTCTCATGATCAGAGTATGTATTTTTGGTGAGATTATCACAGAACTGATGTGCCCTTATCAGTGCATTATGTCAGGGTATTGATATATTTTATGGTGACATTATATTTGATTACTTAAAATGGTGTTTACCTGGTTTTTCTACTGCAAAGTTACGATTTTTCTATTTGTAGTTAAAAAGTATCTTGTGAGGAAATTCTTAGAGGCCATTCTAATAGGCTGCTTATACTGTGATCTATTAATTTTAGTATCCAGAGATGATTCGTACCTGTGATATTTTGCTGTAGTCATCAGTATTCTGTACATGTTCCCATGTGTGTTTTTTCCACACCTCTGAGTGTGGAAATTCTCCCAGTTCTCAGTGTTTCCCAAATTTAACTCAATTTTGACATTGTCTCTCTGGAGATAGCATCACATCCCACAGGTTGAGAGCTCAGGCTCACGAGACTGGCCCTATTTCAGACACCAGCCTCAAGTTCAGGTTGCTACCTGTGCTTCTCTCATTGACTATAAATTGAAGTTTCCTACAACCCACTCCTTAGATTTGTTTAATTTGCTTCAGGTGGCTAACAGAACTCAGAGAAATATTTACTTGTGTTTACCAGTTTCTTATAAGAGGTATTATAAAGATAGAGATGAAGAAGAGGTAGGTAGAGCAAGGTCCAAAAGCGTCCCTACTGTAGGAGCTTCTGTCCCTATGGGACTGGATATGCCAACCATCCCACCACGTGGGTGTAACAACCTAGAAGCTACTCAGGCCCTCATTGAAGAGTTGTTCTAGATCTCTAATCTCCAACTTCCACCCCGATTCCCGTCCCAGAGGTTGTGAGTGGTGTCGAAAGTCCCAACCCTCTAATCACTTGGTCTTTCTGATGACCAGTTCCATCCTGGGCTCTCTCGGAGGCCCACCCTGTGTCACCTCATTAGCATAAACTCAGATGTGCTCTAAAGGGGCTCCTTATGAATGACCAAAGATACTCCCCTGTCACTCAGGAAATTCCAAGACTTTTAGGAGCTTTGTGTCAGAAACCAGAAAGAAAGATGGAATATATTTCTTCTTATACCATACAGTTTATCGAGTGCAGGAGACGATTATGTACTCATTAGAAACAAAGATTTGGAAAGGTGAACCTGATTAGAAATTCTTTTCATCAGCAAATTAAAGATATGGCTGAGATGTTAGTGAAAGTTACAGAAAAAAATGTGTGCAAGTGCATTTTCTACTGCTGCTGAGAAGAGCACAGATGTGCAATCCAGTTATCTCTGTTTGTGGGGTCAGTATGATTCTTGATGGGAGCAAGGAACTTCTGTGTTGATTCTTAGTTCTAATCCCACTTTTCTCTTTGTGCAGACTAAACCTGGGCCCATAGCAAAGGATGGGGAAAGCTATGTAAACAAGTAACTATAATTCCTTAAATCCCCAGCCATATCATACTAGACAGGAAGGTAATAAGCAACTCCCATTTTCTCACTGCAAAAACTCTTCATGTGTGATTGCCATAAACACAATGGGTAAGTTACTATGGATACAAAGCACTTGATTACCTTATCTGATTAAAAAGAGCAGGAACCACTCTCACACTTAACATCCCTAGATGTTTTCCCAAGGTAGAGCTAGTCAGACGGTGAGTTACTTTGCCTTTGATTTTCATGTACTTCATGTGAATGAATTTGGTTTTTTGTTTTTTTCATTATAATACCACTTTCATTGGTGAGATTCCATTGCCAGGATAACCAAGAGTAATCATGAGGTTAATCTTCACCAAAACTATAATCTTTGATAGGATCCTTCCCTTTTCTACTCCTTGGGTTGAAAAAATGCAAAACACTATTTACTTCTTTTGGATCTCCTATTTTGTCTAACTTTCCTCAAAAGTTTCTATGTATACACTTCCTGAATTTGCTAATCAAACTCATTTTATTTCTACTAACTTTGATAAAAACCAATGTTTAGTACACTGCATTGCCTTTAGATTAATATAGTTTTATTCAGCATTTTGGACACTAAAGTAGAACATAAATTATTTTTGTGTTTGGGAAAGGCATGAAAATCGTCAGGTAGGAACTTCTAGATTAAGATAGGCAAATGAATCACTGTCCCCCAATTTCTAACATAATAACAAGTACAACAACAGGAACAATAAAAAAAAATCACCAACTACAGAGAAGGACAATTAGCTTCAAATACTGGCTGCCAATAAAAAAGAGAGAAAAATTCTGGAGTATGGCATAGAGCAGTAGTTAGTAAGATTTAATAATGAAGAAAAAGAATTCTTTAGGCTTTCAGCCCTAAATAGAAAATTACCTACAACTGAGGGAGAAACTCCACCGTACAAATGTGGGTGGACTGGGACTGGGAACTTAATGAACCAGATCCACATTAGGATAGTTTGCTGTGCTGCACAATAGGTTTGGTGCTTAGTCAAGCATGGTTTTGAAGAGTTTTTTCAACCAGGAAAATTGATTTGTGCACATCATCCACAAAATTCTTGGCTCAGATCACTAGTGAAGATTGGTTTAAGGACAGCCTTTTGGGCTGATATTACATCTAAATGCTCTTAAAATTTCTACAGAAAAACATTCACTAGTAGTTACACAGACATATGGTTTACTTTACTCAATCTTAGAGAAATTTTATCTTTGCAAGTTTGACAAGAAGTAATCTAGTCCCCTTACTTAGTCTAAAATTAATTTCCAGAAAAGCAAGTGATGGCCAGTGTGACACTTCTAACAATGTGGAGTTAAAGACTAGACTGCAATGTTTACATGATTTCAAACGTTATGAACATGAACTAATTGTGCAGTTAGTTTTCCCAGTTTTGATAATGAGAATGAATTATTATAAATGGAATTTAGTGAGTTGAAAAATAAAGTTTCACCGAAATACCAGAATTTTATAGACATTACAGGAGTAATATGTAAAAACTGCAAAGATTTTATCCATAATTAAAGCTTCTATATTTGTGAACACTTTTTTTATTTTTGGCCATGAGACTAATTTAAAAATATGGTTCCTAGAATTCAAGTCTATATTTCATGCTATGCATCACAACTCCAATCTCACATTAACAGCTGTGGTGCCTGGGTGATTCAGTTGGTTGAGCATCTGGGTTTTTTTAATTTTGGCTCTGGATCATGTTCCTAGGGTCATAGGATTGAGCTCAGCACAGAGCCTGCTTGGTATTCTCTCTCTCTTTCTCTCTCTGTCTCTTTCTGTCCATGTACATGGCTCATGTACATGCTCTCTCTCTCTCTCAAATAAAAAACAAAATAACAAAAAACACATCTTGCTGTGGGAAGAGGAGGTGTCAAGTGTCAGTTTCAAACCAGATGAGTATGAATTATAAAAGACCAGCATTGGTGATGCAAATAAAATCTGCAATAGCTTCAGGCCTAAAGTGTAAGAGGAGGGAGTTTGTGAGAATCCAGAGCGTTTTAGGAGAGCGCAAGAGGAGCTGAGGCCCTTGTAAAGGAATACAGTTACTACTAAAGCCTTAATTTTATTCATTCTCACTCTGTTTGATATACTGCCCTATGATCCATCGGCTAACCCAACTGCTAGATAGAACAAGAACCCTGGCTGATGTTATCCAGGAGTCATTCTCTAGAGTCACAAAGCAGGAAAAAGGTGTAAAGGAGATCTGGAAGGGCAAATAGAAACTAGGACATTTATTTCAGTAAAAGTACAGTTGATTATATTTCTGGCTGTTAATTTTGCTTATATCTGGTCTCCTTCATTTAGGTTATTTGGCAGGTCCCTTCTAGAAGTCTTCTAAGTTTGTAATTCCTAGAGAAAATAATTTCGTAGAACTTGGGATTGGCTCTGATATTGTTTTCTTGGTTGTACTGATATTTTCAATTGAAGATTTATAAGTTGAGGTTTTGGTCTCCCAGATGGTGAGGTATATATCTTTTATAAGTGCAAAAGAACAGTAAAAGTATAATGTTATAAAATAGAAGTGATCTATTATGTGGGAGGACAGGTCTTTGATTTATATCATTCTTTTTGTCACTTGTGTATCCTCTGTTCTGTGCTATAACATTATTCATGTGTTTATCTCTTTAATATATAGGCCGCTTAGCTGTAGCAAGCTTGATCACACATGCAAATGAATAAGTGATTTATATCAAAGGAATAGTATCAATTTAAAAATACGTATAAGCCCATAAATTTTTAACATTTTTTCACAATCTTATGCCATCAGTTAAATTAGTGAGTAGATTTTAGAATTAAAGAAAGTCATTTTGGTTCTTTTCCCTCCAAATATCATGGAAAGACTCATTATAGACATAATAAATAAAATTTTAAAATTCTGTGGAAAACAAAACAGTATATGTTAATAGTTGACCTCAAAGATTAAATAATTTAAATATTTATGGTCCAGTAAAGGAGGTCAAACTTATTTATAACCAAATATGAATAAAATTACTTTAGATACCACTATTCTTTGTTTTCACTTCATTTTCCCCATCTAAGATCACAATAGTATTCTTCATTGATATTTTGAATGTAATATAACTTATCAAAAAATATGCAGGGGCACCTGGGTGGCTCAGTCTTAAGCATCTGACTTCGCCTTAAGTCATGCTTTCGGTGAGCTCTAGATCCACATCCAACCAGCTGGGGAGCTTCTCTTCCAGAAGCACTAGCCCCGCTTCCAGGGAGCCTGAGTCCTTGCTTTGGGTGAGCTCCACTTCCCTGTCTCTCTCTCTCTGCCCCTCCTGGGATTCTCTCTCTCTACTCTTTGCTCACTTGCCATCTCTCTCTCTCTCAAAAAAAAGCAGGATCTAATATTAGAAAAACTACTGCACGTTTTGAGTTACTAGAGCAAAATAAAAACTTTTTCCTCCCATTTTTTGTTTCCTCTGTGGAAATAATGCTCTTTAAAAAGTAAGTTTGGCTTTTATTATCTTTAATAGTAGGGTTTTTTTTAAATTTCTCTTCTAGATACTAAAGTAACTGAAATACTCATGTTGTAAGTACATATTCCTACTCTTATTTTCTTACAATGCATCGAAAAACATCTGGAATTAGCATTATATTGAAACAGTTCCATGATAACCAGACCGTTTCATTATTGAAGTCTGTTGTAGCTATCCTTAAATCCTTGATAATGTAAGTATTAATTAATGCTAAGTCTAAGGAGAATAAATAATATTTAAAGTATGTAGTAACAAAAAAGGATGACAATTTTATGGCTAACATTCTCATAATTATTATTCTGGAGAGTTAACAATAGTACAACCTATTCACGTTTGGACTTTAGTCTTATTAGTTTCTATTTATAGATGTTTTAGACGTTTCCACAGATATACTCCTACCTTCATTAAAACATAATAATAATATAATACTAGATCTTGGCCATAAGCAAATTTCAGGTGATATCCTCTGTATAAGATAACATGCCACACACTTTCTTCGGCTACATTTCTCTCAAATTGTAAATCATGCACAACTGTCAACCAGAGTCACCATAAATGATTGGAAAGAAAATTTATTGGTTCTAGTTACTGAATCAGAAACATACGTCAACACATTCAATAAAAGTTTTCCAAAAATGTAAAAATAAAACCTCTTCTGATTGACTGCCCGCTAATTAAAAAATAATGAAGCCATTCAATCATTCCACATATGAGTTACATGTGTTATTCTAGATTAGTTTTCTTTTTCAAGTTTTTGTACTTGAGCACTTGCATCTTTGCTACTAACTCTAAGTTAGTCTTTTTTGTTTTTGGAGAATGGGAAGATTGACATACTTAGAGTACTGTGTGCTGTAGACTATAGTATTAAATTGTTACAATGATGTGAGACCTATGTGTTGTATTTTTAATCGACTGAGCCACCCAGGTGCTCCTATGTGTTGTATTTTCACTTGCATGTATATGTGTATGAGTATGTGTTATGTCCATGTGAAATTTATAGATGTGCACTATGTTGCTTAAAAACTCCAAAGGTGGCAATTTAAAGACTATTTCGTTGCTAATAATGGCTTAATGCATAAAACTGAACAGAGTCCTTCACAAGGTAAATTAACCAGGGGAATATGCCAATTTTGACTTCATTTCCATCCTATTGAATGACTGCATTCATTCTCTTTAGATTTAAAGCTCTTCATTCTACTGTTCCTCAACACTCTTTATAGAATTCCAGCTTGCTTGTCACCTTTTAACAGTTTAACATAGATGGCTGGATCAAGTCCATTGTTCCAATTGTATGTAGCTTAAAAAGCTCTGCAGTATTTTACTCTTTCCATTGTATCTGGCTTCCCCGAGTGCTCTGCTCACCGCATTTTACTCCTACTCTCCCTGTTTTCTAAACCCATTTACGCCTATTCTTTCTCAAGACACTTGTTCGTCTGGGAGCTCAAATTGACTTCTCCGCATTCTATTTCCTTAACTAAAAATGCACCATTAAGGTTGATTGAACTCTTTTAAAGCACTTCATAAAAAAATGGAAGACCATAAGAAAGTAGGCTACCAGTGTTTGTAAATACCTGTTTTCAGCCAAATTGATGGGAAGAAATAAGAAATAATTGGAAACTTAAAAATGTTATTGATATATTTTTTATAGATTAGTCTCTTTTGGTGGTTTTTTGAGAAACATACTCGTAGAAGATTTTGGGGGAAAGAGGGGGCATTATATTACAATTAGAGATGGAACAAATAGTAGAGCCAAACTGCTAAAATTATCTAAAACATTTTCTAGAAAAAATGTTTTAAAATAAGCAAGATGTAAAAGATGCAGATCCCAGATTAAAATCTACAGCTTTTAAACTAATTGTTATTTAAAAATAAATGTAACCGTAAATGGTTTACAAAAATAGTTAAGATCATCACTAACCTTTGTTTCTCTTTGTAATGTTTAAAAATGTAACTGTTGGTGTGAAATATATTTAAACATTTGTAAATTAATTAAGATAATTTTATTCAGAGTTTATGGGAATACTCTTATTTTAAATGATACAATGTAAGGAAAAATCTATTCTAATTTTAAACTTAGCATTTCAGAATCACATGTATTTTATATGAAAAACCATGATGTTGATGAATTGGCCTTTTGATTTACCTAAGAAACCATATAGGTAAAGTATGGCCTAATGCATAAAACATAAGTGATAAATTGATTTCAGATAATTACCACTTTCAAAGCTGAATTCCTTTGAATATACTATTCTATTTGAGGTTACAGCATTTCATGTTTTGGCTATAAAATCATTTTATCTTAATTATAAGGAAAAAATCATTACCAAAACAAAATTTCAAGATAAAAAATGCACAAATTTGGTCTGAGAAATGTCTTTTCAGTAGTTTACAAAGGATTTTTATTCACAATGGAAAGAAAAAGAATAATAGATAATATTATAATTCATATTTTTATAAGATAAAAACTTCCAGAAATAAAATATTACTAATAAAATAACTGTGTGCTTCTTGCTGACCTAGTTCTAAAATGCAGCTATGAACTGAAATTGCAATTTTTATACTTTTTTCTTTAAAAATATTTCAGTAGAGGCACCTGGCTAGTTCAGTGGGTAGAGCATGTGACTCTTGATTTGGGGGTTGTAAATTCGAGCCCCACATTGGGTGTAGAGATTACTTTAAAAAACTTTAATGAAGATAAATGCAGAGAGATGAATAAGAAAAATAATTACGTACTTGGAGATCGTCCAGAAGCTCTAAGTGTTATAGCAAGAGGAATAAAAAAAACTAGCCAGTTTCTATCTCATAAAAAGAATAGATTTGATCAGATTCATTGAATAGCCAACAGAACCTGGCAATAAAGCTCTTCCAGAACTATAAATAATTTACTTTTTAATGTAAGTGACATTTAATTGACGCTAAGAGCCTATAGCTTGACTAACAGTAAGACCTAATGTTTTAAAACATTGAACAGTTTTCATAATATATGAGATATTATGAATAAATGGTGAAATGGCATGTTACTCAAATGCAAGGATTTTTTAAAACTGGCCATGGGAGTCTGCAAACATACACACAATGCATACTAAATACTCTAGGCAAAAATATATGCATAACCATAGTTAATTTTGTGTCAACAATCAGAGAAGTCTAGAACAATACAAATAGAATAATGAAGTTCCTACTGGATAATTACTTTATTATAGTCAATCTTCACATACAGAAATTAGAAGATCACTTTGACATCATCTATATTCAGTGCAGCATTATAGGCTCCTAACCTACAAAGTGCTCTAACTTTAACTCTCAAGGTTGTGGAATTGTTTTCTTATTTAAAACAAGTCCTATATTCATGCTTATGACTGCATGCAAAATAAATCTGTCAGGACATTTGCTGAGAGCAAAGAACTAATTTTACTGTAGTATTTATGCATTTTCCCTAAGCTAAAATACTGGAAGAGAATGAATAGTTTATAGCTTTTACGTACATTAGGGCTCTACAACAGCTGATTATGTAGCATATTAGTAATACTTAAATGCCAATTCACTTGTAGTAATTGAAAAAGTAATGAATTTGGAGGTGAAAATAACCTAGGATTTGGTATGATATTTACTCTTTTCCTTAAGCCAGTTTATCTATAAATGGAGACAATAAATGTCTTATCTACTTCATAGAGTTGTTATTAAGATAAACCATGTAAAAGACGGGCTAGTAGTTTGTAAACTTAAAGCACTACTTGCCTGTTGTGCTGAAATTAGTTTTGAAATATGTTACAAACAATTTGTAACTGTAACTTAAAATTGCTGTTTGTGACTTACTTAAATTACGTAGGGCAGATCTAAAGTCACTTCTATAAAAACATCTCTCATGTTCAATTATACTTTTTTGTTTTGTTGAACAGGAAAGGGATGAAGTTACAGCTATGATTTTATGAATTGCACATAACCAACAGCTTAACCTGTCTAGGCAGTTCCAGGGGATTGTATTGTATATCATGTCAGTGTCATCTGCTATCATGGCAGAAAAAAATTCAGAACTGTGCAAATTATGTTTCCAATCATCCCCCTCATTGCTTTTATATGAAAGTATTCATCATATTTTCCCATTTTTAAATGTTTTTATTTATTCTTTAGAGAGAAGAGAGAGAGTAGGGGAAGGGCAGAGAGAGAGGGAGACACAGGATCTGAAGCAGGCTCTAAGCGCTGAGCTGTCAGCACAGAGCCCAACATGGGGTTGAACCCATGAACCGTGAGATCATGACTGGAGCCAAAGTTGGACACTTAACTGACTGAGCCATCCAGTGGCCCCATCATGTTTTATGTTAAAATGTTCCAAAGGTTGAATCTGTTTTCTGTATAGCACCTAGTAATGCTTAAATTCATGTTCATATTATTTTTAATGTTGATATCAAATTATGTATTACAAATTCATGTACTTCTTTCAAGAAAATCAGATGTAATTACAAATTTATAATAGAAATGATATCTCAAAATTTAACAATGCATATTACATAAAAAAATCAAATGATATATCTAAAGTATATTCCAAATGGATAGGTAAAATGCTAGATGTTAAGTGGATGCTGAATAATGAGCTATGGCTTCCTGCTTTATATTTTTCTAATACTTGTAAATTCTTTTTCTCTAGTGAAAGCTAGTTGCACTTATTTTTCCCACCCAGCTTATTATTTGAAAAGGCAATTTTCATTATAAAAGTAACATATATTCAGTATTTCATTTATGCATTATCATAAAAGAAAAAACACCGACGCTGCCTAGTTAGTAAGAAAGAATGAAGAGCAGACATTTCATCTATGCACTGTAAGGGAAGCAGTTGCTGAAACTAAAGGGCAACAAAGACATCTTCTGGACATCCTAAGAATTGCAGAGTTGTTTTTTAAACAAAGGATCTTATTTTCACCTAAGAGTAACAGTTGTTTAAAAACCACACATTAAGAAGTATAAAATCATTCTGTATTAGGTTTGAAATTTTAAGCATTACATGATTAAATCATAAACATACAGCATTTGAAGATGAAAAGATACAAAATTGTTGCAAACACATTGGAATTAGTTTCCAAAATATCTTTAAGCCTATTTCCAGATAGATTATAAAATACAACTATTTTAGTAAAACTTTATTTTCATGTAAGGAACATCTAAAGTAGTATGAAAACTACATTCAGTGTTGAACTAATACTTGGAAAATTTTAGTAGAATAATTCATGAATTGTAGAGCCCATTTACATCAAAATATGATTGGCAATTTAGTTATTAATTTAAAGAACTGTATTTAATAAAACAATCAAATTGAAAACCATATTTGATTGATTTGTGATGTGCCCTGGTACTATTTTTCTTTTTCTTTTTTTTTTCACATCTTTTCAAGCTTCAATAGTAAATATTCTGCTACTATATATTAAATACTGCATGGTTTTAGAAAAATTATTTCCAGTGAAATAAAATTATTGAGGGTTTCAAATTTAAGTGTCTACTCAATTTGAACATATGTTCTTTTTAACCTCAAACTGCTTGTAAAACTGTATCACTATGGGTACAATTAACACATTTTGTATTTGAAATAGTGCTTTTTTATTCTTAGAGTATGAATGCACTTAGCCACCTTCAGGAAGTACTACTGATGCCCCCATAATTTACATCTCTAAACAGTTCTTAGGACAGATCTGGCTTAAGGTTCCTTTCCCCCAATTGTAGTCCTAAAAAACTAGTTTGTAATTCAATGAGCAAAGAGCTCAGCTTGCTTTAGTAATAGCTGTGTTTGGTAAGAAATATATACTTTAGTTTTAGGTAAACTCCAAATGAACAAATATTCAACAAACAAAATATACATATTTACTAGAATTACCTTTCTTAGTATCTTCATATGACAGGCCACAATAAGAGTTTGCAACTAAATGCTTCCAATATCAGCACTAAATATTTGATTCTCTGGATTTTGTTTTATGCCACGTCTGTCTTTTCAAATTGTATGATAAAATGGTTCATGATTTTTCTAATATAGAAATTCAAATGAATAATTAAGATAACCATAAAGAAAGTTTAAGAGAGGCAATATTAAAATTAAATTCAACCAGGGTGACAGAAATTATCATCATATGGAACTGCAGTGCTTCAGTAAAATAAGGAACATGATTATCTTATATATTTTTTTCACCAACACTGTCTGCTAATTTTTGTACAACTACTAAACAGAAATAGGTTTCTTGGTGTATATTCATTTCTCTTTAGGCAGTTACATTCGATTTGATCTTGGAAAGTGGCTGCCAGGAGTTCTGTCAGAAATAAAATATTTATAAGTCAAATAATAAGATTTTTCTTCTTAATGGATTAGCTAATTTAAGATAATTCTGCAGTAAATAATTTCTGTATTTTATATGTGTTCAATTTCAAAAAGACAGTACAATAGAGTAAATGATGTTATTTTTGGACATTTAAAAATCGGGTTATCCTGAGGACTAATAATAGAATAGGAAGGAAGTCAGTACAGCAAAAGCCAGGCCTAGATCTACTGTTGAGTAGGTCACTAATAGATGAACTGGAGCTTGGCTCCAAAGAAGCTGAGGACAGGTAATAACTGGAAATCAGGTGGACAGGTATTGAACAGAGTGAATTCTTAATGAGAAGTAGCAGGTTCTTAGGCATTGAGCTGGCCTCCAGGACTAGGGTCCAGACTGGAGGAGGGGCAAGTGCAAACTACAAGAAGAGATTTGAAGAATCTACAAAATTCTTGGTGTTTTGTGATTTCAGAGTTGAATTTAAGTGTCGTTCAAAATGCAAGTGAACTGCTTTGCATATTTAGTGAGAAGTGACTTCAGAGAGAATACATTTACAAGTGTTTATTTCAGTGTTCCCTCATGTAAGCATTAGCTGAGCACTATTCTATCTTGATAGCCATTTCTAAGTCTTTTTGAATTATGATGTAAATATACTGTACTGTGGGAAAGGTTTTGTGAATGTGGGAGAAGAAACCTTATGCTATCTGACAGTTTCCCCCAGCACTCAGTAAATAAATAATTGTATATAATAACGTTTCCTATTTTTATACATGACTAGCAAATTTGGGTTTTTTTTTTTATGATGAGAAATGATATTAAAACACAAAATAGTTTTACCTTTCCTCATCTAGGTTGCTCTGGTACATCTGTGCAGTTGGAGATGCCATATTCTGATGTGATAAAAGAGATGGAGAGAGATTTATCCCTCTGAGTTGCCGAAGAGCTATTTCTGCATGGATACTCCGAGGATTATTTGTCAGAATCCCTGCATTCTTGTTTTTTTGGTCTGAAATTAGGAATTGTGAAACAATGAGAAGCAGTAAGTAATAAAATGAATTAAGAAATAAAGCTTGGTTGCCCTTCAGCTGAATGTATCCTGTACATATTTCATAACATGAATTTAAATTTTTAAATAAAAATGTAGAATTGGAATATATTTCTAGACTCAATGCTGCTTAAATTTCTGAGTTAGTGAATCTATTTGATTATTTCTAGGTAATTTAAAAAATATTAATATCTAGAACTATGTGCTATAATAAATGTACAGACAAAGTGACCATAATTTTTCTAAATAAAAATTGGGGCAACATAGTCAGAAGATAGGAGGGAAATTATAAGACTCTTATAATAATTTTACTGATAGTTATAGCTATCAGACAAAAGCATAAAAATTCTTACTGTGACTAAAATCTTAAAGCTGCGTAGTATATAGAAGTATGAAAAATAAGTTAAACAAAAAAATAACATCTTAACAAAGTAAATGATGTTGGGTTGCTTTTAACTGAGTTTCTTTTTGACGTAATCACACAGAGCAATCTACTCTTCTTGGTAGGCTCTTAGATCATTTTATAAACTCATGATCTTCAGTTTTATTGCCACCAGTGGTCCCAAGCAAAGTGCGACCTTACGAGGAATGGAAGAGGTGAGCCCTGAGAGGAGTGGCCACCCCAGTTTCACCAAGTAGAGAGCCAGTGAAGATCTGGAATTAGGGGAACAGGACTGACCCAAGCCTGAACTAAAATGTATATAATAGGAAGAACCATTTCCATGCCCTCCTTTTAATATTCTTCCTCCTTTCAAGCTCTACCTCTTGAAACTTCTCTCTAGTAGCTGCATGGTTTACTTGTGGTTTCAAGGATAAAATCTGATCTTCTCTTTGTACCCCAAGAATCTGTTGTCACAGATGTTTTTAAACCTCTTATTTCTACTTTTAGCAGGATGTACAAAAGAACTGGTTTTAGCAGTTATATGCTATGAAATACATAAAATGAAACAAAACCTTTGAAATACATAATTCAGAAAATAATTGTGCAAGTATCACAAAGTTCACATTAGGAGCAAATATTTAGTTACTAAATATTAGGAGTTGAGCAAAACCCTGAAATACTATTGACTCTAAAGTCAGAATGGCCACATAAACCTTGAACAAACATGCAATTTTAGGAAATGTAAATTTAAAAATGCAATTTTAAGTAGTATTAGAAGTAATGTGAGATTTTTGTTTCAAATGAAGTGTTTGCTTTTACGTTCATTCTGAAACTTTTTGTCAAAATACCTTCAGCTTCAGGAGTTAAGATCCCAAGTTCAGATCCCAAGTAATGGCTAAATCCACTACGCAGAATTACATTTGTTATCTTTATGGAAGGAGCTTTCACTTGGCCAAATGACCCACCGTCCACTGGAGAGTTGGTAACAGGAATGAGCTACATAATAAAATAAAACCGGTTAAGAATGTCTCACCTCCAAAACTCAGATCAATAGCCTTAGTCCTTACTGCAAGTGCCACTTGATAATCAATTTCAAAATTTTTAGGTCAGGAGTTATATGCTTAAATTGAGTTGGTATGAGGCAGAAACTGAAACAGTCTTTTGATCGGTTAACCTCCCTCAGAACCTTATGTTCTGTCTTTTCAGATTGTTCTGTGCTCATCACTTAGTGTGATGGCATCTCCCCCTCTCCAAAGAATCTCAACAAGGTAAGTGTAGAATTAAGAAAGTGAGAATTAAACTTTTTCTCCTTTGTAACATTTCTTTTTTTCTCTTTTTTCTCTTTTTTTTTTTTTTTTTTTTTACCGAGCAGGAATTTCTAGATGGTAAGAGTTATATCTTTGACGTCTTTATGTTTCTCACATTACCTCATCAGGTGTCTTGCAGTTAATTAGTTTTTCAAAAACAAGTAAATGGGGACTAAGAAAAGCATCTTATAACAATCACTTTTAATGAATGTGCTAACTCTCTAAATGATGTTTACATTTTAAGTTAGTTGAGGATTAAGAGGCTTTTAAAAGAATTTCAGGAATCAGCAAACAGGATAGAAGACTCTTGGTTTCCCTAGAAATTTATGCTTGCTTTGTCTTCAAGAAGACTGACCTTGTTTATACTTTTAAAAATATGAATTCTGAATATATGATTCAACTTATTTAGAGATATAAGTGTTTGCCATTTGTGTAAAATGGCCAGTTTCCCCGTTTTAATAAGTGTTAGTTACCAAGAATGCAGCTTTGTAATGAGCACTAAAGTATCAGGCTTTTTACTAAAGATGTTCAGTCCCAAATTCCCTAATTCCTTTGTATAGTTTCTTTCCATCACTAGTCTAGAATGTTGTCAAATTTTCTTCTGAAATGAAAAGAACCAAAACGTTTTGGTTTAAAGGACAACCTTAGAGTTTATTATTCCTTCCTTACTTGCTGTTAAAAAAAGAAAGAACAGCAGTTACTGAAAGAAAAATAAATTAGACTGAAGTGATAAACTTGAAAAAGATTCTGTTTTTGTGTCTTCTGAATAGCTAAAAGAAATGATAGCTCAATTTTAGCTTAGCCATGAAAATAAGCATTGTTATTGAATCTTAAAATAGATTTCTCTCAGGTGCTTGGCTGGCTCACTTGGAAGAGCATGTGACTCTTGATCTTGGGGTAGTGAGTTCAGGCCCCACACTGGGTGTAGAGATTAGTTAAAAAGTAAATAAATAGGGGCACCTGGGTGGCTCAGTCGATTAAGGGTCGACTTCAGCTCAAGTCTCGATCTCACCATTTGTGGGTTCAAGCCCCACATCTGGCTCTTTGCTGACAGCTCAGAGCTGGAAACTGCTTTGGATTCTGTGTCTCCTTCTCTCTCTGCCCCTCCCCCACATATATGTACATGTGCTCTCGCTCTCTCTTTCTCTCTTTCAAAAATAGATAAACATTATAAAATTTAAAAGATAAAAAAGGATTTCTCTACAATAAAGATTTTGAATATCCCCTTTATTTTATTAGCCATGTATAGAGGAATAAAAAATGATTTTTAAATAAAATGCTTACATATAGAATAAGTGGAAAAATAATTAAGTTCTTATATATGGCACTGATTCAAATGGCAAGACTACATGTCTAGATTCACTCAAGATATATTATCATATCATATATAGTAATGGGAAAAATCTGAGTTCATGATATGAAAAATAGAAAAGAATACCCAAGAGGCAAATCCTTTAGTGAAATACTTATCCGGTAAAATTCTAGTTTGTGTATTTTTCTCCTATGAAACTAATAAAAAATATATATGGAAATTAGGATCTTTAAAGTTGCTCTAAGTGATTTCTTTATATGTAATTTGGTGAATTTACATGTAATTTTTCAAATTAGCCAACATTACCTTAAATACAATTTAAAAAGTTTAATGTGACAGTTTTTATAGGTCTCTCACTGAGACCTATGTGGTATAGGAGGCAGGATAACACCACCCCAAAAGATGTCCACATCTGAATCTCCAAAACCTATGAATACATTACCTTACATGGCCAAAGGGACTTTGCAGCCATAATTACAGTGGAGTTTGAGGTGGGAAAATGGTCTTGGATTATCTAGGTGGTCTCAGTACAATCACAAGAGTCCTTATTAGAGGGAGGAGAGTCAGAGGGTAAGAGACAAAGATGTACAGATGGAATCAGAGGTGGAAGCAATGCTATTGCTGGAAGAGGACTGTGAGCCAAGGAATGCAGATAACTTCTAGAAGTTTGAAAAGGCAAAGGACAAATTCTCTCCTCAAGCTCCAGAGCTAACTGCCTGTATTTAGCCCTGTAAGGCCAGTTTTTGGACTTCTGATCTCCAGAATTGTCTGATAATAAATTTGTTGTTGTTTCAAGCCACTACATTTGAGTACTTTGTTACAGCAGCAGTGGGAAACTCAAGTGTCCTTTAGTTTTCCACTTTTGGAGGTAAGAAATGACGTGCTCCAGGAATATAAAATAGAGAAGGGGAAAGGAGCCTTAGATCACTGACCTAAATTTTTATTATTTGCTCTCTTTTGAAAGACTGGGAACTTTGACAGTAATTTCAGTAGATCCCATTAGATGGTGTTCTTTCTTAGTATACAAATTAGCTAAGATTTTTTTTCACACAGCATAATTTTTAAAACAATTTTTGTAGATATAAACTACAAATGAACCAACTTCCTTTGCCTAATGTAGAGAATCTTTATTAACATTGTACAACTTTAAGTCCTGAAGGTCTCTGTGGCTACTTTGGCCTATAATAGAAGCTACTTGGTTAACCAAAAAAAGTCAAGGTTAATGAAAAAAATCAGGGAATAACTAAGAATTATATGTATAATTCATGTTTGATTTTTAGATTTGTTTTAAAAAGTTTTTTTTAGGTTTATTTTTACTTATTTTGAGAGAGATAGAGAGCAAGCAGGGGAGGGACACAGAAAGAAGGAGACGGAATCTCAAGCAGCCTCCCCACCATCAGTGCAGGGCCCAATGCAGGGCTTGAATTCACAAACCATGAGATCATGACCTGAGCCGAAATCAAGAGTCAGATACTTAACCGACTAAGCCACCTTGGCATCCATGTTTTTAGATATAAAACATAAATGTACATGCACTCATCAATCTTGTGATGAAGGGCTAAGGTCTTTTCTGTAAGAATCCCTTGATTGGTATTTTATCTGATTGTTCTTAGATAAATCCATCCTTAAAATTTTGCCTACAATTTCCAGTTTTCGTTTCTTTAAACTAGTAAGAATTTAAAGACATGTGGAGAAAATTTGAACACAAGAACTTTTAAAATAATTTCCCCACATATTATATTTAAATTTTTATCATTTTCTCTCATATTTTACAAGATTTTCCTCCCAACCTATTTGACACTGTTTGTGGGTGTATGTGTGAGATTGATCTTTAACCAGATTTTCCAAAGTATCCCATTTTGGTTTTCATAGAAATATAGAAATAGTAATTTAAATTTTGCATGTATAGCATATCTGTTCAATTAAGATAAGAGAACTGACATATAAGTTTTTGACAAAACAGCCAGCTCTTGATAAATGTGTAAATCTACTGCTGAAGGCAGTAGTGGGCTGGAGAACAGCCTTCTAGTATCAAATTTCCAGTGTGCTCTAAGAATCCATTTATTTTACAGAAGGGATGGAGAGTGCTGGGTAATGCATTAAGTGAAAGCATCTATAGTAATCTTTTCAATATGAGTTTCAAAAATAATATTTGTTAACTGACTGATGTCCTTGCTCTCTGGCTTTCACTTACTTTAAAGGTTCACTTACCTTCGTAACTGTTCCACCCTAGTCTAGGTCTTCATAATCTCTAAAAGCCTCTTAACTGGTTTCCCTGCTTCCAGCCCCTTCTTTCTCAAAGCTTGCAAAGGCACAGCTCTAATGAGGTTACTTCTTTGTTCAAAAACCATAGTTTTTCTGTGTTAAGTTTAGTCTTTGGAGGATGGTCATGAAGAATCCTGGTGGCCAAGGACAGAATTTCCTAATGGTATGCTTTGTGGCTTCTCTTTCTCAACTCTTTGATGTCATGGTCAGATATCTTTTTAGGGTTCATGAGTAAAAGGCACAATTATTCTGGCTGACAAGAATAGAAGTACACATCTCCCTTGTTAGATGAATTACATAGTCCAGAGTGTTGAGGTCAGAACTCCTTCCTTCCCTTCCTATCTGCTAAATGGAAAGTTAGTTAGTTTCTGTTTATAGAAGTGATATATTATAGTTTCTTACCATCTAGTATTATCTCACATATTGAGCAAGAGGCTCACAGATTTTATTTTATTTTTAATATTTATTTATTTTTATGAGAAAGAGAGAGCAGGGGAGGGGCAGAGAGAGAGGGAGACAGAGGATCTGAAGCAGGCTCTTCGCTCTCAGCACAGAGCCCAATGTGGGACTTAAACTCGCAAACGGTGAGATCATGACCTGAGCTGAAGTAGGATGTTTAACCAGCTGAGCCACCCAAGCACCCCACAATTTTAAATATTTTTCTTTATATCAAACTACATTATTAGGAAAAGGAGCTTCCCTGAAATTTGTGTGTATATATATGCTCTATTCACCAGATCAAGGTGCTTTTGATAGTAATCACTAAAATAGTGATTACCAAATAGTCTACCAAAACATCATAGTCCAGATTTACCCAGTAAATTGGTTTTAATTGGCTAATAATTATATATTTTAAGAGGAAAAATATAAATAATTGAAGTATTACCGAAGTTTTTTTCGCTTGTAGTTCAGAGAAGTGAAATTCAGCTTTGGCCCTATCATCTGAGTTCACAGGAACTCCATCTAACATCTGTAAGTTGGGCAGCCGAAATATGAGCACATGGCGATGTAGTGTTTTTCTACAGATCTGAAAAAGGTTGGAAATAACAATTTATTTCTTTAAAAAACTTTTATTTCAAAGATTAACCTTTATAGAGAAAGAAACCTAACATGGGCCTCCAAAATGAGAGATAATAGCTAATTTCTAGTGTTAGATGATACAAATATGAGCTCCCTTTTTGAAAGATTTCTCAATTCCTTGTTGTACTAAATGAAGATTAGAACTTTTTTTTAAACTGAGACTACTATTTAGAGGTTTAGTCTCTCCTTAGAGTATATAATATTGTTAACTATAGACCATCTCAATTCATGAATAGGATTATGCTATGAAAAATTCATTCATAAGTAATTACTTAGAAACTTATATGGTATTTCCCCATAGGCACTGTCCAATTGAATTCAATACACATCTACTGATTGTATGATCCATCCCTTCGTAGTTTGTCAGCCTACTCTGACAAACTGCATGTGTACATAAGAAGGTGTGTAGGAAGAGTTAACATAGTAGCTCTTGACTAGTATTTGGTACTTGGATTTTGGAGGTGTTCCCACCATTCCTTAACTGATTAAAGGTAGTTCACTGTGTCTGGACTGCTTACACAAATGATATGACTTATGCTCCACTTGCTTTTGTTCTGGGATTCTGGAGTTTTGTTGTGTGATACGCATAGGGTCCATATGTGACCAGCTTCCAACAATATTCTTGAATGCTAAGTGTAGTGGAATTTCCTGGGCAGAAACATAAACACATGTTGCTGCATTTTTGTTGTTGGGTAAAGAGTGTGTACGGTGTGACCCCTCTTGGAGAGAAAGAGCATAAGGGAGCCTACTTATCAATTCCTCCAGACTCTGCCTGTGTGTTTTTTCCTCATCACCTGGCTGTGAATCCTCACTATGTAATAAATTTTAGCTATAAGAACAATTGTATGCTTAGTCCCTTGAGTCCTTTTAGCAAATCTCTGAATGTGGGGGTGTTCTTGGGGGACTGATAGCACAGAAAAAGTATGCAGCACTGCTTGTGATCATGAAGAAGAGACAAAAAGAAACACATTTTCATCAAAGGGGATGAATAAACAATGTATTTTTTTTTTGAGAGAGAGAGAAAGAGTACGAGTGGGGGAGGGGGAGAAGGGCAAAAAGAGAAGGAGAAAGAATCTCAAGCAAGCTCCATGTTCAGTATGGAGCCTGAAGCAGGGCTCTATCTCATGATGGTGAGATCAAGACCTGAGCTGAAATCAAGAGTTGGATACTTAATTGACTGAGCCACCCAGGAACACCAATGATCTATTTTTTTCTAATGTAGTGTACACATATACATTAATGGAGAGAGATCTCTAAGACTTATACTGGATATTTAAAAAATGGACCACATTCTAGGCCAGAAAGAAAGTTTCAAAGATACCAAAGGATGTATATACTGTCTCTTCTGACGAAAACACAATAACAGAAATAAATGAGAAAGAGATAACAAAAAACACCTTATAGGTTTGAAATTCACACACACACACTCTTCCCAATTGTTCGTGGAATAAAGAAGAAATCTTTTGTAGAGTAGATTTTAAAGAAATAAAGAATAAGGGGCGCCTGGGTGGCTCAGTCGGTTGAGCGTCCAGCTTCAGCTCAGGTTATGATCGCGTGGTTTGTGGGTTCGAGCCCCACGTCAGGCTGTGGGCTGACAGCTAGCTCAGATCCTGGAGCCTGTCTTCAGATTCTGTGCCTCCCTCTCTCTCTGACCCTCCCCTGCTCATGCTGTCTCTCTCTGTTTCTCAAAAATAAATAAAACATTAAAAAATTTTTTAAAGAAATAAAGAATAGGAAAAATACTACATATCAAAACTTTTAGATACTGCTAAGCAGTATTTTGCAACCTGTAATTTATTCAGTTAGAAAAGTGTTAGAAATTAATGAACTAGACAGCCTACATAAGAATGTTTTTAAAGTAAATTCCATTTTAACAATATTTGTTCTTTGATCCATAAGCGTGGGATGTTTTTTTCATTTCATTGTGTCATCTTCAGTTTCTTTCACCAGTGTTTCACAGTTTTCAGAGTACAGGTCTTTCATCTCTTTGGTTAAATTTATTCCTAGGCATCTTATTGTTTTTGGTGCAATTGTAAATGGGGTAGATTGCTTAATTTCTCTTTCTGTTGTTTCATTATTGATGTATAGAAATGCAACAGATTTCCGTATGTTGATATTGTATCCTGTGACTTTACTGAATTCATTTCATAATTCTAGCAGGTTTTTGATGGAGTTTTTCAGGTTGTCTATATAGAGTATCATGTCATTAGCAAATAGTGAAAGTTTTACTTCTGCCTTGCTGATCTGGATTCCTGTTATTTCTTTTTGCTATCTGGTTGCTGTGGCTAGGAATCTAGTACTATGTTAAATAACAGTGGTAAGAGTGGACATTCTTGTCTTGTTCCTGACCGGAGGGGAAAAGCTCTCAGTATTTCTCAATTGAGGATGATATTGGCTGTGGGCTTTTCATAGATGGCCTTTATTATGTTGAGGTATTTTACCTCTAAACCTACTTTGTATAGGGTTTTTATCATGAGTGGATGTTGTACTTTCCCAAATACTTTTTTTGTACCTATTGAAATGATCATATGGCTCTTATCCTTTCTTTTGTTAATGTAATATATTTGTAAGTATTGAACCACCCTTGCAACCCAGGAATAAATCCCACTTGATGGTGAATTATTTTTTTAATGTATTGTTGGATTTGGTTTCCTAGTACTTTGTTGAGGATATTTGCATCTATGTTTATCTATGTTTATCAGAGATATTTGAGTGTAGTTCTTTTTTGTGTGTGGTGTTTTATCTGGTTTTGATACCTGGTTAGGGTAATGCTGACCTCAAAGAATGAATTTAGAAGTTTTCATTTCTTTTGTATGTTTTGGAATAATTTGAGAAGACTGGGTACTAACTCTTCTTTAAATGTTTGGTAGAATTCACCTGTGAAGTTTTTTGATTACGATCCAATGTCTTTGCTGGTTATTGGTCTGTTCAAATTTTCTATTTGTTCCTGTTTCACTTTTGGTAATTAATATGTTTCTAGAAATGTATTCATTTCTTTTAGGTTGTCCAGTTTCTTGGCATATAGTTTTTCATTATATTGTCTAATAATTGTATTTCTGTGGTGTTGGTTGTCATTTCTCCTCTCTCATATGTGACTTTATTTGGGTCTTTTTTCTTTTTGGTGAGTCTGACTAGAAGTTTATCAATTTTACTAATTTTTTTTTCAAAGAACCACCTCCTGGTTTCATTGATATGTTCTATTATGTTTTTAGTTTCTATATCTTTTATTATGCCCTAAACTTTATTTTTTTCCTTCCTTCTGCTGGCTCTGGGCTTCATTTGTTGTTATTTTTCTAGTTCCTTCAGTTTAAGGTTAAGTTGTTTGTTTGAGATTTTTTTTCTTGCTCCTTGAGGGAGACCTGTGTTGCTATATACTTCCCTCTTAGGACCACTTTTGCTGCATCCTGAATATTTTGGTATGTTTTGTTTTCATTTTCATTTGTTTCTGTGTATTTTTAAAATTTATTTATTTTTTATTTTCTGGTTGACTCACTCATTGTTTAGTACCATGCTATTTAACTTCCATTTATTTGTGGTCTATTCAGATTTATTTTCTTGTGGTTGAATTCTAGTTTCATAATGTTGTGGTCAGAAAAGGTGCATGGTATAATTTTGATATTCCTTAATTTGGTGAAGCCTGTTTTGTGACCTAATATGTGATCTCTCCAGAAGAATGTTCCAAATGCACTTGAAAAGAATATATATTCTGCTGTTTTAAGATGGACTATTCTGAATATATCTGTTAATTGGATCTAGTCCAGTGTGTCATTCAAAACCATGTTTCCTTGTTGATTTTCTGTTTAGATGATCATGTCCATTGATGTAAGTGGGGTGCTAAAGTCCCCTACTATTATTGTATTATTATCAGCTAGTCACTTTATGTTTGTTATTAATTGTTTAATGTAGTTGAGTCCTCCCATGTTGGATGCCTAAATATTTACAATTGTTATGTCTTCTTATTGAATTGTCCCCTTTATTATTATATAGTGTCCTTCTTTGTCTGTTGTTAAAATATCTATAATAATCAAAGCAATATACCTTTTAATGCAATTCATATAAAAATACCAACAGCACTTTTTACAGAGCTAGAACAAACAATCCTAAATTTTGTATGGAATCACAAAAGACATTGGACAGCCCAAGAAATCTTGAAAAAGAAAAGCAAAGCTGGAGGCATCATAAGTCTGGACTTCAAGTTATATTACAAAGCTGTAGTGATCAAAACAGTATGGTACCAGCATAAACATAGACACATAGATCAGTGGAACAGAACAGAAAACCTAGAAATGAACTTACAATGGTTATGAATTAATAACCATAGGTTAATTAATTGATAATAAAGCAAGAAAGAATATCCAATGGAAAAAGACAGCCTTCTTAACAAAAAGTTTGGGAAAACTGGACAGCTACATGCAAAAGAATGAAACTGGACCACTTTCTTACACCATACACAAAAATAAATCCAAAATGGATTAAAAACTTAAATGTGAGACCTGAAACAATAAACCTTACCATTTACAATGACATTGATGGAGCTAGAGAGTATACTGTGAAGTGAAATAAGTCAGAGAAAGATAAATACCACATGATTTCACTCATATGTGAAATTTAAGGAAAAAAATGAGCAAAGGGGTAAAAAGAGAGAGAAGTAAACCAATAAACAGACTCTTAATTATAGAGAACAATCAGATGGTTACCATAAGGGAGGTGGGTAGGGGAATGGGTTAAATAGGGGATTGGGGTTAAGGAGTGCACTTGTAATGAGCATCAGGTGATATATTTAATATTTAAGTGTGGAATCACTATATTGTACAACTGAAGCTAATATTATACTGTGTGTTAACTAAGTAGAATTCAAATAAAAACTTAAAACAAATAAAAGCTGAACCACAGAATCAGTATTATGCTAAAAATAGTTTTCATAATAATGTTAAATATGTTTTAAAAAGAAAATTCCAAGAAACTAAAAGACAATAATTAAGGATTGGACTTAGTGAAATGAAAAACAAATAAACCAATTGAATAATCCAAAACATGGTTCTTTGAAGGTTTTAATACAATAGACAAATTTTTATCATGACTTATCAAGAAATAAAAGATAAAAAGTAAAAAATCAATAAATTCAGGTATAAAAAAAGGGAACAAAACACAAATATAGAGGACATTTAAAAATTTAGAAGAGTTACATAGCAATACATTTAAAATTTATAAAAAATGACAAGTATGGAAGAATATAACTTCTCAATACTGACTTTTGAAGAAATAGAAAACACGACTAGATTTATAGCCATTGAAGAATTTGAATACCTAGTTTAAAATCTAACTTCAAAAAATATTGAGTCCATATTCTTTTAGAGATAAGATGTAATTATCTTTCAAGGAAGAAATGAGTGAAATTTTTCTTATATAAGCTAATTCTTAGACTAGCAGAAGAGAGAGAGCTCCTAGTTAAGTTTATGAGGCAAGAACAACCTTGATGAATTTAAAAGCGCATAAGAAGATAAATATAGAATAACTTTACTTATTTCCTTAAATACAGATATACTACATGAAATCTTGGCAAATTGAATCTATCAAAGTATAGAACATGACCAAATAGAATTTAGCCCCAGCTTAATGACAGTTTAACGCTGGTGTGTCTTAATGTCATATATGTATTAACAGAATAAAAAGAAAGACTGAATAGCCAAACAGTCAAAATCCAATGACCATTCATGATATAAACAGGTAGAAAACTGGAATTAGGAAGGAGCTTCCTTGGGAGTCCCTGGGAGGCTCAGTTGGTTGAGCGTCTGACTCTTGGTTTCAACTTAGGTGATGATCTCATGGTTCCTGAGTTGGAGCCCTGCCTTGAGCTCCACGCTAATGGTGGGGAGCCTGCTTAGGATTCTCTGTCTCTTCCTCTCTTGCTGCCCCTCCCCCATGTGCACTGTCTCAAAAAAAATAAATAAACTTTAAAAAAGGAGCTTCATTAAAATGTTGAAGATTATTTACCCAAAATGTATAACAAACTAATATTTAATAGTGACAACTTAGAAGCATTTCTTGAAGTCAGTAACCTACTATCAGTGCTTTTGTTCAACACCGTAGTAGAGGTCCTAAGAAAAGGAAATAAAAAACATAAGGATTGGAAATAAATAATAGTCATTATTTGTAGATAATATGATAGTCTACAGAGAAAATCCTACAAAATTTACAACCCATTAGAACTAAAAAGAAAGTTCAACAAGGTTCCTGGACGAAGAGTAACATGCAAAAATTAGAACCATGCAAAAATCAGAATTGCTGTACTCCAGCCACAAATAATTAGAAACATGTAAAAAGAATTGTTCAATAGCTATTAAAACAACAGAATAAGTCAAACCACAGATGGTTAAAACTTTTAGGAGAAAACTATAAATTTTATTGAAGAATGTAAAATAAATGTAGGGACATTCATGCTTATGAATGGGAAGCCTAAATACTACAAATATTAGGGAAGACTGCTTATTATTACTTCTTTCTTGGTGGAAATAGCTCTATGATGTGGCACTAAGGGGATCTCTCAACCCCTTCACTCTTTCACCAAGAGATGCAGAGTGACTTAATTGATAAACCTGGGAAGATTAAACTGGGCATGTTTAGCTCTTGTCTTTCCTGTCTTGGGAAGGAATTTATTGCTAGGAAAATGCCCTCTCTTTCTCCAACAGAGGCTCTCTTCATATGTGGAAAGAATTCACTCAAGTGTTTCCTGTTACCAGGTGATCTTGATTGCTGGGCTCTGTTAGCATGCCTATTTGGCTTTCTCATGAAGCTAAGCAAAATATTTTCACCTCTCTATCTGCCATGTCATATTTGTCAGTTTGTTCAGATGCTAGGTAAATAAAAGTGCTACCTATTTAATGCCTCCAAAGCCTCCAACAGGAAAAATGGCAAATTTCTCCCCAAATTAATGTATATATTCAATGCAATTCCAGTTAAAATGTCTATAAGACTCATATAACTTCAAAAGCTGTTTCCTTAAACTCCTAGGAAGTGTCAAGGGCCAAGAACAGACAAGACAGTGAAGGAAGAAAAAGAGGAGAAGGAGGAAAAGAAGGAATATTGCAAATGCTTACTCTCCTAGACACCACAATTTAATATAAAACTTTAATAATTAACACAGTATAATATTGGTACAGGGATTGACAATAGTCCAATGAATACAACACAGAATCCGGAAACAGATCCTTTTACATATGACAATGGCAGATTATATTATAAGCAGTTGTAATAGGACAGTAGTCAATAAATTGTGCTTACATAACTGTCTATACATATGGAAACATATAAAAAATTCTTACATATAAAAATTAATTGTATATAGCTATAAGTAAATTAATTGATAAATTAGAAAAATAACATACTCACTGGATTGCCATAAACTGTAAGCTCTCTGAGAGAAGAGATACCATCAAGTTTTTCCAGTTCTGCCATATCCTGTTCCAAAGTTAATCAGTAAGTTATTATTTGGTTGGATTCAAGTCTTCAAATATACACTAATTTGTAGTAATCATATTGTTGTTGAATTGGAGTGTTGAATTGCAGCTAGCTCATGGCTGAATTCTCCAAAGTGAGCTTGAGTGAGAAATTCTGTAAGTTGACTAAGGACATATCCATGTACAGTTAATTCCAAATGCATGATTGGTAAAGATGATATTCTAATATGGGAAATAGACCATCAGCAGCACTTACAAGAAAAGACCCCATTTCTTCTCAGAGAAGTTATGATCTAAGGCTGAGATTATAGTTGGTTAATTCCCCAGAGGATTGACCCAGAAGTGTGGAAAAGAAGGTGAATTCAGTCTAAATAATTCTAAACACAATCTTAACCGTAAAGGCACATATGATATTGAGTGGACTGCATCCTCATATATTTTCTGGGAGAATTTATAGTTGGAAAACTATTTTTCTAGTTGAATGGCTTGTTTTCCCTATGGATGGGATTATTTATTATTGTCTATTTAACATTGGTGAAACTTTGTGAGTACATTTTAATTTTGTAAAATTATTTTTATAGGCTATTTCTGTAAAAATCTAGGCAACAAACTCTTCAGTTTGCTGCTAGTTTATAGTAATAAAATGAAGTTAGTGATATGTTCCTATTCGTATTTGGATTGACAAGTAGACATAGCCAATTCATTTACTAAATTTAGACCTACTTTAGGCCATTTGGAAGTGGAATTTGACTACAATGACTGATCTTTACAATTTTGATATTAGAAGTATCATAAATTTAGGAGGATTTTGGACAAGCTCTCACAGTCAATTATCTTAGCCAAAAGACCAAGAAGCGATTGACAATCAATTATCTATAGAGATATTATGTATTTGACCCACAGGTAATTCCTATCTGTGGAACCAAAGCCTGATTGGAAAGCATAGAAATGTGAAAAGTCTTTTCTAAATCATTTTCTCTAATGAAACAGAGTATAATAGTATTTAGTAGTGAAGTATTTCTAATCAAAATGTCTTCTCATGGGAATATTAATATAAGAAGCAGAGTGTTAAATTTGTGGATGATAATGGTGCTATAAAGAGACATCAAGAAAACTAATATGCTTATAATTGGGAAAGAGGACTAATGGCTTCCCATTTTCATATTTATTTATTTATTTACTTAATGTTTTTTTAATTTTTGAAAGAGTGAGTATGAGTGGGGGAGGTGCAGAAAGAGAGGGGGACAGAGGATCCGAAGCAGGCTCGGAGCTGACCGCAGAAAGCCTGATGCAGGACTTGAAGTCATGAACCATGAGATCATGCCCTGAGCTGCAGTGAGATGCTCAGTTGACTGAGCCACCCATGTACCCTGGCCCATGTATTTTTTAAATTTTTTTTGTGCACAGGACAGAAAACTGCCTGCATGTGCTATGTCCACCTTTGGGCCTGTCCCATTTTTAATGGAGGGAATTTTTTACAACAATGTGTTGTACTTAGTACTGGCTCAAAAAAAAGCCAATCGGTAAATTTTCAGGAATTATGTAAAATGGTGTTTTAGCTTGAATTTGGTCAGAAGGGAAGAAATTATACCATAGAAACTGACAATGCTGTTGATCAGGACTTTTTCCCCCTGGAAGCCAGCTGTTAAATGTTAACCAGGACACCAATGGTTGTTATCTTTGGAGTATTTTTTCAGGATAAACACTTAATGGCAATCATGGTAATAGCTTAGTTAGGTAGCAGCTAGTCAGGCTTAGATTGGGGCCTTTTTTTAGGGCAAGAAATAGCAATGGACTATTTCCTGGAGTCATTTCCAGCTTCAGGTGATTACTGAGATGTTTTTTTTTTTTGTTTTGTTTTATTTTTTAATTTTTTTGGGTGTTTTTTTTAAATTTATTTTTGAGAGACAGAGACAGTGCGAGCAGTGGAGGGTCAGAGAGGGAGGGACACACAGAATCTGAAGCAGGCTCCAGGCTCTGAGCTAGCTGTCAGCATAGAGCCCGATGCGGGGCTCAAACCCACGAACCGTGAGATCATGACCTGAGCCGAAGCCGGACACTTAACCGACTGAGCCACCCTGGTGTTCCGATTACTGAGATGTTTAAATGTAGACACAGTTATCTGATGCCAGATAGGGGAATCATTTAGACGCAGGATTCAAATAGGACTGTAAAGCTGAATTAAATAATTCACCTTTCAGTTGTGTTTCTGGCATTCTACTTGCAAAGGTAGGACTATAGGCAACAGTTTTTCCAAATCTACATTATGGATCATGATGACTAAGTGAAAAGCTTCACATGAGAATCTTTTTTTATCAAGGATACACAGTTTATGAAAGATTTTAAAGTAGGTTAATGTAGGGCTGCATATAACTTCATTTGAAGTGTTGTTTTCCAAATTTTCTAAGCCTTTTCCCTCCTATTCTAGAAGTCTTTATTAACCCAAGGGTTATAATCTGATTGCCCATTTGTAGAAATTAATGCTGGTGTCACCTACCCATGTTAGTATGAATCCAGAGGGAAAAATCTCTCCCCCAAAGAAAATTTGAATGGAGAGTTAAGAATTTTGAAGAAATAATATTTTTAGTAGAATTAAACAGAATCTCTCATTTAACTTTTTTACTCATCTCAGTTCATTTTTTCCAAGCTAAATGTGTGCTCATCTTAAGGTACTATAATATTGGTAGTTAGAATAGGTTTGATGGTATAATGATCAATATAAATTTTAGGAAAATACTTTTCAAGAATAAAAATAAACAAAGAGGACTGATCACTAAACAATCAATACACCTTCACTCATATATGATATATATACATATACTGATATAAGCATAAGTTCAGTATATATACATATACTGATATATGTATAAGTTCCCATGATTTATCCTATAGTTTGTCCATTAGCCTATATATTACATTTTGATAAAAAATAACCTTGACTTGGCATTATCCTGCTTGGGTTACTAGAGAGGAAGTTGTTACAACAGCAGATCTGCCATTCATTCATCTCTGTTAGGGATTTAGGAGGGTGGGGACATGGGGCTGGGATATTCCTGGGGAAAAAGCAGGTTATCTGGTCTAATCTCTTTGTTATGCTGGTAAATAGCTGTGCTGTCAAGTGAACCAATAATATTTACTAGAAAGAAGGTCCTTATATGTGAGATGCTTTTAGCAGTATCTTCCTGGTTAAGGACTGCTTACAGTAAAGAATCCTAAAACTATAGAATTGTCAGGCATGGCTCCCTATAAAATATCATGTAAGCTCAAGTATAAAGTGGATATATTTCATAAATAAAACATACCCTTGTTATAAGAGATCACTCACACAAAATCTCTCACACAAAATCTCACTTGGAGAGCTTATATTTCACTGTAAGCTAGACAGCATGTAGAAAGGATCTGAGAAGCCACAGTCATGTCCCAGATCCTGTGTATCCTTGAAATTATTATTAAAGCTTGATACTGGGTAAGGCCTGATTCATGTTAAGTCTGATATGACAATCCTTTGTGTCAGCTCAGTTGCTATCAATGGAAAGATTTCCACAAGGTTGCAATTTTCCCAGTTTAGATTTCCTCTGAATAAAGCTTTGCAAGAATGCTTGCCAGTTTGGAAGGCTTTTCTCAGATGAATGTTGTTTGAACCTTGATAAAAGTAGTTGTATGCCATCTTCCTCTGTATGTAGATTTCCTAGTTGCTATGTAGAAAAGGACAGTGTTCATAATTTCCTCCTAGCCTTGAACAGGCTTCTATATCACTATAGAAAAGACTTTCTGAACTCTACCAAGTAGAGCCACAAATATTGATTACATACTTACTATGTACTAGGCACCATAGAGTGATAAAATGTGGACAAGATATACTTGGTCTCTGCTCTTGGCTGACAATCCACATTTCACTTTGTCTTTGAGACTGTCTTAGAGGTATTGTGGGAAAAATAGTAAAATTGGTAAGAGGGAGGTTAAGAGATCATCACCAACGCACTGAGAGAAATGTTAGGGCTGTATTAAGTTATGTATATACCTTCGACCCTCTTATCTGCATACTATGTCAGGCGAGAGTCTGGGCAGGCTCATTGGGACAGTGTCTGTTGGAAAAAGGTTGAATTCTGGACAGGTAAAACTAAAGCAGTACCTCACATAAGGAAGACTTGAATTAGTAGAGATGGAACATTAAAGTCAGGTTATCAGGAATTGATTCAAATGTCAAGTAGATCAAGAACATATGCCAAGTTTAAAGAGCCAGAGGAAGTCTGGGATTGATGTGGAAATAAATAAGTTGGAACAAGAGCAGTCAAGAACAGAAGAGATCTTTTAGAGAGGACTGCTGGAGGAGCATTAGAACATATACAGCTAACTTTTTTTTAGGTGGATTCATGTGGGGTTGGTTGGGTTTATAAATCTAGAAGCAAAGTGGGCATCTTTGCATCACAGACTATTTATAGGTCTCTGCTTCATGGAGTACTTACATGGCATGAATATGATAAATAACACAGTAGCAAAGTTTTCACTGATGTGTTTGGAAGCTTTATGTACAGAGGAGTTAAGTCCTGTAATTTCATAAGAAAAAACAAAATATGTTACCTGGATTTTATTATATCCTAGGAAGAGTTTCTCAAGTTTTACCAAAGACTGTAATTTGCTCAGCTCTCGTAGTCTGTTTTCTTCCAGATGAAGTGCCAATAGTGAGCTTGGTTTGGCAAAGGCACTATCATTAAATGCTCTGATGCGGTTATGGTCCACTACCAATTCCTGAAGGACTACTAAATTGTCAAGTCCTTCAATTTGACTGATTTCATTCCCTGAAGAAAGATAAGTTATGATCTGTCAAACGAGCCCAAACTTTCTTAATAAAAGGTTACCTATCTTCACTTAAATATTTCTTATCAAATGATTTTTTAACAATTATTAAAAGGACATATTTCCAAGGAGAAATGGAAATGTACTTTATAGGAATGTAGCACCATCATCAAATAATATTTGCTAAAATTTCTTTACATTTGAGAGATCAAGATGTGATGTATACAATGTGCTGAACTGACCCAATCTGTCTGTTCAGTAATTAAGCGCTAAAGTAGTCGGTATTGACAAAAGTAGGTGTATACAAGTGCTGCAGAAGATAGCTTCTTGAGTATATCTGATTTTTCTAATGGGTATTCAAGTAGGTATATCTGATTTTTTTTTAAATAAATGAATTTGTTGTATTGTTAAATTGGAAGAATAAACCTTAATTAAGCTGTTCTTTCTTTCTCAACATATTTTTGCACCACAGCCACATTAAAAAATTAAAAATGAATTAAACATTACCTTCTACAAACTCTCAATCCTTTCTCTATAACCCATTATTTCTCTTGACTGTAGCAATTGATAGCTTGTAAGTATTAATAATAATGATAATTAATGAGAAGAGGATCTTTGAGTTGACAAAATGCTTTTAAATGTGTTTTATAGTAGATTCTCAAAATAGGACAGGGAAAATATTATCATTTTTAATAATCAGAAAACTGACAAGTCAGTGACTTGCACAGGGACATAAAAGTGGCAACACTAGGCCTGACCTAGACCCTTTACATTTTAAGCTCAGTGATGCTTCTACTATGCCACACTATATTTTATTCACTATTCATCCTCCTTGTTTGTTATGGGTTGAATTGTGACATCCTCGCCCCTGCCCCTGCCAAATTTGTATGTGGAAGTGGCTCTATTTGGGGGTAGGGTCTTTAAAAGGTAACTATGGTAAAATAAGGTCATTGGGGTGGGCTCTCATCCATTATGTCTGGTGTCCTTATAAGAAATTAGGACACGGACGCACATAAGGGAAGGGTATCTGAAAAGAAGCCATCTAAAAGCCAAAAAGAGAGGCCTTCAGAAGTAACCAACCCTGCTGACATCTTGATCTTGATCTTGGCCTTCTAGTTGCTAGAACTGTGAGGAAATAAACATGTTATTTGAGCCATCCATTCTGTGGTGCTTTGTCATAAGTAGCCCTAGCAAACTAATATATGACTGAACATATGATCCCATGATCTTGGAATTCTTCTTCTTGAAATGTAACATATTTCATCGAGTTTAAGACCACATCAGTTGTCAAGGTGTATTAGTATTTTATGTATACTAAGAAAGAACAAAACTTGGTTAGGTAAACTATGACATGGTATCAATTAATACAAAGTCAGATTTTAGATATGCTAAAAAATAAGAAGTAAGTGTCTCAGAATTGGTGAACTATGGTAAATTTGCTTTATTTTGTTCTGTTCTTTAGAGAAATTTATAACATCACAACCTTCAATAAAATTGTTCACAGAACTAAATCACAGACTTTGAAACTTTACCAGTGCCTTGTTTGTAAATGAAAAAAAGTTTATTTAAGTCAGATTGAGAAAAGTGGCTCAGTTGTGTTAATATATTACCTTCATGAAATTATGCATTTAGACTGTCACTTTTAATATTTTAAGGCCAGTGGTATAAAAATCATTATGGGATAGCTTCAAGTACTGAATAATGTCTGCCACAGCATACTTTTGGCCAGTATTTTGGCCAGTACTCATTTTAGAAGGTTCATTAAACATATTTAAAAGAGAAAACTCCAAAACTATGCTGAATGTGATTTCAGGGATCTTACATTTTTTTTTTTAACTAGGAACATTACCCATTGTTTGAAAAGCTCCCACTTATTCAACTAAATAGTTAAATTTTAGATAAATTTGACTCCTAATCCTTAAGATTCTAACTTGCTACCCTATAGCCTCACTCTACCCTTCCCCAAAGACTCACCTTCCCCATCTTCTTGCAAATTTAACACAACAGGTGAAAGGTTGGTTCATAAGCTGTCTCTCGAAGACCCTAGCCAGGCCTCAGCTTATCACTGCTTTTATTTGTGTACTTCTCTAAACAGCTTTTGCCATCTTCTCTCTTTAGATTCATCTCAGAATCATCTCCTCCTATTCAGTCTTCAACCTAACTCACCATTTTATAAACCTCCAAATATGCTCATAACTTGACTATCCATCTTCTGACCTCTTACCTTATTTTTAGGGACAAGCTTCTCAATTATGCAGCCTCTATCTGTTGTCTTCCCTGCCCATCCAACCACTTCCCTCTACATTGTTTTCACTTTGATTTTTGCTCTTTGCAGGTTTACAACTGTTATCTACTGATGATTACCAATGCTTTCTTTTTGTTTAATCCAATTTTCTACATTCAATATTTTTTTCAAAGATCTTATTCTTCCCATCATTTGACTTTGAGGCTATTCATCTTTTCTTTTTCTGACATTTAGAGTCTCTATTTCTTGGGGCATCTGGCTGACTTAGTCAATAGAGCATGTGCCTCTTGATCACAGGGTCCTAAAGTCAAAACCCATGTTGGGTGTGGAGCCTACTTAAAATAAATGCCTAGGGTCTGTATTTCTTGGTTTTCTTTCAGTATTTGTTATATGACTGCTTTATTGGTTCTTAGTTCTCCAGCCTTCTTAATGCTGGGTCAGAGGGTTAGTGGGATGTATATATGGGGGGAGGTATCTCCACATCTCTTTTGGCCTTTTATTCTTTCTCTGTGTTTACTTCCTAAGTTACTTCCACCTGTCACCTCCTTTGTTATATTTTTTAGTCCTGACCTATGGTCCAGTACTACTGCTTGAAAAAGTTTCCATTTTTACATCTCAAATTGTCACAACACAACCTGATCATGCCTTACTGCAAATTAGCAGCCTTTGCCAATGACTTTATGTAGCTTTAGTACCTTCTTTTGGCCAATCTCCTAATAAAATCATGAAAACATGTTAAACTCCTTATAAACATGTTTTCATCTTCTTATATATCTAATTTGTCACTAAATCCTAATATCTTCTTTTAAAATGCATTTTGGAATCACCTTTTACTCACCATTCTCACTGATACCACTCTAGGTCAGACCCTTATTATGTCTTATGTGCATAGAAAATAAGTATGTCAGGAGTCTGACAGAGCTGTGTTTGACTCTGTACTATACCGTTCACTGGTGCAAACTTAGGTAAATTATTTAACCCCACTGAGATTCAATGTCTATTTTTGCAAAATGCATATAAAACTATTTACCATGTTGAATTGCTGTGTGGGTTTTATGAGATAATCTATGCAAACAAATACTTTGCCTAATGAACCAATAAATGGTAGCCATTGTTGTCAAACTCAACTGCCTCACCTCCTACATAAGGCTGCTCCACTCCGATTTGCCATGCTAGACACAGCAAGAGAACATATTCCCCTTTTATATTATTAGATTAAAATAAACTTTCTGGGGCTAGGTTGCTTGCTTTTTTTTTCTTTTTTGTACATCAGTGTATCTGAAAAAAATCTGTTACAGTTGTTCTCAGTTTCTTGTTCTTTTAAGGCTAAGTCTCCATGGTCTTGACACAACTCACAAGCACCTTTGATAGGCAAAAAGATGCATTAAATTTTTTAAAATATGGTCTAGAAAAGCCCATCTTTCAGAAAAAAGTTACCATACGCAGATCAACTATAGGGCTATTTCTCCACATGTCTAAATGATGAATCCTCCAAACTTTCTTCAATGTCATTAAATAGTTATTGTTAGACTAATGTTTCAAACTGTTTTTTCTAATTCTACTTTTCTAAAGATTTACAACTCTTACCCATTTTCAATTGCAAAATGAGCATTATACTTCAAATTGATCATGTTTAGAAGCTTTATAACTCTCTCAGAGAACTGCATACTCTGTTTTTCTCATGTTGGTCCCTTACCAAGTGTGGGTCCATAGACACCACAGTTGTGCTTTTGTGACTTTTCTCTCCACTATGTGCAAAACTCTTGGTCTTGTTCACCTTCCATCTAAATTCTATCAATCTTTCAGAGTCCCATATATGTTTCAATTTCTCTTTCCTAAACTTATGGCACTTAAATTAGTAATGCATAGTTACTCAGAACTGATTCATTTTTCTTTCAGTGTATCTCCACAGGGACATCTTAAACTACTTTTGAGCAACAATCTTAGTTATATATAATTACAATAATATTGTGCTTCTGTATATTTCTTAGTACTTAGCCCAATTCTGGGTTTAATAATTACTTGTGAATTTCTCACTGGTTACTTTCTATTGTTTTTTTTTAACTGAACATGATAAAGAAGTAAATTATGATGTAATACCATATATAGCCCTAGAACATTGCATTTTCTAGGGCTACAGATCCAATATTCTCTAGCTCTAGAATATTGCATTTACATTATTTATGTAAATCATCCAAGAAAAACCCATTAGTGATTACTAAAATATTTTTAATCTGTTTTAAGTAAATGTTTATGCTAATATTTGCTTATTAAAACAGGATTATCAAATCAATTTTTAATAATAAGCACCCTGATAGTGTTGCTACTCACCTTGTAGAAAGAGGAATTTTAAATTTCTCAGTCTGTTAAGCTGTAGTTGAATTAAATTACCAATTCCATTATAGCCCAAATGAAGAACTTCTAAACTATGCATTATTGGAGGCAAATTTTCACTGTTTGTTGTATCTCTGAAACAGATATTTTAGTTTGAGCCCATAAACTTAGTTTCAAACAAGCTATATCATAAAAAGTCTGATATGTAATTACTATAAGTTGAAGTTGACGGTCATGGTAGGGGGCACTTGTGGGGAGAAGCACTGGGTGTTATATGGAAACCAATTTGACAATAAACTATTAAAAAAATAAAAAAAATTTACTAGTATATTAGAATTAAATATTACCTTTGTATTTTATATAAGAATCAATGTTTATTCTTAAACTAAAAACTATCTTTATATAGTAAAGACAAAGTACAGAAAGAGTTACTTGAAATGAAAAGCAAATGCCTGCATAATCAAGCAAGAAAAAAAAATGCATTCAGATTAGGAAAGAATAAGTATAACTGTATGCTCAGAGGACATGATTTTATATTTAGAAAATCCTAAGTAATCCACCAAAACTCTATTATTGCACTAATAAATGAGTTCAGCAAGATCACAGGTTAAAAATTATATTTAAAAAGTAAATGTCTACATATCATCGATAAACTGAGCATGAAATTACAAATTTTACTCACAATAGAATAAGACAGAACAAAATACATCAGAAGAAATTTAACAAAATCAGCATAAATGTATACACAGAAAACTACAAGACATTGCTGAGATAAATTAAAGATCTATATAAGTGGAAAAATATTCTATATTCATTGATTAGAAGACTCAGTGTTACTAAAATGGCAGTTTCCCCCCAAATAATCAATAGATTCAATGTAATCTCCATCAAAAGTCTGACAGATTTCTCCCCCTAGATAAAATCCATGTTATCCTAATATGGTTATTTATAAGGAAATATAAAGAACTCAGAATATCCAAAATAATCTTTAAAAAGAACAAAGTTGGAGGGTTATAATCTATGATACCAAAACTTTTAATTTGCAGTAATTAAACCAGTCTGGTACTAGCAAAAGGACAGACAGAGCAATGGAATATAATTTAGAGTTCAGGAGTAAACTCTTACACTTATGGTGAATTGATTTTCAACAAAGGTAACGACAATTCAATGGGAAGAAGGATGGCATTTTATTTATTTTTAATTTAGTCAATTTTGGGTATGGGGGAGAGAGAGCACACACACACATGCATGGGCAAGGGATGAGGGTGAGAGAGAGTCATAAGCAGGGTCCATGCCCAGTGCAGAGCCTGATGTGGGGCTCAAAATTACGTGTGAGATCATGACCTGAGCCGAAATCAAAGTTATTCATTTAACTGACTGAGTCACCCACATGCCCCAAGGGTAGTACTTTAGACAAATAGATATCCCTATGTAAAAAGATAAATTTAGAACTAACATTTTACCTCATACCACACAAAAATGTATGAAAAATGTGTCCTGAATGTAGGAGAAAAAACAAACTTTTTTGAATAAAACATGAGAAAATCTTTTTGTGACCTTAGATTAGACAGGGAGTTTTTAGATACAACACCAAAATCACTATCTGTAGGAGATAAAGTTGGTAAGTTAGACTTTATCAAAATTTAAATTCCTTTGAAAAACACCATTTAAGAAAATGAAAAAACAAGCCATTGACAGAAAATACTTATAAATCAAGAAGATACCATTTCAAATCCACTAGGATGGTTATAATAAAAAAGACAATAACAAGTATTGGTGAGAATGTGCAGAAATTAGAATCCTAATAAACTGTTTTCAGTAATGTGAAATGGTGCAACCACTTTGGAAAAATAGTTTTGGTGTTTTCTTAAAAAGTTAAACATTAAATTGCTATGTGACCCAGAATTTCATTTCTTGGTTTCTACCCAAGAGAAAACAGTGCTCGCAAATACATCTACACAAATGTTTCAGCAGCATTATGAATATTACCCTCAAAGTGTAAATAATCCAAATGTCCATCAACTGTTGAACGGATTAACGTCATATGGCATAGCCATACAATCGAATACCTAACATATTCAGCCATAGAAAGAAATAAACTATGAATACATGCTGAACCTCAGAAACATTATGCTAAGTATAAGAAGTCAGATACAAAAGACCACATATTATATGATTCTATTTATAGGAAATGTCTAGAATAAATGCAACTCTATAGAAAATGGATTAGTGGTTTCTTAGAGCTAGAGGTGGGGAAGGGAACTGACTGCAAATGGACATGATGGATCTCCTGGTGTGTGATGGAAATGTTCTAAAAGTATGTTGTGGTAATAGTTGCACAATTGTAAACTTAGTAATAGTTACACACTTAAAATGAATGATATGGTATGTAAACTGTATTTCAGCAAACTGTTGAAAAATACGAATAGTCCCCAATATAAATGATGTGAATAAATGAAATGTACACTTAAGTTTTGATCAAACTAGCCTCAAACTGGAAACAACCCAAATGCTCATCAACAATAAATGAATAAAAGAAATAAGATTATTCTGGTGATTTTTCTATCTATACTCTCCATATTTTTTTTTTTTGCTCTCACAGATTAACAAATGCTTATATTGTCTTTGATCCTAAATAAATCCTAAAATAGTTTAAAAAACACAAAAAATGGATAAGTGACTGTCATATAATCTATATAATGGTATATAATGCAACAGTAAAATGAAATGAATTACTGACACTTGCAACAACATAGATGAATCTCAAAAGAATTATGCCAAGTGAAGGAAGCCAGATACAAAAGACTCCTTACTATATTGTTGTAGTCATATGAAATTTTATAAAAAAGCAAAATTATAGTGATAGGAAGCAGATCAATAGTTGTTTCCAGGGCCTAGGGTGTGTGTGTGTAGGTTATAAAAAGATGTAAGTTTCTGGGATGGGAATAGTTTGTACATTAATTGTAGTAATGTTTATGTGACTGAATACATTTGTCAAAAACCAAGAAACTGTACACTTAAATTGGTGAGTTTTATTATATGTAAATTATACTTTGATAAAGGTAGATGAAAAGATTAGGATTGTTCTTCATTAGGATAACTGGAATGAAAGTACTCTGTCTTGGAGATCTCTCTCTATATATCAACTATCTATCTATCTATCTATCTATCTATCTATCTA
>NC_043708.1:38746158-38762365 GCF_006229205.1 Suricata suricatta
ACAATGGAGTACAACATGGCAATGAGAAAGAATGAAATCTGGCCATTTGTAGAAAAGTGGATGGACCTCGAGGGTGTCATGCTAAGTGAAATAAGTCAGGCAGAGAAGGACAGAAACCATATGTTTGCACTCATAGGTCTAACAGGAGAACAGGAGAAACCTAATGGAGGACCATGGGGAGGGGAAGAGGGAAAGAGAGTTGGGGAGAGAGAGAGGGATGCAAAACCTGAGAGACTATTGAATACTGAAAACAAACTGAGGGTTGAAGGGGAAGGGGGAAGGGGAAAAGAGGTGGTGGCAATGGAGGAGGGCACTTGTGGGGAAGAGCACTGGGTGTTATATGGAAACCAATTTGACAATAAATTATTTATAAAAAAAAATTAAAAAAATTAAAAAAAAATAAAGTTATCCAGGGACACGGACCAAAAAAAAAAAAAAAAACCGAATTGTATTTAAATTTTAAAAACATTAAACATACAATGTTTTTTCATTTTCTTTTTTCTTTTTTATATAATGGGTATAAAATTTTGGAAGCAGGGAAAAAGCAATGACAAAGGACTATTTTTTTATCTTTTTATTTGTGACATTTATTAGTGGTATATAGCTATTAAATAAGTATCAAGTAAGATAAATGTATGCTACTGCTATCACTAATGTGATTAATTGCTTTTTAAACTCCCAACCAAAATTGTTTATAATTGTGAAAAAAATAATAGTACCTGTTTATTTTTGAAGTTCCTTGTTGTCCATAGCCACTGGAAGGCACTTTCTGGTAGAGGAGCTGTCTGTTGGTCAAGTGAGCCTGAGGTTTTATTCTGGGCATGATTGACTCAATATGATTATAGTTGAGGCATAAGACCTATAGGAAGAATATCTTATTAATCAGATGTTTAAATATGAGTGCTGTATATATAAATATCTTTGGTTTGAGATTATCAACATCCTAAAAAGTATTATGATGGTATGGATAAAACTTGGATTATAATTTAATAATATATCAATGTTAAAAATGGCATAAATTATCTGAATTTGACATTGAATGTGTTTTTTATAATATGACTTCTAGGAAATGACAATATTTCAAACAAAATAATGGAGACTCCAGAAAGCTGCTCAGTGTTCTCAGTCTGCACTCCTTATTTCTCCAAGCCTGATACAGATGAAACAATTGTTTAGTTGGAGAGATCAACCATTTCCTTATGTTTAAAAGACTTTTGTAGATGGCTCAGCCAAAACTATAAGACAAGAGGCAATAAGGCTGCTTTGAGAACCTCAGTGTTCTCCACTATTATTCCATACCCACACTATAGAGGCACCCTACCATCCCATCTCCTACTGCAGAGTAAGATTTACTGCTTATAAGAAAATCACATAAAGCTGAGGTCAACCAAATTAATCTTGGAAAGTAATACTTTCTCCTACTTGGTGAAAAAAAACACTTTAGGAATAATTTCTCTTCTTTAATAACATAAAATACATTTTAATCCAAAGTAAAGAAGATTACAACTTGCACTGAAAACTTGAAAGAAAAAAGTAAAATCTGTGAGTAAGTAACTCACCTTCACATTAGGCAGATAGATCAATCCACTGAATGAGGTAAGATTATTGTTTTGTAGATTCACATTACATACATTTCTAAATTGGTCAACTGGAATCAAATCCACAGTGCTGAATTTAGATAAATACAGTCATAATTGTAATAGGAAAATTAGATAGGTGAATCATTCATGTACAGTCCCCAAAACATTAAAAAATACCTCATCTGACAAGTGCTATGAAAAAAAATTGCCTTAGTGTAAAATGTATGGGTCAAATAATTGGATAAATATATGTTTTTTGGACATTTATGTAAGAAAATGACACAGAATTTGAATGCTTTAAAACCCATGTCTATTACCACATAAACATAGCACTATCACAAAAGAAGCTTTTAAAATAAACATCTCTATTTCTTTATACATTTAGATACATGTTCATGAAATTGTAGTGAAGTTGATATAGTAAATCAAAGATTTTCAGGTTATAAACTGCAGAGGATATATGTGAAACACATTATTTCTGAAATTTGAGGAAGAGGTTAGAGATGGGAAAGAAAAGGGGAAGAAAGCAGGTGAGGTCTTTAAAAAAAGAGTTTTCTACGCAATCTCCCGAAAACTTTTATGGCATTCCACCTGTAAGAATGCTTTGGTGGTTAAAAACAATGTTTAGATTCCTAGTGCGTGGCTTTCCTGGTCCTTTGAGTCATGATAGAGAAGAGTATAAAGCTAAAGTATCTTACCCTAACTACTTTTTAAAAACAAATCCTAAAACCTGTAGTTATAATTATGATATACTTTTATCCATTAATAAGGCATTCATTCAACATATTTTAATTAGTATTTTCTAAGTGCAGACAATGTATTTGGAAAAGCTACAACAAATATGAGAAGATATTGTCTCTGGCCTCAAGAAATGGGATCCAGAAAAATTAAAATTAAAAAAATGATAGAATTAGATGTAATGGAATATTAGGGGAAAAAATACCTAGCTGAGGAAGTCAGTAATGACTTCACAGTGGAGAAAGACCTTAAAATGAGCCTTGGAAAATTTATAAGTATTTATCAGGCAAATTAGAAAAAGAGTTCCACCTAGTGGAACAAGCATAAGCAAAGGCAGAAACATGAAACAGAATCTTGTAATTAAGACTAAAGACTAAAATATTTTAGAATTTCTGGAGTAAATAAAGAGTAGTGGGCAGTAAAGGTAAGGGTTACAAGAGATAGATATAGAAAGAGTCTTCTATGCCATACAAAGGTATTTTATATTTTACTGCAGACAGTGGAAAGCCACTGAACAATGTTGAGAAGGGAAGTGATCTGATAAAACTTGCATCTTAGAAGGAGGTATGGGTTTGCAGGAAAAGTTATATAAGACAGAAAAACCAAAACTATCATCAATAGAGTTTCTAAAATAGTTCATTTCCCAACCTAGGCCAAAGGTAGTGACTATAGAAAGAAGAGGGGAATTATGAGACATACTTATAATATGTATACTGTAGAGTGTGGTGATCAATTACAAACGAGGACAAAGGAGAGAGAAATGACCTTTAGATTTTTGGTTCAGGGAACAACAGGTCGATATTGTCTCATAGATGGTATCTAAAGAGCAACTGAATTTTCAAGTAAAGAGCTGAGGTTTTGGCTAAACTTAAAGGATCATCATCATAAATTAAAACTATGGCTAATGATGTCTGTCTGTAAAGAGTGCAGAATAAGGAAAAGAGAGGAGAGAAAAGATTTATTTGCCAGGAGGACAGTGAGAAAAAGAGCATCAGAAGAATGGTAGCAGTAGAAGTCAGATTTCACTGAGGTAAAGTCCTATGTGAGGAGCAAATTTTAAAATTTTTAAATTAGAAAATATTCTAATTTTAAAGCTTGGTTATTAGGGAAGAAAGAAATAGAAGCTCTTAAATTGCTGACATTTTAAATCATAGTGTGTGATAATGCACTTCAGTGAGTGGTGAAATTAGCCTGAGATTTTGAAGTAGGGAAGATGATTTTCTGAATTACTGGTTATATTTGGATAATATGAACAGAAACCTTACTTAGATAATTACAATAATTGCATATTTAATTATGATATCAAGAAGCATATAATAAAATGATTGCACCTGATGGATGATGAAGTCCAGTTGAGTTCTTGCATTTGGGTGAAGTTTGAATGTCCTTGTCGTTCTGCAATCATGTCAGAGGTAAGTCTGCCACCAAACAAGTCCTTTGCACACTCAGTCTCTGGTGGTTCCTATATATAAGGAAGGACATTTAGAAAGTGATGTCTTCTCTTACAGATGACTAAATGACATTAATTCTTTGGTTTTAGGTCAAAATGGAGTGGACTCATTTCTCCCTATTCCTCCTACTAAATACAGCGAAAACTCCTATACATTATATATAAAATAAATATAAGAAGACTGAAAGGTGCAGAGAAGAAGGCAGACCAGCTAGGGACGTTGGACCTGAGGAATGATGCTGTGGTGAGTCTGCTGGTCTATTGTTGTGATTTATCATAAGAAATATATATTTGGCCTTTATCCACTGTTCCTGGACTGGCCATATGGTGAAGCAGAAGAGCAATGGAAAACTGGCCTATTAAAAGATGCCCATATGGGGCATGGCCCTATGGAAATTTGAGGAATACATTAAAGTAGGACACACTGATGCCCATCAGAACTCCCTTCCAGGTTTGAAAGGCGATTGGATTTGACAAGCAGATATCCCCCCATATGCTCATTTAAAGTGGCCACCTGGGTTTGCGAAATAGGTGAATATTCGAATACTGGGGGTCTGCAGCAATGTGGAGATGGGTTGAATATAGCCATGTTTCTCTTGCACCCTCTGAGGCACAGAATACCAGTAAGAACCGTTTTGTCTGCCAGCAAAAGGGACAGCTACTGCAGATGACCATGTGGCAGATTTCCCTGGCGGGAAGACCTTGAACAAACCTGGCAGGTCAGACTTATTCTTGTAACCCTAGGGAGCTACAAAAAAAGCCTTGACAGAAATAGATACTGACTCTGGACTAGGTTTTGCTTACCCAGTGGTAAATGCAAATACTCTGAGAGCTGTAAAAGAACAGAGACAGAAGAGATCATGCTAATTTACACAGCTGACTGTTCTTTCTTCAGACGAAGGAGCACACTTGACAGCTCATAATGTCCAACCGTGGGCAGTAAGATACCGTACTCGAGTAATAATTTGATAGAGAATTGGAATGGGCAGTTAAAACCTCAGTTGTCTAAAGCGGGAAGATGAAAGCATGAAGGGCTGGTTCACATGCCTTCATGAGAGTGCTCACACTCAGTGTGAACATGAGTGCGGCTAAAGGAATGTTCCCACTGCATAGATTTCTCTATGTTTCTGGTGTCTCTGGGGAAGGATGCTGTTATGACGATGCAATTCTTGCTAAGGGAAGGCGATGCTTGTATTCCACTATCCTTTTTATTCTTCCCGACATCACCTTGGCTTTTGTTTCCTACTTGAGCAGGGTCCATGGCTAGAAAGAAGGATGATTCCTAAGCAAGAAACTATGTTTTTTAAACCTCATGTCAGAACTCTTACAGGCCTGATGGGAATGGGTTTTGTCTTCACTCCATCTGGCAAAGTTGGGGTTAACAGTGAATGTTAGCTGTATTGTCTGAGGGCAAAAAATAGCTCATCAGTCCTGCACCTGTATAATCTCCCCCGATCTGAATGAGGGGGAGGCACTTGCTAAACTAGTATTGTCGTCTGCAATCCAGACCAGCACCTTTGGAAGGGTGGAAATGTTTGGGTATAAATGGAGAAAAGGAGAAATAGTAGTTATAGGGAAAAAATTAATAAATAAGTTATACAATGAGGGAAATCCAATGTTACATTAATACTTCAAAAGAGGCTCAGAGCAAGAGATGATATTCTCTCTTTTTTAAAAACGTTTATTTATTTTGAGAGAGAGGGAGAGAGAGACAGCATGTGAGCTAGGGAGAGGCAGAGAGAAAGGGAGAGAGAGAATCCCAAGCAGACTCCATGCTGTTAGCACAGAGAATGATCCCATGAATGACAAGATCATGACCTGAGCCAAAATCATGAGTCTGATGCTCAACCAACTGCACCACCCAGGTACCCTGATATTGTCTCTTAATTAATTAATTCAGATGCCTGAAAGGGGCAAGCTGTGTTTTCTGATACCACTCCTGCTTCTGAAATCTGAAAAGGTCTCTGATGAAAGCTTGCAAATCTCAGTGCCTTCACCCTGGGAGACATTTCCACATGATTATGGACTGGATAATGACTGAATGAGATTATAGTAATATGATAGTATCTTTTGAATTTTGTGATAATTTTGCTATAAAGGATGTGATCAAGAGCCAGGGAATGGACTATGATAATGTGATTTATAGTAACAAATATAGAGGCGCCTGGGTGCCTCAGTTGGTTGAGGGTCCAACTCTTGGTTTCAGCTCAGGTTTTGATCTCACAGTTTGTGGGATCAAGCCCCATGTGGGGCTCTGCACTGAGCATGGAGGCAATTGTGATTCTCTCTCTCTCTCTCTCTCTCTCTCAAAATAAATAAATAAACTTAAGAAATATATAATAACAAATATATATATATGATCTTCATCCACTGTTCTAGGCAAATAGCTCCTAAAACCCTTGTAATTTCCTATATGAGACATAGTGGCATATTTTGCTATAATATTTGGTTTCCTGACATCAGTTCCTGAATAGCTCCAGTGTCATAAAGGTGAAAGCAATGTCTTGTTTTACCCACAAGCTCCTTTCAACCATGCCTGAGTTCATGTTAAAGGGTATCTTTTTGAAAGTCCCTAAGGATGGGGGCTGTTTTCCAGGGGAGCCAACTATAATTAGAGGGTTGGAACTTTCAGTCTCACTCTCTGACCTGTGGGAAGGGAAAAGGACTAGAGGTTGAATCTGTCACCAATGGCAATGACTTAATCAGCCGTGCCTACATAGTAGAGCCTCCATAAAAACCCCAATGGAGGGGCCTCAGAAAGCTTCCAGGTTGGTGAACACGTGGAGGTGCTGGGAAGTGGTGTGTTCAGAGAGAGCACGGAAGCTCTCTGCCCCCGCCTATCTACCTTGCCCTCTGCATCTCTTCTATCTGGTTGTTCCTGAGTTATGTCCTTCTATAACAAATCAGTCATCTAGTAAGCTTTTTTTCCCTGAGTTCTGTGCCGTGCTCTAGCAAATTAATAAAACCCAAGGAGAGGGTGATGGGAACTTCCTATTTATAGCTGGTTAGTCAGAAGCATAGATGGCAACCTGGACTTGTAATTGGTGTCTGAAGTGAGGGTGGGGGCAGCGCTGGGGGACTGAGCCCTTAACCTGTGGGATCTGATCCTATCTTAAGGTGCATAGTGTCAGAATTCAGAGAATTGCTTGTATGTGGAAAACCCACACATTTGCTGTCAGAAGTGTTGTGAGTGTGGGGGAAGTGTGAGAGTAAAGGAAAAACAAGATTACATCTTGGTTTTGTTTTTGCCTCCTATATGTGGGACTAGGTGCTGGAGAAACAGAAACCCAGAAATGCCAGCCAGAGAAAACAAAAATTCACATAAATGTCTGTTCTCTATAGTCGAAAGACTAAGAAAGGGGAAGCCTAACAAGCCAGAAGCCTTTTAGACAAGAATGGGTCTACTCCAGCCAAACCCCATGGCATAAATTGTGGTTCCATCTACACCTGTAAAAGCAGAGGGGAGCACAGACTTCCATTCTTGCCCTACTGTAATAAGGCACCTCTCTGTCATCCCCCTGCTGAGCAAGTGGCCTGGATCGTCATCCTCTCCCAGCAGATGCGCCCCCCTCACAAGTGTTACTAGAGAATATTTGGGGACCCTGTTCCTCTTCTACACAGTAATGATGGCAGAGCATTCATGAGACAGTGGAGGCCAATGGGGAGTGTGAGCTAAGCAGTAGATAAAGCACATACCTTCAGGTTGTCAACAGAGGCCATTTGGGGGAACTTGGACTTGTACCTTCCACCTGACATCAATATTGCCTTACTTAAGTTTACTAATAACACTGACATACCAGTTTTTTGTTCAAATATATTTTGCTTAAATATTAACAACGGTATTTTTCTAGGAAAACGGAAGCTATTTTTAGGCCCAAGGGAATGGTAGAGCTCCAGAACAGATTTTTCTATCCTGCCCCATACTCTTTATTTTTATCAGGCATCAAATTCAATGGGTGCAAATGAAAGCAGTATCTTCCCTTTCCTGCCATCTCAATTTAGAAAAAAACCGGCTAAAGGAGAATGTTAAAAACTGGCTAAAGGAGAATGTTTTAAAACGCAGATCAAAAATGTGCTTTAGAGACCTAAGTTTGGGTTTCATACTAGTGATAAGGCGATGTTCAAAATGATGATGGCCTATGGGTATATAAATATGCAGTCTGGACCAAATGCTGAGTCATAAAAACAACCTACAATGGCGATTCCATCCAAAGCTTTCAGTTCTGGAAGGTGAAATATTACAAACAACCGGTAGTTTTCTTGATTCCATACAATAATGTTTCCATATATGTTGAGAATGACCAGGTTGCATAAACCCTGGGTAATAAAAACACATACATTTAAAGATATATCTATGTATCTCTATCTCTATCTTTCCCCCATATATATGTATTACTCTAGCAAGATTCTTTCCCTTTAAGAGTTTAATTATCCTTGAATTTTAATATTCGAATTACTCTATCATTTCATAGTGATTACAGTGCTTTTAAGTATACGTTTTATTGCAAGAGTTATCCTTTCAGACCAGTAAGTTCTAACTTTGTACAATATTTCAGCGGTATGTCTTAGATGATCAGAATCTCTTTCTTTTAGTACATGCTGCTAAATCTATTATCTATCAGTGGTAAAGACTTGGAGGGAACTTTTCTAAGTTTAAACAATATACTTTGTTTATGGAAAAATGGCCTATTAAGTGGTATGCGTGTGTGCATACAGACATAGTAGGAATGAAAAATACTGCCTTTTGATGGTAAGGGATAAAACCCATCTGCTTCTGTCTTCTGAGAGAGTAGCAGAATTCATCTCAAGGGAAAATGTGTTCTTATTAGAACATTTTGATGTGTCTGTTGTGCAGGAAGGGCCCAGAGTAAAGGTGGTTGGGAGCGGTTAAGACAGGTGGGAGTAATACTACTCTGCATCACAATGTAAAATGGTTTATATTGTTGCTGCTACCGTTGACGAGGTTGCCTCTGCAGCTCAGAAGAAGTAGTTATATTTGTGGAGAGGGATGGGGAGAAGCCTGAAAGTAAGGAAAGATAGGAAACAGATAGAAGTTTTGGGTAGGACATAAAGTCCTAGCAATATAGTAATCAGCAGAAGGAAAGAGGACATTGTGAGAGTCCCAGTGGTAGGAAATGGCCATTGAACTTTAGAAACAGTTAAGTCACACAGCGCATTTGAAGTGAATTCCTTTTATATGCTGTAGTAAACCTCCGTTTTATTCAAATCTCCAGTAAAGCCTTCAAAACTTCAGTTATATAGTAAGCGTTTCTTTGAGAGAGTTAAAGAGGACAAAGCTGGGGTGAAGTTGGCCAGAAAGAGTTGGACTTTCCAGTCAGAAGCAGTAAAAAAGTGAGAAGTAATCAAGAATTCTCTGAGAACAGGAAATGTTAAAGACCCTTACTCCCCAACCAGGTTGAGGAATCCTTGGAAATACTGAAGAAGGTACTAGTTAGAAGGGATGGGGCTTGGGTATTTTATTTGAGTACTAAAAAAAACTGCCCTAGTAGGTTACCAACTCGGGTAAAACATATGTATATGGTTACATATACATATGTTTTTATGTATGCATAAATTAAATGCAAATACATTTCAGTAAACCTTGTTTTTTATTTTTATTTTCTTTATCTTTTTCTCTCTATTTTCCAAATCCTATACACTGAACATGCATTATGCTCATAATATAAAGAAACAATACATACTTTAAAAAACAAAAACATTACCACCAGAGATAGTCACCTTTAAATTATAGATCTCCTGATTGAGAGCAATATAGTTATTGCTTATGTATAATTCAATTAGAGTAAAAGCTTTTTGTAAACCACTCAATGAAGTAATTCTGTTATTCTCAAGAGAAAGGGAGTGAAGATGAAGCATGTTATCAAAAATATGTTTTTCCAGACCATTGAGAAGATTATTATTTATGCTGAGACGGGTTAATTTAGTCAGCTTGGAAATGCCTAGAAAAGCAAGCACATTCAAGAAATAATTCAGATTGCACTGAAAAGTTAGTTTAAAAATTAACTGGCTGGCCATTTTACTCTTTTTCTTTACAGACTCTATAGTATTAACTATCATTGTTTTAACTTTTAAGAAGGATATAATGTGTATAAAGTCTCAGCTAATACATTAAATTCCAATTTTGGATTTCTATGTAGACTCAGTCTTCTTAGATGTTAAGGGAAAGTATTATGTAGGAAATATTGAATTTCACTTTTAAATAACCTTCAAATTATATAATTAAGATTTTCACCATCACAATAACACAAAGCTCAAAATCATCACCAGCTCCCTATTTTAAAGCATTAAAGGTAAGGAAGTATATACAACACTTCGGAAAGTATTCCTCATTGTGGTATCATTTGTATTAAAAAGAACCACTTGGCCTAATTCTACCTTTACATGCTTAACACTACTTTAAGACAGAACTTGAGAAAATGCCACCTCTTACCACAATCTAACCCCTAAGTACACGATGTATTGTAGGTATTTTGCAGGTAGGATAGTGCAAGTTGAAAGATGAGAACTTTGGAGTCAGAGTTGGTTTCAAATGTATTCAAATAGTATTTCAAACTAGATTTGGGATCGTAAGTATATTATATAAAACTGTGTATCCTCTGTGCCTCATTTTCCTCATCCATAAAAAGGACATACTTAAATCTACCTCTAAGGGGTTATGGAATTAAATGGAATCGAATTTGAAAAACATCAGTTACAAGTTTTGGCAAATAATTGGTTCTCAGGACATTTTATCCATGCTGGCCTTCACACCAGCCTTCATCATGGGACTATGCAATTCTGAGAGTAAATCAATTTAGGGCAAGTTAGGATAAAATTATCAGAGCACGAATCCTTAGATGGATATTAAACTTATCTGTGTCTGGAAAAAAAGAAGAGAAATAATTGTTAAAGCTTAGTGAGGTAAAACTATCATCTCTAAAAAGTGGGTAATAAGAAAAATGTAATTTGTAGGATTCTTCCCTTCAGTGGAAATAAAAAGGAAACTGGAAACAAGTCTCAGTTACACATACAAAGCAAAACTAACCCCTATTTTATGAGAATGGAAGAGACTAGTGATGGTTCTAAAGAGAGGTATCTGAGCTACCCCCAGATTTACTGAATTGAAATCTACAAAGGAGAAGCATGTGAATCTATATATTCAATAAGTATCCCAAGTGATTTTTATGATCAAGCAAGTTTTAGAAGCAGATTATTAGGAGCCATCAAAATAAAATATAATAAATATTATACATGCTGTTTTTAAGGATATCTAATACATGCTTTTGCATATGTAACTTTTTGAAATAGAATTTTCTACTTTATGGAAAAGTACACACATGTGCTAAAAATAATCCAGGAATTCAGAAGTGAATAAAGTATAAGTTAAGTCTCTTTTCTAGCCATGATTTCCAATTCTTACTTCTGCTCCTTGACAAGGACATCCTTGTTAGGAAAATGTACACACAGAAGTATTATATAGCCAGATAAATGTTTGTATTGGTGTGTGTGTGCATCCCTGACATTAGTAAAGCTGCTTCCTTGTACTTTATGTGGATCCCTATAAAAGGTCATAGAGTACATTTGATAATTTTCAACCTCCAGTGAGTAGTTTTTATTTTTGTTGAAGTCTTCAAATTTCTAAATGTAATCTTAATTCCATACTTTGAAAAACCAACTGTACTGCTTTATCTTTTTCAAAAGCACACCTCATTCATTCGTTCATTCTCGCCACTCAGATACTAATTACTGCTTAGTTTGTAATGTGCTAGGTTTGGTAATAGGCGGTGAACACTGGGATAGAGGAGAGGAGAGGGAAGTGAGAGCTGAAAGTCAGCTAGCTGGGCTCATTACAGACACTGGTCACAGATCCCACTGGTAGGTGTTCGGAACACTCTGCCCCAAACCTTCTTGGAACTCCTCTAGACATCTTTCTCCTCAAAAATTCTGTCCTCCATGTCATTCCCTTTTGGCTCTTGTTAATTAAACATTCATATTTTAAGATTTTAAAATTCTTAGATACCTTCTATCTTTGAGATACAGTTTCCATCTAATGTGAGCTCTTCCAAGTTAATACAGGATTCCAAGCCTTCCATTTTAGTGAGATTATTGTTGCTGAATGATGCCCATTTCAAATTTTCCAGTTTTTCTAAATTTGTGATTTCAAAGAGATGTTGCCCATCTAAATTTAAAGCAGTTATCTGTAGAATAATTCACAATTTATGTTACTTCTGAATCAGTATCAATAAATTCAATGTTACAAAAAGGCTAACGAAATCATTCAAATGTGGTAAGTAACAGCAAAGGAAATCCTTCAGAGGCTCAGGGGCACCTGGGTGGTTCAGCCTATTAAGTGTCTGACGTCTGCTTAGGTCGTGATCTCATAGTTCCTGAGTTCGAGCCCCGCATTGGGCTCTACATTGCTTGAGAATTGCTCTCTCTCTCTCTCTCTCTCTCTCTGTCTCTCTGCTCCGACCCTCCCCTGCTCACTCTTTCTCTCTCAAAATAAATAAACTTAAAAAAAAAGAAAAATAATTCCTTCAGGAACGAAAGACATGGTGAAGCTTACAAAAGGGTAAAATTTGACAAGATTATAACCTCAAGAGGGACTTATATGGATTTGTGGACACTGTGCTGTGCCAGATTTCCACTGCAGTGAAAGAGTTGTCCCAGCTGCTGGGAGTGTTGTAAGCAGACTCCTTCAGGGACAGCCTCCGCTGCAGAACGCTGCCTTGCCCAAGGTCATGCTCCTTTCCAGGTTGGCTCAAATCCAATGATGGAGTGATACAAAGACCTGGCCATTTCAGCCCGACTTGGGACAAATTTAAAGGGCCATTCTAATTCCAGAACTTGCTGTGGGGTCAGGCAGATCTGTCACTGGGCGTGAATCACAGCTAAATGTCTTTATATCTGGTAATAAATTAATGCCATTGATATCTTCCATTTTCAAGGGTCAGCTTCTCTTAACCCAGTTTTGAGATTTAGCAAGAGGCATAAGGGTGCTCTGTGCAGCAAAAGTAGCTGTTGGTACTCCATAACTCTTTCCCTTATCCTTGGCTGAATTGTGGCCAGTTCCCCTAGTGTCATGTCAGGATTCTTGATTCCTTTTACCTTGTCACCCAAACTTTTGGCTTGATCTCTCGTTCTGTGCTTTAAAGTTTGCTAGTTTATTTTGATTTATTATCAAAATCTACCCTCTGGTCTTGTAGTGTACATTTACCCTAAATCTCCAGTTCTTTGGTGACCACCATTAAGGCCTAGTCCCCATGACATTACCACTCATGACTTGACCTCCCTGTTTAATTTCAATTTGGCTCTTCCAGTTTTCTGCTTCTTACCTATCTATGCCCTCTTTAAAATACATGGACCAAAGTTGACTAAAAATCAATTTAAATTAAGCTTTTAAGTTAGTTAAATAGAATTAGTTTTTACCTTCAAGTACCAGTTTCCATTCAGATGTAAATGTGGTCCCAACTTTGAAATCTGTGTCAGAATTTTGGCAGAAGACCATATGCTAAGTATCCGTGGTCTCTCCTCTTTAGTACTAGAATGCTGTAAGAGTGATAACTAATAAAATAAAAAACACATCATGAATAAAGAAAATGGAATATAGAAGTTCATTTATATATAGTTAAAAGTACCTTCTCCTAGATGAGTGGCCCAATGAATAATTTTAAAATATGACATTTTCTTTGCCTTAAAATATTCTCAATATCTAGATACATTTCACTCTTTTTGTTTTAGCAGACCATTACAAAAAATAGTTATAAAACTATGAAAAGATTACTGTAATACAAACACCCATATAATCCATTCATTAAACAAGTTTCAGAGCTAGAATATTTCTCCCATCCTGGAAGCTCCCTGTGTGCCCCAGCCTAATCCTTTTCATCTCCTTCCCCTCCAGAGCCATGACTCACCTCATGTGAATCAATGCTCAACAAATCAATGCTCAAACAAATTTTGTACCTACCATTCATTTGCTTTCTTTATAGACCTATGTTTGTGCCTATAAAAAATATACCATTTAGTCTTACATAACTGAATAATATAAATGTATTCTATGACTTGCTTTTTTGCTCAGCATTGTGTTGATGACATTCTTCTAGGCTGCGGCACATAGCCGTAGTTCATCCACATGTCACGGCTATACAGTATCTCCTTATCGGTTCTCCCATCAATGAACATGGGGGTTGATTTCAGTTTTTCACATTGCTGTTATGAAGATTCTTGACTCTTGCTGCATACATGCAAGAGTTTCTCTGGAGTATACACAACTTGCTGGGGAATAGGATTAACTCTTTGGTAAAGCCAAATTGTTTACCAAAGTGGTTAGACCATTGTAACTTTTATTTCAAATTTTTGCTAAAACTTGATATCGTCAGGCTTTAAAACTCTGCCAGGTGGTGGCTGTAAATTAGTATATCTTGTGGTTACAATGTTCATTTCCTTGAATACTAATGTGATGGAGCATCTTTTCCTATTATTTGGCTGCTCTGATTTCCTCTCCAGCACCTTTTGCCTACTTTTCTGTTGGATTGGCAGTCTTTTTCCTGATACACTCAGTATATATAAATAGTATCTTTTGTTAGTTATATGTGTTGCATATTTCTTTTCCTAGTATGTAGCATGTTTTTTTCACTTTGTTTGTGGTGTACCCTTTAAGGAACAGATGAATTACTTTTAAAGTAGACAAATCCAATCTTTTATATTTATGCTCTTGGTTTCTTGTGTAATAAATTCTTCGCTCATTCAAGGGACTTGAATATCCCAGTGCCTTTTATTGACTATCCTCCTTGATCTGTAAGGGTAGTTCTATAATTTATCAAGTTTCCATGAGTGTAAGTGTCTATAATTGGTCTTTATATTCTATGCTATTGTCTTAAAGGATTTTAGTAAGTTTTGATTTCTGGTAGGATAAATCCCAAACTGTTCTTCAGGAGTTAATTATATTTTAATCAATAAAAAAGTTTCTTCCCTTCATTGTGAATGGATCCAAAATTAAACATTACATTAAGGATTTAATATTCAAATGTCTCACAAGAAGTACATAGCTAGAGAACTAGAGTAAAGATGTTTAGGATGCAGCTTCTTTGGCCAAAGTATAGCATTCTTAATCTGGATAAAATGGGCATTCCCTGCCCAAAGCGAGGTATGGAAAATATAACTTGTGTATTCTAAACAGCACAAGAAATATTAAACAGTGAAATCCAACCTGAGTAATCTTTGTTCCAGTAATAAAATTCATTGCTGCTGTGGCTTCTTCTTCAGAAATGAGGAGTCCGTCTAAATGAGTGAGAGTCTTTAATCTGCCAATAACACTCAGCCTTAATGTGGCTGGCTTGGGAAAAATAACAAAAAGTTAATTTTTACAAAATATTACATGTGTTATGGCATATAAAGGAGTGTGCTTCTTAATTCCTTCCTATGGAATTCAAAATTATGCATCTCCCACTCTCATATATATTTAAAATTAAGGGCTTAACTTAGTTCTTCAATAGCCAAAATTAAATTATTTTAAAAAACGAATCTCTTTGAAGCCCTATGACTCTACTCTCATGAAGGAGGGAAGTCCTGTGAGCTGTTGGAAAGTGCGGTGAAAAGTGCCCAGGGAACAACGGCAGTGCCTCCTGGTCTAGATCAGGGGTGAGGCGGTTCCTTGTGCACGTCTCTACTGATCTTTAGCCCTTGGCATCTAGTTTGGCAATGGGAAGAGAGCTGCACACATTCTGTGTCTGCTTTGGCAAAAGAAAAATATCCTATAATTTTCCTGAGCAAAAAAGAAATAGAACAATGTAAACATAGTCATGTGGCCAATTTAACAGAACCAATCATTAGCTTCTTTTTAAAATAGTGAACCCAGTCTTATATTCATTTTTGAAAATCAAGGAAAGGAATATTCTTGAAAATATTGGCTTGGGGCTTATTTTAAATACTTGGATATATCCTTAAATATAATCATTGAATACTGAAATCTCTTAGCAACAACCTTGGTAATTTTGTGATGAGAAAAAAGTAGTGTTCAATCAAATTTCCTTTTATAGCAGAACATAAGCTTCATAATGCAGGTTTATCAGGGGAAGTAAACAAATTTATTCCCCCCTGAACAGTCTGTTTCTCTCACTGTAGTCTATTATTCTTGGTCCCATGCTTCATTACAACAGGTTCTAGCACACCGAACTAACAGTCCCTCCTAAGATTTGCAAATAGCAATGGTATCTGACACTCTTAAAGCCACAATACTCTCAAACTCTTAGAGCTTATCAAAAAAATCCTTCCTTATAATAACACTTAATTCACTTGATCACTACATTAAATTCAACTTATGAAATACTTAAAGGAATTCTAGTAAAACAAAGATAGTTTGCCTGTTTCTGGCTACTAGTGAATAGTAGCGAGAAAATGGCTTTGAAGTAAAAATGATTCTTTGCTTTTTTTTTTT
>NC_043708.1:38762465-38763844 GCF_006229205.1 Suricata suricatta
TGTCTCTCTCTGTATCAAAAATAAATAAAACATTTCTAAAAATTAAAAAAAGAATATTTAATGATGCATGAATATTAAAGGTATACAAATTTCTTTATTTTTTATTTTTTTTTATGTTTTATTTATTTTTGATACAGAGAGAGACAGAGCATGAGAGGGGGAGGGGCAGAAAAAGAAGGAGACACAGAACCGGAAGCAGGCTCCAGTCTCTGAGCTAGCTGTCAGCACAGAGCCTGATGCCGGGCTCGAACCCACGAACGTGAGATCTGACCTAAGCCGAAGTCTGAGGCTTAACCGACTGAGCCACCCAGGCGCCCCTACAAATTTCTATATAATACAATCTGTTTTGTATAAGACTATGTGTGCATATAATTGAAACACAATGTTTTCAGTGACTCTTTCTCTTTTTTTTTTAAAGCTTATTTATTTATTTTGAGAGAGAGAGAGAAAGAGAGCAAGCAAGGGAGGGGCAGAGAGAGAGGGAAAAAGAGAATCCCAAGCAGGCTCCACACTAAAGGTGGAGCTGACACAGCGCTCAAATTCACAAACTGAGATCAGGGCCTGAGCTAGAATTTCTACCTCTGAAGCTGAACCTTTTTTAACCAGGCTATGGGTTCAGTGGTAGAAACCAGAAGCCCAGAAAGTAAAAAATGTAATTCCTTGTTTTGAGAGACAAATTATCTTGTCAGTTACTCTTCACCTTCTTTTCTAGGAAAACAAACACTGCCTCTCTACATTACAAGTGAAATGAGGATTAAGAGCTAAAAATAAAATACCTGTAGCTCTTTGGAAGAATACAGATGTTCATACCATAATTGCAATATATCTACTGTGTAGGTTTTCTGTAAGAATTACCAAAAAGCATATAAATACTTAGTGAATCCTAAAGACAAGAACACTGTAAATGGAAACTGTGACCCTTTTTATTACTACTTCCATTTGATGTGTTGCAGCATAAACTTGAATATTTGGATGCAAGCCATAACCATGTGATAACCCTGGAGGGATTTAGAGGTCTGATGAAACTCAAGCACTTAGACTTGAGTTGGAATCAACTGAAAAAGTCTGGTGATGAAATAAATGTGCTATGCAAACACACCACAAGCCTTCTTACTCTTGACATTAGGCATAATCCATGGCAAAAGGTATGCAGCAGATGTATTTATTAAAAAAAAGCAAAAGATAGTTGCAAACGACATATCAGATAAAGGGCTAATATCGAAAATGTACAAGGAACACACCAAACTTCACACTCACAAAACAAATAATCCAGTGAAGAAATGGGCAGAAGACATGAACAGACACTTCTCCAAAGAGGACATCCAGATGGCCTACAGACACATAAAACGATGCTCAACATCACTCATCATCAGGGAAAC
>NC_043708.1:38763944-38780194 GCF_006229205.1 Suricata suricatta
GCTCTGTCTCTCTCTGTATCAAAAATAAATAAAACATAAAAAAAAATAAAAAATAAAGAAATTTGTATACCTTTAATATTCATGCATCATTAAATATTCTTTTTTTAATTTTTAGAAATGTTTTATTTATTTTTGATACAGAGAGAGACAGAGCATGAGAGGGGGAGGGGCAGAGAGAGAAGGAGACACAGAACCAGAAGCAGGCTCCAGGCTCTGAGCTAGCTGTCAGCACAGAGCCTGACGCAGGGCTCGAACCCACGAACGTGAGATCTGACCTGAGCCGAAGTCAGAGGCTTAACCAACTGAGCCACACAGGCGCCCCATTAAATATTCTTTAAAATGTTTTTTCATGATTGTATATGATTCCACTAGGTGAATAATTAGGATTATTTTAAACATATTACTATGAACATTTTTGTGGCTAATTGTTGACAACACTGCAACAAACATCCATGATCATGATACTTTAACTGAGACTTATTTTTTCAGAAAGATTAAAAAAACATTTTTTAATGTTTATTTGTTCTTGAGAGAGAGAGACAGAGCATGAGCTAGGGAGGAGTAGAGAGAGGGAGATACAGAATCAGAAGCAGGCTCCAGGTTCTGAGCTGTCAGCACAGATGATTAACTGACTGAGCCACCCAGGCACACCAAAAAGATTTTTTAAATGGGATTATTAGTTTGGATTTCTATATTGTTAGAATTTTTGATAAATACTGGCAAACAATTTTAAAGATGTTTATACCAATTTTCTCTTCCAGCAGTAGAATATGGAAATGTTCATTTTCTTAAATACCCACCAATTCATCTGCCTTATTTTAATTTACATTACTTATTGCCAGTGAAGTTGAACGTCTTTCCATGTGTTTTGTATTAGCCATTTTTAAATTTTATTTTTTGTTTCTTGTGTTTCTTGTCTTTAGCTATTTATCTATTCAGATATTCATCTAGTTTTTTGTGTGAAGTCTTTAAGACTTCAATTTGTTACTTGTATTTGTTGCAAATGAAATTTTCTTTTAAGGTGTATACTAATTCAGACATAGAACAAAGGAGAGATTAAGAACTTAAGAAGATATTTTTCAACATATATTTTTTTAAAAAAGGTAATATTACTATAGATTAAAAATGAACTTGATTTCTTTATAGGTAATTCAAACGACTGGTTGAATTCAGCACAGAATTAGTCATTACTATATAAAGCATAGTGCATATTGTTGGAAAAGCACTTACTATAGTGGTTCATGTTGCAAGAGCTGAATGTAAAGATTGTTAAGATCTTAAAAAAATCCCTGGAAACCAAACAGTGTTAATGACTTTTTTCCTCATAAGTAAGCATAGTAAAATAAATGAATGGAAAATCATTTGCTATTGTAAGGACATAATCTTAGGATAGTCTTTTTGGCTTTATAAACATTTACTACATGGCCTATCTTCTCCCAGTTTTCATCATAAAGTGGTAAAAACTTGTCCAAAATTCTGGCACTTTACATGCAGACTAGCATTTAGGAACCATACGTCATAAAAAGATAACTTTCTTCTTTCCTTGAAAAGGGGGATAAGATCTTCATTTTTGTAATCCCAAGATCTAAAACAGACTCTATGAACTCATAGATATTCAGTATTTTCAGTATTGTAGCAGAGTTTTGTGTCTTAATATTTCTTGTGCTTCAGTTTAAATCCTTCCTAAAATACAGTACAAAACAGTCAATTTACAAAGAATAAAACTCACAACACCTCCTTTAACTATTCTTAGGGATAATGGTTCATTCTCTAAGTATAAATTAACTCTCTCTAGACATCAAGAACACTTCAACAATAAAATTTTCATTGGAAGAGATAATACAGAAGTATTATTTCAATAAAAAATTAGGCACATAATCTAGATTAAGATTGCAAATAGCCATATATATTTGTCTTTCCCCAGCCACCTCTGACTGTGGTGGAGCTATTTTAATAGAAATAAATCTGTTCTTATTGCTTTCCCTCAGATACTCTTTTCCTGATAGTTCGGGTGAGCAAATGACAAACATGCAGCTGAGAACTTTTTATCTTGTATGAATGTTTTGTTTAGACTTTTTAAAACACTATAAAAAGCATATAGTGAATATATTTTTTTATCATTAATGAAGCCCAAGTCTTGCATTACATAAACAGTGTTAAGCTGGGTATTTTGATTGACAATGCAAGGCCAGGATGATGAATACTTAGGAACAATACATTTACTTTCCGCAAACTAGGGGAAGCGGCTTGTAGCATGCGAGGCTACGGAAACTCTCCATGTTAGAGACATGCTTAAGGGAACTAATAGTGAAAATGAGATCTCTCAAAGGCAAATTAAAAAATCTTAGAAGACAGTAAGAGTGAAGGTGAGGGGCCCCTGGGTGGCTCAGTCAGTTGAGCATCTGACTTCACTCACGTCATGAGCTTTTGGTTCATGAGTTCAAGCCCCACATTGAGCTCTGTGCTGACAGCTCAGAGCCTGGAGCCTGCTTTGGATTCCTTGTCTCCCTATCTCTGCCACTCCCCCGTGCATGTTCTGCCTCTCTCAAGAATAAATAAACATTGAAAAAATTAAAATAAGAATGAAAGTGAGTGATTAAACTAGATCAGAACCTTTTGTAATGCCAAAATAAACATAAATCATATTAAACAAACATATAAAACTCATTACTGGAGAACAAAGAGGTGGAGGCAGGATAAATTTCCCATCTCTCTGTATCCCCACATATAAAACAGAATAAATGGATAAACTCAAATTCCATGGACAACATTTATAACATAATTACATGACAAGGTAGACCAATTAGCTCCCAAAGAAGTCAAAGGGATAAACCAAGAACAACTACAAGCCCTACATGGTATCCATGTCTATGTGAGAGGAAGAAGGACACATCAGGTAGCACCTGGTGGACCTGAGAATTAGAGAGCTCCCAGATAGCCTGCCAATGTTTACTGGAAAGTATGGGAGCTAACCTGAGTACAACCAAGGAGGAGTTCTGTCCTTTGCAATACCAGATGAGTGCATGGAACCCACAGGAGAAAGGTCTGAAGCAGCTGGTGCAGTGTAGCCCTTATGGATCTTAAAACTCCCCACAAGGCTACCTTCTCGAACAGAATCCTTCTCAAAGGAAAACTGATGAAGTGAAGTAAAAATATAAACAGGATAAGGACAAAAAAAACCCCAATAAAAGATAAAAGAAAAATGGTTTTAATCTGTATTTTGGAAGAGCATACTGTGAAGCTGAAATACTGACCCAGGCAACCAGTGCCAAGACATACTCTAGTAAAATTACTAAACTTTAAAGAAAACTAAAACAGTTCTTTGGCCATCTAGAAGAAAAGAGCATGTGGCTTATAAGGGAAAAATTCTACCTTCTCATCAGACTTTTCTACAGCAACACTTTATGTCAGAAGAAAAAAGTAACATTTAAGATGCCCAAGGAAATTAATTGTGAGCCAAGCTGTTTATATCTAGCAAAGGTGCTTTTCATGTGGAGAGGACAGAAAAACTATTATCTACAGGCAGTAATGGAAGGCATACTGTTCTCATAAGCCCTTCCTGAGGAATCTATAATAGAATATTTTTCAGAACATCAAAATGTTTAGAGAGATATCAACCCAAGGACTGGTGACAAGAATTAAATATACAGTTACCAAATAACTAAAAGGGAGAGTGTACAGAGTGCAAAGCCAAATGTTCTAACAAAGTATATACAGAATGATCATTTTAATTAATTTTTAAATGAGGAATAATGGAAAGAACATACACAAACTTAAAAATTCTCTCTAGTAATCATATTGATGAAAGTATTAGGGCTGTTATTTTGAGTCTGTTATGTGTATTATAGGGAATAAAGCAATGAGCAGTTATTAAATATTCCACTGCTATCACTTTGGACCCTTGAAACTAAGGATTATTGGTGTGAAGAAAGAAAGATATAGATGTAAGTCACAGAGAAGAGGTTAAGCTAAAAGATTTTCAGTCTTGAATCTGAATTGGAAATACCAATATAAATATATGAGGTTAGTTTTAGTTATACATACATATATGGTCACACACACACTCACACGCACGTACCCACCTTCCCCATAATAAGTTCTGTCTGATGGAAAGACCTAGAAACAATGATCAACCCAGATTGTGGTTCTGAAATACCATTTTTCTTTAAAAGAAACTAGGGCTTCTTAAAGAAATGGCTGATCTCAGGTCTACAAAAGAAAATACAGAAAATTTATGTGGAACATTTTTTATGTCAGGTGGTAAGGAAGCTATCAGAGACCACTATGATCACGACAAAAGAAGCTAACTTTAAGATGCTTCCATTGGCTAAGATGATACAATATGAGCTTCGATCATGATAATAATTGAATGGATAGACTCTCATCAAATATGTTTAAGACTCTGCATTCTTCATAATATTAAAACAAAAAAAGGAATTGCTCATTTTTTGGGAAATCACAAAGAACCATTCATTATCTTCAAAATTGGTAAATAAAGGCAAATAAGCAATTATTCTGCATTTTCTATATGACTGGTACCACTGGGTAACCAAGTAACAGATAAGGGGAAATGTCTTTATGTAAAACTATTCCAACTAATAAATGAAAAAGAAATGATAGAATAAGAATATTGCCATTTTGTAATCACTGAGGGATTAATGGATACAGGCATTAATAATGGCTACCAGCATGAGAAAAGTGAGTCAATCAGACATTATTCGATTCCTACAGTCTTGCCAGAGGAATAGAACTTGAGTCTGATCAGATCTCTGGATGGTACCAATTTGCAGAAAATATGAAGGATGGAGGGTATGTAGGATTGTATCATAAGCAAATCCGCAGGGTCCAAACTGTGGGACACTCTTAGGACTGGAAGGTCAACGTATTTCTACAGATAAACTATGGGGAGTGGAGGGAGAAAGAAGCATTATAAAAGAAACTATAAATTAAAAGAGACTTAAGCAATTTTTAGAGTGGCAAAATCAAACTATTGTATTAGGTAGGGATGTACATTTGGGTGATGGAACTATGGGGGGAAATGCAGGGAGGGGATTACTGGAGAGGTTAGGATAATGATTTCTTGAAGGGATGGGGCATATATAGAAGGGACTTATGTTGTAGGTTACAAAGTTCTATTCCTTGACTTGGGCGCTAGTTACAAGCACATTCACCTTATAATAATTTTACTAAGCCATGTGCTTAAAGTATGTAGTTTTCTGTTTCTGTTTTTTTTAAGTTTATTATTATTATTTATTTTAAGAGAGAGAGAGCGCGCACGAGCAGGCATGTGAGGAAGAGGCAGAGAGAGAGGGAGAAAGACAGAATCCCAAGCAGGTGCCACACTGTCAGCATGGAGCCTGATGCAGGGCTTGAACCCATGAACCGTGAGATCATGAGCTGAACCGAAATTAAGTGTCAGATGCTTAACCAACTGAGCCACCCACATACCCCTGTATCTATTTTATTTTATAATAAAAAGGTGAAAAAAGACATGTGCAGATTATCTCCTCTCTGATCATCCCCCTACCATTCCTGTAGTCATTTTTCAAGACACAGTTATATATTAGATACTTGATATTTGAGAGGTATCTATCTATCTATCTATCTATCTATCTATCTATCTACCTTTGCTAATATTAAAATATGAAAATACCACTTAGGTATATTTGTCCAGTTCTCTAATCTATAAAATGGCCACAGTAGTATTAATCTAATAAGTAGGCTGTGAAGCTATGATGTTAAAAGAAAATTTTCTATCTAAACAGACAACAAAACTATATTGCAGAATACATACTGGGCAGCTGGCTAAGCTCACTCACTAAGTGCCTTCAGGACTTAAGAGTTTACTCATCAAATTTTGTTTCTGAGCAAAATTATTATGGCTGTCATGACCTCTGGAACTATTGGAAAATCATCAGAAAAAAGTTAATAAAAAATGCCAACAATTTATATCTAGTCTTGGGACCTCTGTTAAACTAACCTGCTTTTTTTAATGTTTATTTTTGAGAGAGAGAGAAAGAGAGAGAGAGAGAGAGAGAGACAGAGAGAGAGAATGTGAGGGGGTAGGGCAGAGAGAGAGACACAGAATCTGAAGCAGGCTCCAGGCTCTGAGCCGTCAGCACAGAGCCCAATGCGGGGCTCCACCTTAGAAACCATGAGATCATGACCTGAGCGGAAGTTGGACAGTTAATGGACTGAGCCATGCAGGCACCTCTGTCTTCTTTAATTAGCTGTATATCGAACGCAGACTATCAGGGATTCTATTAAAAAGGACCTCGGCTTACCAAAAGAAACGAGAGAGGGGGTTTAGTCACTTAAGGTCAGTTAGCAAAGTAACATTTCCTACCAGAGCAGGAGAAGCAGCAGTGCAAGGGCTTTGATATGGTTGAAAGCAGGCAGGGAATGAGGAGCTGAGGGTGACAATGATGTATTCTGAAAAGGTATGTCAGTGCCTGAGACCCAGGGAAACAAGGGATGCTGGGTTGGAGTTCTGGAGCCACATATGTAATTATCTTCGTTATACAGTATATAAGAAAGAAAACAAAAGTCAGATAAGATGCTTAGCTCTGTGTACATGTGCAGTACTGTCTTTGTCCTATGATCTAGAGAGGGTGAACACAAGTTCAAGAAGGTCCGTGCAGATGACATTCAGAAAGAAAGAACAAGGCAGAAAGAAAGAGAAATAACAAAATGAAAAATGAACAAATGGGAAGAATTGACTGCCTTCGATATGAAGTAGTAAACTAGAAAATGAAGAAATAGGACTCAGGAGCAGAAAAATAAGAATTAGAAAACAATGAAAATGACAGTTTCCAAAAGATATTTTAAAAACAAGTCTGGGGTAGTTTAAATAAAATTATTTTAAAGTAGCTAGAAATCAGATGACCACAGGTGTATATTTGGTTTGCAAATGGAATCTGAATCTAAGACCTATTTTAGAAAAAGTAACATATCATAATGTATATATGTTTGTTTTTACTTTGAGCTGTGTAATCCTGAATATAGTATATTTGAGGTCATAATTACAAAAATAATTTATCTATTAAATTAATAATTTTATTTTACCTAAGTAATTTCAAAAGGGCAGTTCTTACCAAGTGGTATATATCATCTAAACAGGTAAATTCATTAAAGCTGATATTAAGTTTTCGAAGTCCTGTTAACTTGGAGAGATCTCTCAATTTACTCAAGCGGTTTCCATGTAGATTCAGATTCTGAAATGAAAGGTACAATAAAAAAAACAAGGCAGATTATATTCTACATCATAGTTATTGAGCTAACATTGAGAGAGAGCCAATAAAATATATATCTAATGTATGATTTCAAAAGATACAGTTTATAATAGCATCACTGGGCCCTGTTCTTGATTAATTTGATTTTCCACTTGAGTCTAAAAAATTTTTTTAATGTTTATTTATTTTTAAGAGAGACAGAGAGACAGAATGCGAATGAGGGAGGGGTAGAGAGAGAGGGAGACACAGAATCTCAAGTAGGCTCCAGGCTCTGAGCTGTCAGCACAGAGCCCCCACACGGGGCTCAAACCCACAAATGGCAAGATCAGGACCTGAGCCAAAGGCAGAGGCTTAACTGACTGAGGCACCCAGGCGCTCCTCTTTTTTTTTTTTTTTTTTGAAAGAGAGCAAGTATGTATGTGTGCAAGAGTTGGGGGAGGGGGAGAGAGAGAAAGAGAGAGAGAGAGAGAGAGAGAGAGAGAGAGTGTTTTAAGCAGGTTCCACACCCAGCACAGAGCCCAACTTTGGGCTCAGTCTCATGACTGTGAAATCATTACCTGGGCTGAAATCAAGAATCTGACGCTTGGGGCACCTGGGTGGCTCAGTCAGTTAAGCCTCCGACTTCAGCTCAGGTCAGATCCCACGTTTGTGGGTTCAAGCCCCACGTAAGGCTCTGTGCTGACAGCTAGCTCAGAGCCTGGAGCCTGCTTCTGGTTCTGTGTCTCTTTCTCTCTGTGCCCCTCCCCCTCTCATGCTCTGTCTCTCTCTGTATCAAAAATAAATAAAACATTAAAAAAAAAAAAAGAATAGATGCTTAACTGACTTAAAAATTCTTTCTAGAAAATAGCTAAGTACATTGTTAAGATATTTATTAAAGCATGTCTAATTCTCAGGCTAGCCAGTGAACAATATAGACCCTCAAGATTTTGGGTATTGGCTAGGATGCCTCACAAGAGAGAAGATGACAAGGATACACCTTGATTGGAAAAAAACTGTATGAAGGCACAGGACTAAGGAAGAAAGGCTGAGGAGGCTAAAGTAGGAGGACAGATACTCAGAGGAGGAGGTGGACAGTGTTTCCATATCAGAATTTGGCCTAGTCTTTCCCTGACCATTTGATCCTGGGCAAAACAAAAATGACTGTTATTATAGATTTTTTTTTATTTAGGGGATACCTCATGTCTACATATTTTTCTGTCTTTACACTGCACCATTGTGAATGGTCTCAAGTGAAGATTATGTTTATGCATAGTCTACAGAATAAGCAGCGGCACAAGAAAAATGTTTTAATACAATTTAATATAAAATGTTTAAATATAATTAAAATGTTTTACTATTCACCAAAAAATGGGTATTATGATAAAATCAAACATCTACTTCCCAACTCTCTTCACTCAGCACCACCATCTTATACCCTATTATACTGTGGAAATAACCAAAGTCTTGGCAGGGAGAAACATATAAATGTCAAATAGTGGTCAAAGCTTAGTTAAAATTGTTCAGAAGGGTCAATTTATGCAGAGTGGCTTATTCTACAGGTCACATTTCTGTGTCATCCATGATACATTCTACAGATACCTTACACTTAACGTGTCCGAACTGAATGCATCATTTTCCATATGTATCTGCTTGGTAATCTGTTTTTTCAATCCTGACTAAGAGTTTCACTCTCTATCCAACAGTTATTATTAACCACCCCTTTTCCCCCTTTTCCATATACATTTGATTCTAGAAATGTTTTTCAAACCAACCATTCCATCACTATTACAAGTGCCTCAGTTCAGACTATTATTTGTCCTTTGGACTACTACAGTAGTATCCATTGCGTATCCATACCATCAGTCTGACTTTAGTTAATTAAAAATCTAACCACAAGTGGCCACGGCTAGGGTCTTTAAAAACACAGGGCCTGTTCCTTAAAAAAAATCTGACATTTTACAATTTGCCTTTGAAAATCCATCCTCTTGTGGCTATAACCTCCTGCACTTCTAGCTACAGCCTCATGTATCCTTCTTGTACTCCAACCTACACCTTCACCTTCCATGGTTACACACCTTATGTTCATAGTCACCCTGTGTTCCCTAATCACACTAGGATCTTTCAAAACCATGTGCTTCTAGATAGAGTATTTCCTCTGCCTGGAAGACATAAGCAACTGAATTTCTCATATCTTTCAAAAATCCACACAAAACTTATCTCTTTCTGTGGAACTCTCCCAGCACAACTCCAAGCATTCTATATTTGTGTACATATCTGTCTCTTCCACTAAAATTATGTCCTTGAGATAGGGAAAATAAGTAATTCATTTTGAACCCCCAATGCTTACCTCATTGCCTAAAACATAGCAAATGCTGAGGAAATGCTAGATGAATAAATCAATGCAAAAGCCAGACATACAACTAGTAACTCTATTTTTTAATCAGGTGTAATTAACATACAGTATTATATTAGTTTCAGGTGTATAAGATAGTGTTTCTCCAATTCTATACATTGCTCAGTGCTCCTCACAATAAGTGTACTCTTAATCCCCTTCACCTATTTCACTCATTCCCTCCCATACCCCTTTATTTCTATGTATTTTTTTAATTAAAAATTTTTTAAATTTTTTAAATTTTTATTTTTGAGAGAGAGAGAGAGAGAGAGAGAGCGAGCATGAGTAAGGGAGGGTCAGAGAGAGAAGACACAGAATCCAAAGACAGGCTCTAGGTTCTGAGCTAGCTGTCCACACAGAGCCTGACAGGGGGCTCGAATCCACGAACCATGAGATCATGACCTGAGCCCAAGTCAGACTCTCAACCGACTGAGCCACCCAGGTGCCCCTATTTCTAAATGTTTTATTTATTTTTAGATGTCTTAAAAAACCCAATCTAGAGGGGAAGACCGAAAACAAGAGGTGTGTGTGTACCCTTGGTTTCTATTTTAGTAATGGCTCAAAGGAAAGAGGATAAAGGCGGTGATGTCTAAACATTCTTGTTGTAGTGTCCATTATTTTCACAAGAAGTCCTAGAAGGTTTTTCTGGCTTTTAAGCAGTATATGCAAATTTAGGGTGAGAAATTCTTCCATTCTTATGAGTGTTGATCAAATTAAGGCACTCAGATGGAGGTCACGAGGAAACCAGGGATTCTGACGTCTTATTCTCCTCCTCACTGTTTTTTATCTTATGAACCAAAGATAATAAAAAGACCTACCTTTCTTTAACTATTTTTTTAACTTTTATTTAATCCCTTTAAATCTATAGAAATGTATGTTGTGGAAGTTCAATTCAATCAAACTCATGCATTTAAACTTTTCATTACTAAAGCTTTATTATCAAAAATTTATTATAAATAAATAAAATTTATTCTTAAATCTTTACCTTACAAGGCAGAAACAATAATTTCTCCATATTATCAACTCAAAGAGTGCTCCTATAATCACTATATTGCACCTTTACAATACAGATGGTGATACTGCCATCATGTTATGAAGCTTTCCTTCCTCCCTAATAATAATGGGTTAAGGTCAAACTTAATCTCCTAGACTTGAAGATTTGGTGGATGGTGATGACATAGTTGGACCAAAGCAACCCACTTCAATAAAGATGTTTTCTAAATATTTTCTGAAGCAGACTCAATACTATTGACTACACTTATTATTTTTAAAAATATTTTTGTGGCCCCTGGGTGGCTGAGTCAGTTAAGCATCTGACTCTTGATTTCAGCTCAGATTACAATCTCATGGTTCATGGGATTGATTCCCCACATCAGGCTCTGCACTGACATCTCTGAGCCTGTTTGGGATTCTCTCTCTTCCCCTCCACTGTTCATACTCTCTCCCTCCCTCTCTCTCTAAGAAATAAAATGAATAGGAGTGCCTGGATGGCTTAGTCAGTTAAATGTCTGACTTCAGCTCAGGTCATGATCTCGCGGTTCGTAGGTTCGAGCCCCATGTTGGGCTCTATGCTGACAGCTGGAGCCTAGAGCTTGCTTTAGATTCTGTGTCTCCCTCTCTCTCTGCCCTTCCCCTGCTAGTGTTCTGTCTCTCTCTGTCTCTCAAAAATAAATAAATGTTAAAATAAAAAAATAAAATAAACAAACATTAAAAAATTTTAAACATTTTTGCATTGTTTTTGTTTTATAAATCACCTGGAAAAATTGTCTTCATAAACAAGTGATCAAGAAATGTCACATTGGAACAATGAAATTGACTTTCAAGAGAAAAATAATTTCTGAATATTTATCTGAATCTCAGCTTTCAGGGTACACATAGAAAGCTGGTGTCCTGTGAGAATAACTTGTCTTCTCAAGTATTCTTATCAGTGTATCAATCAAATATTAATTTTCTTGCTACTTCTGCAGTTCAAGCAAGCCAACTTTGTCTCTAAGAACCATTTGATGTTTGTAAAGATATTGTTTTTATTTTATTTTATTTTAAAAGTTTATTTATTTATTTTGAGATAGAGAGAGAGAACCAGCAGGGAAGGGGAAGAGAGAGTGGGCGACAGAGGATCCAAAATGGCATCCATTCTTTCCTCAAGACACCATTATTTTCAGCTTTTAGAAAATTATCACAATATGATTATTTTGTTAGCACAAGAAATTCTAGGAACAGTTGCCAGAAAATTGTAGTAAATATGCTACTCTATGATTTAAAAGGTAGCCCTTGAATTTGGCCCTCTTGTGTAATGCACACTGCACCATCTTATATTGTTGCCCTGGTACTGGGGATATACATATTGAAGAATAATCATAGCCTCAGCCACAGTGGAATTTAGAGTCTAGGAAGGATACAGGGCATAGAACAAATGAGTCTGATGCAGATTGAGAGGTAAGAGAAAACTTGGCTTCAGTGTGGGAATTAACTAGGAGAAGGTGGTCAGGGGAGAACATTCCATGAAGAAGACTAGCAAGTGCAGAGGATCTGTGTTGGATGCAAGCAGAATACATTTAAGAAATAGAAAGGAGGCTGAGCATGGAGAACCAAAGATAGGGTAATATTAAAAGATTCCGGAGAGGTAGACCAGGGACCAGGCCATTCAAAATCTTATAGGCCATATTAAGGACTTTGGTTTTACTTTAAAAAAGAAAAAGGAAAATCATTTGAAGATTTCAAGTAAGAGTGGTAAGGGGTGATGAAGCTATCATGATCAAATCTGCATCTTGAAAAGATTGCTCTAGCTTTAATAAGGAGAATAAATTGGGGGCTCAAAGTGAGCAGGACAAAGCCTCTTTTGTAAAAGCTCTAGGCAGCACCCCCTAACTCCCATATTGAGTTATATTCAGTTATGAATGGCACTTAAAGAACACTTTAATAGAATATAATGTGAATTGTACTTCCTGGAGTTGTTCAACATTGCAATGGGAGAGTATTAGAAGGCTATGGCAGTAGTCTAGGTCAGAGATAATGGTAGTTTGGATAGAATGGTAACAGACTTGAAATGGACAGATCTGAAAGTCAAGGTATGGAGGTAGACTTCATATCTCAATAGAGTTGCTTCAGTGTAAAGTAAGCTGCTTCAACATAGATCAATGAAACAGAATAGAAAACCCAGAAATGGACCCACAACTATATGGTCAACTAATCTTTGACAAAGCAGGAAAGAATATCCAATGGGAAAAAAGATAGTCTCTTCAACAAATGGTGTTGGGAAAACTGGACAGCAACATGCAAAAAAAATGAAACCGGACCACTTTCTTACACCATACACAAAACTAAATTTAAAATGGATGAAAGACCTTAACGTGAGACAGGAAACCATCAAAATCCTAGAGGAGAACACAAGCATCAACTCCTTTGACATCGGCTATAGCAATTTCTTACTAGGCACCTCTCCAGAGGCAAGAAAACAAAAGCAAAAATCAACATTGGAACTTCATCAAGATAAAAAGCTTTGCTTTTGGATAGCAAAGGAAATAATCAAAAGAACAACAACAACAAAAAAAAAACCCAACCTTCAGAATGGGAAAAGATATTTGCAAATGATGTATCTGAAAAAGGATAACTATCCAAAATCTGTAAAGAACTTACAAAGCTCAACATCCAAAAAACAAATAATTAAGAAATGGGAAGAAGACATGAATAGACATTTTTCTAAAGAGGACATCCAGATAACTAACAGATACATTAAAAGATGCTCAGCATCACTCATCATCAGGGAAATACAAATTCAAAGTACGAGATATCATATCACACTTGTGAGAATGGCTAAAATTAACAACTCAGGAAACAATAGATGTTGGTGAGGATGTAGACAAAGGGGAACCCTCTTACACTGTTGCTGAGAATGCAAACTGGTGCAGCCACTCTGGAAAACAGTATGAAGGATCCTCAGAAAGATAAAATAGAACTACCCTAGAACTCAGCAGTTGAACTACTAGGTATTTACCCAAAGGATACAAAAATATTGATTCAAAGGGACATAAACACCTTAATGTTAACAGCAGCATTATTAACAATAGCCAAATTATGGAAAGAACCAAAATGTCCATTGACTGACGAATGGATAAAGAAGAGGTGATACATATATATGTATGTGTGTGTGTGTATGTATATATATATGTATGTATATATATTATTCCATTATATATGGTGGTATATATATATATGTAATGGAATATTATAAAAAACAATGAAATCTTGCCATTTGCAATGATGTGGTTGGAACTAGAGCATTATGCTAAGCAAAATAAGTCAGAGAAAGACAAACATAAGATTTCACTCATATGTGGAACTTAACAAAACAGATGAACATACAGGGAAAAAGACAGAGAGAGGCAAACCATAAAACAGACTCTTAACTATAGAGAACAAACTGAGGGTTGCTGGAAGAGAGGTGAGTGGGGGGATGGGCTAAAGAAATGATGGGTATGAAGGAAAGCACTTTGTTATGATGAGTACTGGGTGCTACATGTAAGTCATGAATCACTGAATTCTACTCCTGAAACTAATATTACACTATATGTTAACTAACTAGAATTTAATTAAAATCTTGAAACTAACTAATAAATAACGTATGTTACTTCAATAGTAATTCAAATTGTTGATTAATTTTGTAATGATAAATCTCTGATATTCTACATTGAATTCTAAGTCCTAGAAACTTATTTGAAACTTAATTATCTAAATCATTTAAATAAAGCTTATTATTCTTTGTATTTAGTAACAAAATCCCTTGTAAACTAGAAGGGTACCCTCTCGGCTTACACTGTCCTGTATGGTAGCTACTAGCGACATGTGGCTGTTGAGCACTAAGGTGGCTGGTCTGAATCGAGATGGGCCGCAAGTGCTGTTGTCTGCAAATATACTCTGGATTTCAAAGACATAGTATGAAACTGGTTAATGACTCTTTATGTTGATTGCATATTGAAATGATAATATTTCACATATATTGGATTTATTAAAATTAATCTTACTTTTAATTTAAAAAACTTTCTTAACATGGCTAATAGAAAATTTTCAACTACATTTTTGATTTTTATTATATTACTACCAGACAACATTGATCTGATCTAGTCCACAAAGAGGAAAGATCAAGGTACTTTGGCTGGCATCACCAGATAGGTGCTTTCGTATCTGTAAACTTCATGTGATGATTCCAAATTCAAGGTTTCTGTCCCCCAATTTTATTCCTTATAATACTCACCACAATATGACTGTAAATGTTAGTGTTGGCAAGAGAAAGTATCGTTTTATCATTCAAACTACTAAGTTTTGGTCTGGGCTTGATCCTGGGATCCATTTTTATAACTTCATCATCAAATTTCAAATCCTGGGACAGTAATGATCCTTCTGAATTTTTTTTGTTTTTTTCTAGAATAACATTGTTGAATGAAGAAAATAACGAGTGAGCCTTGACCTAAAAAATTTATTAAAAATATTGAAAATTTTGGTTGCTGTAACTTATCACTTTGAACAAGAAATAGGCTATGTAAAAAACTTTTTCAGTCATATAGTAATATCTATAAAACTTTTATAACTTTTTTCAATTATATAGTAATGTTTATCATGATTAGAATCACATTAGAAAATCAGTGGCAGTAGATTAAAACTGTGGGCTAAGAATAAATGTGTTCATCCCCTTCCACTGAAAAATCCTTGAAAACTGGCAAAAGATAATTTTAAAATATTTTTTCAGCAGTAGAGAGAACACCAACAAAAGACTAAGAATTGTGAGACACAGGGGCACCTGGGTGGCTCAGTTGGTTAAGCGTCTGGCTTCGGCTCAGGTCATGATCTCACGGTTTGGTTCATGGGTTTGAGCCCCGCATCAGGCTCTGTGCTGACAGCTAGTTCAGAGCCTGGAGCCTGCTTCAGATTCTGTGTCTCCCTCTCTCTCTGACCCTCCCCTACTCGCGCTCTTTCTGTCTCTCAAAAATAAAGTTAAAAAATTAAAAAAAAAAAAAAGAATTGTGAGATACAAATCAGAGGGCACCAAATTGACAGACAAATGGGAGCAGAAATGTAACCTGTAGCCAAAACATATGTGGGAGACAAACCACTAGTGGCAAATGGCATATCAGATAAAGGGCTAGTATCCAAAATATACAAGGAGCTCACTAAACTACATACACGAAAAATGAATGATCCAGTGAAGAAATGGGCAGAAGACCTGAATAGACACTTCTCCAAAGAGGACATCCAGATGGCCAACAGGCACATGAAACGATGCTCAGTGTCTCCCATCATCAGGGAAATTCAAATCAAAACCACACTGAGATACCACTTCACACCGGTCAGAGTCGCTAAAATGAACAAAAGACTATAGATGCTGGCGAGGGTGTGGAGAGACAGGCACCCTCCTACACTGTTGGTGGCAATGTAAACTGGCGCAGCTGCTCTGGAAAACAGTGTGGAGACACCTCAAAAACTATTAATAGAACTTCCCTATGACCTAGCAATAGCACTGCTAGGGATTTACCCAAAGGATAAAGAAGTGCTGATGCATAGGAGCACATGTTCATAGCGGCACTTTCTACAATAGCCAAATCATGGAAAGAGCCTAAATGTCCATCAGCTGATGAATGGATGAAGATGTGGTA
>NC_043708.1:38780294-38783281 GCF_006229205.1 Suricata suricatta
TATGGCAATGAGAAAGAATGACATATGGCCATTTGTAGGAAAGTGGATGGACCTTGAGGGTGTCATGCTAAGCGAAATAAGTCAGGCAGAGAAGGATAGATACCATATGTTTTCATTCATAGGTCTAACAGGAGAGACCTGGCAGGGGACCATGGGGAGAGGAAGGGGGAAAGAGAGCGGGGAAGAGTGAGGGACACAGATCAAGAGAGACTACTGAATACTGAAGACGAACCATGGACTGAAAGGGGAGGGGGAGGAAAGGAGGGGGTGATGGTCATGCTGGGGGGCACTTGTGGGGAGAAGCACTGGGTGTTATATGGAAACCAATTTGACAATAAAACTATTATAAAAAAATAAAAATAAAAATATAAAAATTTTTTATAGTTTATTTATTTTTAAGACAGAGAGAGACAGATTACGAGTGAGGGAGGGGCAGAAAGAGAGGAAGACACAGAATCTGAAACAGGCTCCAGGCTCTGAGCCATCAGCACAGAACCCCAGGCGGAGCTCAAACCCACAAACCACGAGATCATGACCTGAGCTGAAGTCGGACACTTAACCGACTGAGCCACCCAGGTGCCCTGAGACAAACCACTTTGAAGAACAGGTGCAGAGAAATTTGATGTTGAGAGTGAACATGTAAAATAGCAGTAGGATGTACTAGGTAATTAGCAGGTGGTTAAGTAATTATGGTAAGAACTGTGAATGGATGAGCATGAAAAACATAAACAGAAATGGCTCTAGAAAAAAAATCATCCATAGGAAAACTGTAAAATCCGGGGGAATAAAGCATCTGTAATCCAATAGGCTGCTATAGAAAAGAATAGGGTGGGGCACCTCGTGGCTCAATTGGTTAAGTGTCTGACTCTTGATTTCAGCTTGGGTCATGATCTCATGGTTTGTGAGTTCAAGCCTCACATCCAGCTTTGTGCTTACAGTGTGGAGCCTGCTTGGGATTCTCTCTCTTTCCCTCTGTCTCTCTCTGCTCCTCCCCAACTTGTGCTATTTGTATGTCTCTCTCTGTCTCAAAATAAATAAATAAACTTAAAAAAAAGAGAAAGGAATAGGGTAACACTCTAGAGTAAAAATAAAAATAATCAGTGAAATAAAAATATTCACTAAATGCTCTGAGAAACCAAATGGATATGGCAGCAGATCAAATTAGCAATGTCAATATTGAGAAAATCTTCCAGAATAACAGAATTTTTAAATGGAGATGTAAAATATGAGAGAGAAAAAATTTAAAGACATGGAGGATCAACTCAAAATATCCAATGTTTAACTAATCAAGGTTCCAAAGGGCTGAACAGAGAATGGAAAAGAAAAGATAATGGAGGAATTAAGAGAAGAAAAATTCTCAGAAATGAAGAAAGAACTGAATCTTCAGGTCAAAAGAGCTAATGAAATGTCAAGCAGATGGATGATGGAGGTAGTGACATCAGTCACTGAACAGTCAAAATAGCCAGGACTGCTCATCTTTTGACTTCTTTTTATTTGAGTTATTATGTTTACTATTTGTTTGGGTTTCTACTATTTGTCTGGGTCTTTGCTGAAAGCATACTTACCTGAAAAAGTCTCATTCATAATAACAATATAAAAATATAAGTGCCCAGAATTATACTTAAAACCTGCATAAAGAAAACTGTAGGAAAGGACTTAAGTAAATGGAATAAATTATCATGTTCCTGGATGAGAGGGCCAATACAGCACAACAGTTTGTCCCAAAGTAAGTTTTAAATTCAATACAATCTCAATAAAATCCTAAATAGGATTTTAAAATAAAACTTAATGGGGCGCCTGGGTGGCTCAGTCAGTTGAGCATCTGACTTAGGCTCAGGTCATGATCTCACAGTTCGTGGGTTCAGGTTCCACGCTGGGCTCTGTGCTGACAGCTCAGAGCCCGGAACCTGCTTAAGATTCTCTCTCTCTCTCTCTCTCTCTCTCTCTTTCCCTTTCTCTCTCTCTCTCTCTCTCTGCCCTTGCCCTGCTCTGCTCTATCTCTGTCTCAAAAATAAATAAACACTAAAATAGAACTTAACAAGCTGATTCTAAATTTTATTTGGAAAAGAAAGTGCTCAAAAATAGCCAAAAAACCATTTTTTTAAAGATGACTGGGGTCAGGGAAAGGGAATTTGCCCTGCCACATATCAAAGTATATCATCAAAGTTGTAATAACCAAAACAGTGTGGTAGGGGTCCAAGATTAGACAAAGAGATCAATGGAACAGAATAAAAGGATCTATAAATAAACCCTTTATATATGAAAGTAATTTTAACAATAAAGCTGGCATTTCCAAATAGAGCAAAAAAGATGATGCTTGGTCAAGTAGCTATCTATTTTTAGGAAAAATTATTTTATCTCCCTCTCTCACATGACATAAAATAATTTCCAGATATACTTTAAAAAACTTAAAGTTGTAGAACAATCTATATATAAGTATTGGGCGAATATTTACATAAGCCTTCTGTGATGAAACATAAAACCCAGAATTCATATCAGGAAATTTAGAGAGATCTGACCTCTTAAAAATTAACCAGGAAATTACAAATTAAAATGGCAAGTAAGGTTTTTGCCACAGATTTAAAAGATAAGTGACATAAAATATTTCCAACACATATAAGATAAAGGATTAATATCTAGAATGTATATAAGCATTTTTCCAATAAATATAAAAAATAGAGCCCAATATCATCATCATCATCAAGACAGTATGGTATTGGCACAAAAACAGACACATAGACCAATGAAATTGAATGGAGAACCCAGAACTGGGCCCACACATGTATGGCCAATTAATTTTTGACAAAGCAGGAAAGAGTATGTGATGAAAAAAAGACAGCCTCTTTAGCAGGTGGTGCTGGAGAACTGGACAGCAACATGCAGAAGAATGAAACTATACCACTTTCTGACACCATACACAAAAATAAACTCAAAATGGCTGAAGGACCTGAATGTGAGACAGGAAACCATCAAAACCCTCAAGGAGA
>NC_043708.1:38783381-38861745 GCF_006229205.1 Suricata suricatta
ACCCCAATGTTCATAGCAGCACTGTCAACAATAGCCAAAACATGGAAAGAGCCTAAATGTCCATCACCTGATGAGTGGATCAAGAAGATGTGGTATATATACACAATGGAGTACTACATGGCAATGAGAGGGAATGAAATATGGCTATTTGTAGGAAAGTGGATGGACCTTGAGGTTTGTCCTTGAGGAAGGTCCCTTGCCTTTGGGGACCTTAAGCGAAATAAGTCAGGCAGAGAAGGACAGATACCATATGTTTGCACTCATAGGTCTAACAGGAAAACAGGAGATTCCTAATGGAGGACCAGGGGAGGGGAAGAGGGAAAGAGAGTTGGGGAGAGAGAGGGATGCAAAACTTGAGAGACTATTGAATACTGAAAATGAACTGAGAGTTGAAGGGAAAGGGGGAGGGGGGAAAAGAGGTGGTGGTGATGGAGGAGGGCACTTGTGGGGAAGAGCACTGGGTGTTGTATGGAAACCAATTTGACAATAAACTATTTAAAAAAAATAAAAAAATAAAATAAAAAACACAAGAAAAGAAAATAAAGCCCAATAGAAAATAGTCAAAGGATGGGGTGCCTGGGTGGCTCAGTTGGTAAATTGGCTGACTTTGGCTCAGGTCATATTCTCATGGCTGGTGAGTTCAAGCCTGGCTTTGGGATCAGTGCTGACAGCTCAGAGCCTGGACTCTGCTTCAGATTCTGTGTCTCCCTCTCTCTCTGCCCCTCCCCTGCTCACGCTCTGTCTCTTTCTCTCAAAAATAAACATTAAAAACATAAAAAAATAAAACAAAGGATATAACAAATGATTTACAAAACTATAAATAATCCGTAGCCTATGAAAGAATCAAATATCCTTTTCTTGCCCACAGAGTGGAAAAGTAAAAGATTGATAATATCTTGTTTTGGTAAGCATGCAAAGAAGCACTGTCTCATACTGTTAGAAATTTGTGGAGAGTACTGGCAAAATCTATCAAAATTTAAAATGTATATATCTTTTGGCTATCCAATTCTACTAACCTATTCTGCAGAGAAATTTTTGTATTTGTATAAAGATTTATCTATAATGATGTTCACTGAAATACTTTTAAAATAGTAATAAACCTGGAAACCTATATGCTCATGAAAACAGAATCATCAAATAAATTAGATATTACTGGATAGAATGCAGCCACAAAAAGAATATAGACCTATATGTACTGAAGTGGAAATATGTCTGAAACATGTTATTAAAGGCAAAAAAGAATTATCAAAAAATACTTAGATCTTGATTCTACTATATAAAATGCTACATGCTGTTATATATGTAAATGCATAGAAAAAAGAATGAAAACAAACTCACAAAGTTGTTAATAGTGGATTTCTTCATGAAAGGGAGTGGTGCTGTGGGTGAGGTGAAATCAAATTTTCATATTTGTTATATATCCTTCAGTATAGTTTGAGTCTTTTTCAGTGAGACTACAACCATATAACACTCATGTAACATGTTTGCAGATAAACATATTTAGGTGTCAAGTGATTTCTTTTGAAAATGAAGCCCTTCACAGAATAACCACTATATTTATGTATAAATATATAGTGTAAATTTGACATTACATTATTTGACTTCTGTTAATTACTGTTTCTGTTCACTTCTTACTTAAGAAATTCCAGTTTTAAAAATACATCCATACTGGGGCACCTGGGTGGCTCAGTCAGTTAAGCATCTGGCTTCAGCTCAGGTCATGATCTCATGGTTGGTGAGTTCAAGCCCCGCATTGGTGCTGACAGCTAGCTCAGAGCCTGGAGCCTGTCTTCCAATTCTGTGTCTCCCTTTCTCTTTGACACTCCCCTGCTCACACTGTCTCTCTCTCAAAAATAAACAAAACATTTAAAAAAATTTTTAAATACATCCATACCATTGTAATATACTCAAATTCAATGACGTATTCTGGCAAAACCAGATCATGATCAAAGACAAACCACTTGCACTGCCGGAGGCTGCAATCACAGTTCCTCTGTCCCATGATAGAATCTAGAGTAAAATCAATAACAAAACAAGGAAAACACTCTTCAAAATGAAACATGATACACTTTTTCATTATCATACAGATTGGTAAACAATACATTCAGTAAGTTTCGACCATTATGTTATTGAGATTATTTTTTCTGTTTTTCCACCCCTCCTAGACAGTTTCTTAATTCTTTTTATTTTTTCTGCAGGGTTTTTTTTTTTTGCCCTTTAATTTCTAAGTTTGTAAAGTTTGAGATATAGTTTACATAGAACACTGTATTTGCTTTAGGAGTATAACATAAGTTGATACATATATATATTGAAAAATAATTATCACAATAATTATACTTAACATCCATCACCAAGGATAGTTATAATTTTTTTGTGTGTGATGAGAACTTTTAAGATTTACTCTCTTGGCAACTTTCAAGGATGTAGTACAGTATTGCTAACTACAGTCACGCTGTGCATTATAATCTCTAAGACTTTTTTTAATCTCATAACTGGAAGTTTTAAACTTTTGACCACCCTCACCCATTTTGCCTATTAGGTTATTTATTTGAACATTTAGTATAGTTTAAGAAGGTGTGTATGAATGCCACATAGACAGTGGGTGGATTGTGATGGTTGATTTTATGTATTTACTTGTCTGGGCTATGGTACCTAGTTGGTGAAATAGCAGTCTAGACCTTGCTACTAAGGTAATTTTAGATGTAATTAAAATTTAAATCAGTAGATTCATTTCTTAATTCTAGAAATTACTAGTCACCCTTTCACTACATAGACTAGTAGGGTTTAATTTTATTTATCATATCCTTTTCCTTTTCTTTTTTTTAAAATTTTTTTAAGTTTTATTTATTTTTGAGAGAGAAGGAGAGACAGCATGAGCAGGGGAGGGTCAGAGAGAAAGGGAGACACAGAATCTGAAGCAGGCTCCAGGCTCTGAGATAGCTGTCAGCACAGAGTCCGATGTGGGGCTCGAACCCACGAACCGTGAGATCATGACCTGAGCCGAAGCCAGATGCTAAACCGACTGAGCCACCCAGGCCCCCCTGTCCTTTTCCTTTTCATACTTTGTCATTTTCCTATTCAATGTGTGGCCATATGCTTTTGACAAATGTATTACTGAAAAACCTCTAATATTAAAAATGGGTGGGTTTTGGGGTGCCTGGGTGGCTCAGTTGGTTAAGTCTCTGACTCTTGGTTTTGGCTCAGATCATGATCCCAGTGTCATGGGATTGAGCCCCACATTGGGCTCCACCTTGAGTGTGGAGCTTGATTAAGATTCTCTCTCCCCCTTTCTCTCTCTTCCCCTTTCCTGCTCGTGCTTGCTCTCTTTTTCAAAAAAAATAAAAAGGATGGGTTTGTCTTTTGAAATACATATATAAAATACATAGAATATACATGAAATATATAATATATTTGAAATACATGTAATGTATCATATATACATATAATATTCATATATAATACATATGTAGGATATGTAAAATGCATGACATTTCATATAGCAGTATGCATGGGTGTGTAAATATAAAATAAAAGTTTACAAGGGTGACTGGGTAGCTCAGTCAGTTAAGCACCCAACTCTTGACTTCAGCTCAGGTCATGATCCCAGGGTTCAGCTCCAAGCTGAGCATGGAACCTGCTTATGATTCTCTCTGTCCCCTTTCTCTGCCCCTCTCCTCTGCTCATGCTCTTCCTCTCAAAGAAAAAAGTTCACGAAATTAAAAATCTACACACACACATACATAAATGTCATTGAAGCAAGGAACAGAAAAATAGAAGTTCATTAGTAGCCAGCACTAGATTTTTTTAGAAAAGTTTACAAACTCTGTTAGGTAGAATTTAAGCTCTAGACGTCTATGCAGAAAAATTAAAGCACATTTCTCTTTATGGCAGACATACTTGGTAAATATTTTTGAGGAATGAACACTGAATTAACCATTGGATAGTTAGCTTGATTGATGGAGTCCTGTTCACAAGCCTGAACACTCTGGCCAAGGAAAACCTTTGTAATGAGGAGGATGCCTAAATATGAATAAAAAATCATTTCAACAATAATTCATTTTAGTAATTTTCCCATATCACCTTCCTTATTAGTCCCAGACTTGACTATATGTTCAGTAAGAGCAGAGACTTGCTACCTTGTTTGTCATTGTATAGAAAAACAGAAAATCAGTAAATATTTGTTGAACAAATGAAATAATTATAAAAGGATTCCAGTGATTAAAGCAAAACTTTACAGAAAAGGAAGAAGGAAAGAAAATAATAGGTTAGCGATGTTTTTTATTAAGTAATTTAAAGTAAGAAACTTTCTGTTGTTCCTAACAGGGTAATAATTCATCTCTGAATTATCAGCACGTAGCACATTACTTAGGTCATGGGAGGCCCTCAATACATGTCTACTGAGTGGATAAACATTTTTAGGATTCCCTCAACCCTAAAGATCTCTAGGAGTCACTGAATCCTGTAATGTAACTTGTAATCACTAGATAAAACATTTAGATGACTTTTTTTTAAATACTATGTACAAGTTATAAAATGAAGGCTGAGAGAACCTAATTGTTTTGGGAAACGTTTCAGAAGGATCTAGAGAAACATGATGAGGCGTTTCTTAAGATGGTATTGGAGGAGCATGAGAAAAAAGGAGCATATTTTTTTAAAATAAGGAGTTCTTTCTATATTCAATAATCAGCTTAATTTTCTGATTATTATTAACTGAATGAAAGACTGCAAGACATATGTAGTTCAACATGAATAATCTTAGCAGAGCTATAGTCTGGAACCTAATATCACTCTTATAGACTTAAGTTAACCAAATTTCTGACTGCCCAGTCTTCAGTAGGTTGTATAGTGGAGACCAAAGAATAGTGTCCCTTACTCCCTGACCAGGTCAATTCTCCTTATTATATACTTTTTGGTAATATGTACTAATATTTCATCTTTGTTATGAAATTGTTGTATTATGAAAATTGTAACTTTACATTTATTTGTATCATTATTAATGTTTGAACAACTGTGTCTAGTTTGCATTCACTATATCCATATCACTACCAAGCGCCTAACACACAGTAAACATTTCCTAATATTGATGGAGCTGAAGTATGGACAGTGGGAGGATGAGGCAAGAGGGCCTGATGAGCTGACTTTTCCCCAGGCTGTGGTTACAAGGGAGCCTCTGCCAGAGCGTCCTGCAGATTGGCTCCTATGCTTTTATCTATCTATATATTTAAGATATTGATAAAGCCAAGTTTTAAAAATGTTATGAAAATAATTAACAAAGACTTAGAACTAAAAAGTTCAGAAATACTATATATTTGTCTTACCATGCCTGAAGAGCTCATGCTCTGGAGAGTTCTCATCTTTGAACTTTTGCTGTAGAAATTCAATTCTGGGACATTCACACATAGTTAGGCTGTTAGCAAGAATAACAGCTTCTTTTCTGAGAGGCAGCTGCAAAGAAAAAACAAAGTCTGAGTATTTTTATAAAACTGAGAGTACTTCAGCTTCAATACAGATGGTTTACTAGTTTATGTTTATATGTGTCTGGGCAAAAAAAAAAAAAAGTCAGGCTAGATTTAATGAAAAATAGTAGATAACCTTCAGGTGCGACTTCATTCTGTAAGGCCGTTCATATAATATGCTTTAAATGTATATGCAAATAGGTTTATGAAAAGTGATTTGGATATTTGTTCCTGTAAAAGTAGCAGAGTCAAGATTGACAGCACTGTGTGGTGCAGGAGCTATAGGTTTACACATTTTCAATGATACTCCATTAGTAATAATGTAAATTCCAAAAAAAGAAACTCCTGTGGGATATTATATCAGTGAAGGTTCTTACTTACATGTGATATATAGATAAATATAGATATAGGGCACTTGGGTGGCTCAGTCAGTTAAGCGTCCGACTTCGGCTCTCACGGCTCATGGATTTGAGCCCCGCATCGGACTCTGTGCTGACAGCTCAGCACGGAGCCTGGAGCCTGCTTCAGATTCTTTATCTCCCTCTCTCTCTGCCCCTCCCCCGCTCACACTCTGTTTCTCCCTCAAAAGTAAATAAACATTAACAAAAAAAGTTTTAAATATATAGATATAGACATATAGATAAAGATTTAGTATAAATGGTGTTCTTGGCTTAATAAGCTACATGGCTTTCCACATACATCTCATTGTGCTAGTGCATGGAAATCTTAGTTTGCATTGGAACTAGATTTATTTCTTGAAAATGTTTTATCAGAAATACAGTAATACAGGGGTGCCTGGGTGACTCAGTTGGTTAAGCGCTGGACTTCAGCTCAGGTTGTGATCTCACAGTTCCTGGATTTGAGCCCTGGATCAGGCTCTGTGCTGACAGTGCGAAGCCTGCTTAGGAGTCTTGCTCTCTCCTCTCTCTCTGCTCCTCCCTGCTCATGCTTTCACTCACTCTCTCTCTCTCAAAATAAATAAACTTAAAAAAAAAGTAATACAGTAAAATTCATATTACTTGCTATGAAAGTTCTGAAAAGCAAATAAAATCACTCTTGTTAGTAGTAGAAAACCTAGAGCTAAGAGAGATGATATAATTTCTCCAAGGACAGAAGTAGAAATTAGCAGTCATAAAATGAACTCAGGTCTGCTTCTCCATAGGTTTACTATAAATGCTGAATTGCTTATTTATTTTTTCTTATTAAAAGCTGTTACCCTAAGAGGTTTTTTAAATTTTTTGAATGTTTATTTATTTTTGAAAGAGAGAGAGACAGAGAGAGACAGAGTGTGAGTGGGAGAGGGGCAGAGAGAGAGATGGACAAGCTGAGCTGTCACTACAGATTTCTAGGTGGGGCTCGAACCCAGGACTCTGAGATCATGACCTGAGCCCAAGTCTGACGCTCAACCTTCTGAGCCACCCAGGTGCTCCCCACCACAAAGAGATTTTAAAAAAATAAATACTAAAATGTTGCTCATGTTACCATAAATTTCACATCCCAGTAAATATAACTTTCTCAGATTTCCAATGAACATCACTAACTATTCATTAGATGCAAGCCATATACATGGCATTGTGCAGCCGTAGCATAGTCTTGGCCCTCAAATAAGAGAGGGAAGATGGTGAAGACAGCACAGGCAATAACCTCTCTAACATTGCCTATAGCAACATTTTTCTAGGTATGCCTCTTAGGCAAGGGAAATAAAAGCAAAAATAAACTGTTGGGTCTATATCAAAATAAAAAGTTTCTGCACAGTAAAGGTAAAAATCAATAGAACAAAAAGGCAACCTACTAAATGAGAGAAGATATTTGCAAATGATTTACCCAATAAAGAGTATCCAGAATATATAAAGTATTTATAAAACTCAATACCCCAAAACAATCCAATTAAAAAGTGGGCAGAAGGCATGAACAGACATTTCTCCAAAGAAGACGACAGACACATAAAATGATGCTCAACCTCACTCATCATCAGGGAAATGCAAATGAAAACTACAATGAGAGATCATCTCACACTTGTCAGAAAGGCTAAAATCAACAATACAAGAAGCAAGTGTTGGCAGAAATGTAGAGAAAAAGGAACCATCTTGCACTGTTGGTGGGAATACACTCTGGTGCAGCCACTGTGGAAAACAGTATGGAGGTTCCTCAAAATGTTAAAAATAGAACTACCCTACATTCCAGTAATCACAGTACTGGATATTTACACACAAAAAATAAAAATGCTAATTCAAAATGATTCTTGAACCCCAAGTTTATGCAGGATTATTTACAATAGCCAAACTATGGAAGCAGTCCAAGGGTCCCCTCATAGATGAATGGATAAAGAAGATGTATATATGTACAGTGGAATATTATCCATCCACAAAAGATACTAAAATCTTGCCACTTGTGACATGGATGGATCTAGAGAGTATAATGCTAAGTGAAATAAGTCAGTGGAAATCAAATATCATATGATTTCACTTATATGTGGAATTTAAGAAACAAAACAAATAAGCAAAGGAAAAAGAGAGAGAGAAACCAAGAAACAGACTGTTAACTATAGAGAACAAACTGAGAGTTATCAGAGGGAAGGTAGGTGGGAGGATGGGGGGATTAAACAGTAAACTTACGATTAAAAAATAAAATAGATAACAAAAAATAGAATCAGAAAATGTAAAAAAAAAAAAAAGAAAGAAAGGAGGGGGGAATATAGAAACTGTACCCAGGAATTCGAAATACAAACCATCCAGGGGTGCCTGGGTGGTTCAATCGGTTGTGTCCAACTCTTGATTTTGGCTCAGGTCATGATCTCACAGGATCCAGTGAGATCCAGTTCTGTGTCTGGCTCCACGCTGAGAGCATGGAGCCTGCTTGGGGTTCGCTCTCTACTTCTCTCTCTGCCCCTAGCCTGCTCATGCTCGTGCACTCTTTCTCTCTCTCAACATAAATAAACATGAAAAAAATACCACTACAAGATGTGTCAAATAAGATCTCCTTTTTTAAAAAAAATTTTTTTAACATATATTTATCTTTGAGAGACAGAGAGAGACAGATCATGAGCAGGGGAGGGGCAAAGAGAGAGGGACACACAGAATCCAAAGCAGGCTCCAGGCTCTGAGCTGCCAGCACAGAGCCTGACACAGGGCTTGAGCCCACAAACTGTGAGATCATGACCTGAACCGAAGTCGGACGATCAACTGACTGAGCCACCCAGGTGCCCCAGATCTCCTTTTTTAAATGGAATGTTTTTAAGAACCATCTTTGTAGAGGTTAGGGATCAATACTAGGCTTTTAAGATTAGACATAATTCCAATAATCAGAAATTTTAAAGGAAAGTCTTTTTAAGAGGAGAAAGTATATGAAGGTATAGAAACAGGTAAAATTAGGGGCACCTGGGTGGTTCAGTCGGTTGAGCATCGGACTTCAGCTCAGGTCAGGATCTCATGGTTTGTGAGTTCGAGCCCCGCATCGGCTCTGTGCAGACAGCTAGCTCAGAACCTGGAGCCTGCTTCAGATTCTGTACCACCCTCTCTCTCTGACCCTCCCCTGCTCGTTTTCTCTCTCTCTCTCTGTCTCAAAAATAAATAAAACATTAAAAAGAATTTTTTTAACAAAAAATAAATAAAAGCTTCTGTTACAGCTTGTGTAGATGAGGCAAATACAAAAGTTTGGTGGTGGCAGAGGGGATCATACAAATTAAAACTAGATTGATTCTTGCACTCAAGTTCATGCTCAACTTTAAAGAAACTGAAACTAATATGTAATATGGTATGGCCTGATGTAAGAAAGATTATCAGGAGTTTCAACCTCATGCTCAAAGGCTTTGGCCCCACATAAAAAGATACATGAATGAAATGTAAGTTTATATGTTTTAATTTTGCGAAAGGGATGCTCACTTCAGCAGCATATATATATTGTTTGATAAAATGTTCTTTAAGTAAGTAACTTATTTAAAGTTCTCCATTTTTTAAAGTTTTATTTATTTAAGTGTACTCTACACCTAATGTGGGGCTTTAACTCACAACCCTGAGATCAAAAGTTACATGCTCTTCCAACTGAACCACCTGGGTGCCCCTAGGTCTCCATTTTAATGGATTTTATGAAAAACCTGTAAACTAGGTAAGAGGGCTCCTACTAGTTGAGAACTCAGGAAAGGCTTCGCAAAGAAGGAAGTCCTTGAGCTGAGACTTGAAGGATAAGTTTGCCAAAAGGAAAAAGTAGGAAAGAGCATTTCATCAAAAGGAGGCATAGCACTGAGGTATCTTTGGGAGAATCACAAAGAAAGCACATACTTCATTTGGGATATTTGTTGTATTTGGTAATAGAGAAGTTTAGCTGAAGCTAGATTTTGAGGGGCCTTAAATGCCCTGCAGAGGGATTTGGACTTATCATGAGTAATGGGAAGCTACTGAAGGATTTTCATCATGAGTACAATGCAGTGTGTGCTATGAAAACAATGTCTGAGGAAAGGTTAATTTGTCTGTCCTTTTAAAGGTGAAAGGAATAGAGGGAAGACCATGGGGAGAGTTGTCTATTAGGAAACTACTGGCAAAGATTAGAGGGAATGTTCTAAGAGTTGGCAGGCAACAGGAACAAAGAGGGAAAAGGAGAAGGCAAGGTGATGTGGTAAAGGAAGAATCACTACAAATGGCAAATGATTAGATAGAGGGATAATGTAAAAGGGAGGGGTCAGGTATAATTTCAAGGCTTTGAACCTGGTCAATGGAGAGGATGACAGCATTATTGGTAGAAATAAGAGAAGAAGACAGGGAGAGAGTTGCTTATGGGCAAAAGATTAAAGGCTGGTTTTAGACATACTGTATAAGGAGATAAAACAGATTAATCACGTAGGGATGGCAGCTATCGGTGTCAGAGCAGAGAGCAGGAGGTAGGCTTGCTGAGGACATACACTTTGGAGAAAACCAAAGTGGAATAAATGATACTCCTTCAGTCTGTTGACCAAGTCCTTGGGCATCGAAGAGAGTATCCTATCTTACCTTCCCTTCCTGCCAGCCAGTCCTCTGCCTTACAAAGTTACTGCCAACCTAACCCAAATCTGTCTTCTAAACTGCTTACACAGCTCATGTTTTTAATCTTACAACCCAGTACATAAACATTTATCTTTATTTCCTATGTGCACATAATAGAATAAAAATATGGTTTCTTATATCTACATCTACACAGTGATTTTCCTAGCCCATGAGACTCCCCCATTTCTAAGATTTTAACAATGAGAGTAATTGATAGTGTATGGAGAAAAAAAGATTATTAAACCTTAATCTTGTGGTATTCTCATGTTTAGAGGGAAGAGGAAGAATTAAAAGAAAACAAATATGGAACAGTCAGAAAAATAGAAGAATAACATTAGTGTAATAATATCAAGAATGCCAAAGGGGAGTTTCAAAAATGAAAGAGCAGTCAACAGTATCAAATACTTCAGAAAATAATGGTAAATCTTATTTAAAAATTTTCTGTGAAATCATATGATATTGATTTTTCTCTGATTGACTGATTTCATGCAGCATAATAGTCTCTAGCCCCATCCACATCATTGCAAATGGCAAGATTATGTTCTTTTTTATGGCTAAATACTAGGAGCTAGAGAGTATTATGCTGTGTGCAATAGTCAGTCAGAGAAAGACAAATACCATATGATTTCCCTCTAGTACAGAATTTGTGAAACAAAGCAAATGAATGTAGAGGGGGAAAAAGAGAGGCAAACCAAGAAACAGACTCTGATGGCTACCAGAGGGGAGGTGAGTGGGGAGGTGGGTAAAGTCAATGATGGAGATTAAGGAGTGCACTTTTCGTGATGAGCACAGGGAGCCCGGGGGAAGTGCTGAATCACTCTTTTGTACTCCTGAAACTAATATGTATGGCAAATGGAATTTAAATAAAAACTTTAAAAAACAAACAAAACAAAATAACAAAAATTTTCTATGTGCCGGGAACTGGTCTAACAACTAGGAGATAAGGCGCAAGCACAGTGTTGGGCAAGCAGGAAACACACAGAAATGTTAGCTTCATCTTTCTGCCAATCTTCGGGCCCATAGTTCTCTGGAATCACCCTGAGCACTCCACTCAATCTTTTAAAATCCTTTATTCCTCACCTCCTTCTGTCTCCCCTTTGAGAAGGTATCTAAGGCCACTTTCAGCACTCCAGCCTGCTAAAGCCTGTGGCTCTGGCCTGCGGCCGTAGCATGCCCCCTAGGCATCCCCCTGTCATCAGCTCCTACTCCCCCCAGTCCACTTCACTGAGCGGCTGGAATGCTGTTTGGGTGGGATTTTTTTTTATTGTGGAAAAAACACATGAAGTAAAACTACCATTTTAACCATTTTTAAGTGTACAATTCATTGGCATGGAGTACATTCACAATGTTGTGCGATCATCACCACTATTCATTTCCAGAACTTTTCAGCATCCCCATAGAAGCCCTGTGCTCATTAAATAATGACTCCCTAGTCTTCCATCCTCCTCATCCCCTGCTAACCTCTTTCTACTTTGTCTCTACCAATTCGCCTATTCTAGGTACCTCAGGTAGGTGGAATTACACAATATTTGTCCATTTGTTTTTGGCTTCTTTCACTTAGCATAATGCTCTCAAGGTTTAACCACATATCAGGATGTATTAGCATTTAAATCCTTTTTATGGCTGACTAATATGCCATTGTATGGCTGTATCATATTTTGTTTATCCATTCGTCTCTTGATGGGCATTTAGGTTGTTTTGACTTTTTGGCTACTACGAATAATGGTGTTATGAACACGGAGGTACCAGTATCCAAGAACTTTTTAATGCATACCTCATTAATTCCTAACCACAACTCTGTGAAGTAGATACTATTATTACCTTCATTTTACAGACAGGAAGATACAGGCACAGAGAGGTGAAGTCACATAGCTGCTGAGTAGGAAAGCCAGGATTTAAATGCAGCAATATTATCATTTTTTGTGTGTGCCATGATGTGAAGGAGGTGAGGAAGCACTGCTCTATACCAGGGCCTTACACCTGCCTCAGCGACAGACTGGAAGACAGAGCAAGGGTGAATGGATGTGTTGGATCTCAGAGTGACCAGGCAGCAAGGTGCAGACAAAGAAGTAGAGAATAAAGGGTTGGTGGCAGTAAAAGAGAAGGAAAAACAGGATAACCAGAATGCATAGCAGTGTTCAGTGAATGGATTTTTTTTTTCAAAATGGAGAAGACCTCCGAGTGTTTAAAACAGATTAGAGAAATAGATTTCAAGATCATTAGCAAAAGGGTCCTAGCATGAAAATAGGATACCCAGAAATATCAGTCAGGCAGATAAAGTAATTGATGGACTTACTCTGGTATAATCCGAAGAAGGAAGATGCTATACTTTCTAGCACCAAGTTTTCTGTGAAATAGCAGAAGTTTGCTATAAATATGGATGAAAGGATTGAGAATCAAGCCCTGACTAACCAATGGCAGTGCTTTATTCATTAGGAAGAAAGCATTATTCTGAATGACATTTTATGCTACCTTGCTTGTTTCACTGTCTTTGAATCCTTTTTCAAGTATTTGTAGCAGGTGCTTTTTCTTCACTGTAACTTCAGGATCAAAAACATAAAAAAGGCACTCCAGCATCTTTTGATAGCTCCTTAAGAATAATTGAGACAAAAAAGTTTGAGAATTGATTTCAACAGAACTTAGCCATAGATAAGACAATCATATATCCTGCCCCAGATATTTCCATTGACAGTGAATGTTCTAGTGTCATTACTAAGCCTCCAGTCCCCCTCAGTCTCAAAAAGAGCCCCAGGGGTACCTGAGGGGCTCAGCTGGTTGAGCATCCGACTTTGGCTCATGTCATGATCTCAAGGTTTGTGGGTTCGAGCCTTGCATTGGGCGCTGTGCCAACAGCAAGGAGCCTGCTTGGGATTTTCCCTCTCTGCCTCTTACCTGCTTGCCCTCTCTCTGTCCCTTTCAAAATGGGTAAATGAAAACTTAAAAAAGAAAAAAAACGCCCCAGTGTGGGTAAACTATGATGCCATCCTAGTCACTAACAGGTATATTTTCAATATTGTAAACTTTAAAAAATTTTTTTAAATTTATTTTTGAGAGAGAGAGAGTGAGAGAGCATGAGCAGGCAAGAGGCAGAGAGAGAGAATCCCAGGCAGGCTGCAGGCTGTCAGTGCAAAGCCGGACACGGGGCTCAAACCCATGATCCGTGAGCTCATGACCTAAGCTGAAGTTTGACGCATAACTGACGGAACCACCCAGGCCCTCCAATATTATAAACTCTTTTACAAAATAAAATCAGCATGACTCTTGTAAAAAATAAAATCAGACTTTTATAAAAATGTTCCTTATGGAATTTAACTTCTTACTCTGAATCATGCATATCTTCCTTGTCAAGAATCTTCTGGAATTTCTCTTCAAATTTTAGTCTCAGAATACGGTTGTTAACTTTGATGATACGTTTTATTTTCACTCCAGTAATACCATATGGCCTGAAGTTCCAGGTACAAAAACGTGAAAGAATTAGTTCATAGCAGGAGTTAAACCTATGTGAACACAGAATATATACAAAGAAAAGAACACATTGTCCTTAAAATGCTGAAGAATACAAAGTTACGTATGATAAAAGTTACAGCCCATATTTTATGTTTTTTGCTAAAGATATATTGTCATATCATAGCTCTGCTTTGGTTCAAACTGGGCACAGTTAATCAATAAAATAGATGTTAAACTTTGAAACATAAAAGTAGGCGTTGTTTTTATTAATTATTAAATATGTGTTTTGACTAAAAGATGTGTTGCTTGAGTAAGCCTCCATTTCTGAAACAATTTCTTTTTTGGCTTCAGTGAAGCTGTATGTTTTCAGCTTTCTTCTTATTGGCTGCTCCTTCATGGTTTTCCTCTGTCAGATTTCTAAATGTTGGATTGTACAGGAATCAGTCTTGGGCTCTCCTTTTGTGTCCATGAATATTAGCCCTGATTTCATCTGGTCCCTTGGCAATATACAGAAAAAATGTATTTTATATATACTGATATATCCCAACATTTTACTTCTAGACTTTATCTCTTCCCAGTTTAGGTGGACATACTCCTACTTGCATATCCAACAGCTTAGTTGGTGTGTTTACTTGCATATGGAATAAGCCTCTCAAACTTAATTCATCACCTGTCTAAGCCTGCTCCTCCTGAGTGTTTTCCATCCTAGTATATGGTACCAGCAACCAACTGGTAGCTTAAGTTGACATCTCAGGAGTGAACCTTGCCTCCTCTCTGCTTCACCAATATCCAATTCTTTGGCAAGTCTGTTTGGCCCTACATCTAAAATATCCTGTATATAACCCTATGTCATCACCATTGCTGTTACTACCCTTTTCCAAATCACCATCATCTCTCATTTGGATTACTGCCAATAACATCATAACTAGGGATATAGAAGTGTAAGAGGCAGAGTCTCTGCTTTCATGGAGCCTGTATTATAAGAAACTGGCCAAAAAAATAAACAATACATAAATAAAATCATTTCTAAACTGACAAATGCTTTGAAGAAGGAGAAATTTGGGGCAAGGATTGGAGTGGGGGCTACTTAGTATAGGTCTTGGGTAAGATCTTTCAGAAAAGATATTCAAGCAAAGAAATGAAGGAGAAAAAGAGGCCAACTCTGTGAAGATCTCAAGAAAATGTATTGGAAGTGCTCCTCTTCTCTCTATGGCCCTTACTGGGCCCTGCCCTATCTTAAAGTATCACAAAATTTGGACTAAAATGAGATTTTAAAATGATCAATTTGAGGGTGCCTAGGTGGCTCAGTAGGTTAAGCATTGGACTTTGGCTCAGATCATGATCTCACAGTATGTGGGTTCAAGGCCCATGTAGGGTTCAGTGCTGACAGCTCAGAGCCTGGAGCCTGTTTTGGATTCTGTGTTTCCCTCTCTCTCTTTACCCTTCCCCTGCTTGTGCTCTGTTGCTCTCCCTCTCAAGAATAAAAAAACATTAAATAATAATAATAGTAATAATAAATAAAATGGATGAATTTGAAAAGGAAGCTAAGTGATCCTATATGAGACATGTTTACCTGTAGTGAGATGTCTGGTCCTCAGTGGTGTATCCTATCAACCAAGGCCTGAACATAGGTGTGGGCTAACATCACAGAGGTGAGCTTCCTTGTGGGTGGTCTTTCCCTTAGACAAACTCACTTAGAGTATTTGCCTTTCTCACTAGCAAAGACTGAACAAGTCCAGCTAAGAGCTGCCCAAATACTCTTCTCTTGGAGTTGAAAAGTGAGCTGCCCAACCAAACCATTCCCAGAGGAGCTCACAGTCTGTTAGGAGACAGATACATGTCACACTAGTGTTGCAACCAGCTCATGGTGCTAATTAGTTCCGAGGTCTGGATAAATGACTACATCATCACCAGGAGTGGGAAACCTACAGGCTCATGTATAAAGAAGGATCACTCTCTGGGCCTAATCAGTCCAAGTCACTCCTACATAATATGTCCTGGAACCACTGAAGCGCTCATTACTACTTGCACTCCATTCACTGTTGTTATTATTATTATCATACTCTGATAGAAAGTGTTGTAGGCATTTTATTTAGATAAGGTTTTGTCATATAGTAACAACGGGTAAACAAGAATAGACAGAAGTGATAAATGGACAATATCTAGCTCAGTTCCCAGGAGTGCAAGAACGAGGAATGGCAAAGAAAATTCTGTGAAGTGGAATCCTTTCACAGAGCTTTTTTCTGCCTGGACATTCAGTAGCTGAGCCTTCCTCGTGTAGAATTCCTAGAGCCCTGGAGACTGGGAAGCCCCGTACTAATGGGACATAGGCTCCGTGCTCCCAGGATCAGTGAAGTAAAGCTATTCATGTAGTCACCTGGTCAAGCTGCAGATGAGAAGACATCATTCACAGAGTGCTGGAATCCTGCTGAAGGAGGAAGAACCAAGCCTCTACCGACCAGGAAGTACTGTGACTCTCCATATTATCAGCTCCTCATAGAGGACAACACTTCTCACAGCATTCTTGGTAATGTGCCACATGCACTGGGGAGCAACTGTTACTGGCCTGAGATCTATCCCTTCTAGTCTGAACCTGAGATAATAACTGTAGGAACTTCTATAAAATAATATCTAAATCTCCTATACGTCTCCTGCAAGGGATCCCAAATATCTAAGGGCAAAATTCAAACTACCAGCTCGCAGTGTGCTTTACTGATCAGGCCCTTGTCATGTGGAAACACTGGTAGTTTTCCAAATGTATTTTACTAGTTCATACATTTTCACCACATGCTGTTTCCTCTGCCTAGGAAGTCCTTCCCCTAATTCTGTGTATAGTTAACTTTTATCAGTCCCTCAAGATTCAGATCAAAATATGTCCCCACTTCCAGAAAACTTTCTCTACATCCCCATTCTGGTTTGAATGTCATCCTTCTCCAGACCAACAGTTATCTCAGAATTTAGTACTGCTTCATCACCATAGTCTCCTACACCAGACGGCAGCCTGGATGAGAGCAGGAACTATGACTTTTACCCCTAGCACCTAGAATAGCATCTGGCCTATAGTAGAAACTCAGTGGATGGATGCTGAACAAGTGAACACAAGAGAAAAGATTCAAAGATGCATAGAAATGCAGTGTTTATCTTCACTGAGATTATAAACCAATGGAGCAGAAAAGTAAATGGGACAAGTATAGGCAAAATTACAACAGAGTAGAAGATAGGAGAGATACCACTTAGTGCTGTGGAGATTCAAAATGAATAATAATGACTAATCTGGTAAAGATGACAAAAATATCCCTCACAAAAATGGCTCATGATATGGGCCTTAAAGTAAGTTTTAACAGGCAATGATAGAGGGTGAGGGCAAGGATACAAGGCATTCTGGGTGAAGGGGGCAGAGCAGACAAAACCACTTATGTAGTGGGGTACCAGGTATGTCCCAAGGGCAATGAGGCACAGTTTGGCTGTCTCTGGAGGTACTGAAAGGAAGGATGGTTTGAAGACCATACAGTGAAGGCCTTTGAATATTGGGGTGAAGGGTGTGAATATTTTGGAAGGTAACAGATTCCTACATAAGGCTCTAATTTTGTTTTAAACAGCGCTCTCTGTGGAGATGTGCTAGCAGGAACCACGTAGGAAATCATGTAGTCATCTTTACTGACTGATTAGCAAATGCCAAGTACCTATTACATGCAGACACTGTACTACACTCAACGTGGGGCTTGAACTCATGACCTCAAGATCAAGAGTTGCACACTTTACTGAATGAGCCAGCCATTCGCCCCAGAAGCTCTTTCTTAACATCCATTAAAAAAAATTACAGCTACGGTGGCCAAGCTTGTAAAAAAAACAATCCTTCAAATTCTGCCAATGTAGATTTGATTTTTTTTTCTTAAAATGAATCAGGGTTGTTATTATTAAAATCAAGTAAACAATTGCTAATGCTTTTCAAAATCCATCAAGCTAATTTACTATCAGGTTGGCATAGTTACTTAAAGGCTTTTTAGTCATTTTGCTTTTCTGCATTTTATTCTCTAATCTACTTGTTTTGTAAAGAGCATACTCTGCAATAATTTAAAAAGAAACAGAAATAATAATAAACAAATCTGTTTAGGTTGAGCAAATATAAATGAAAGACTGAAAAATTATTCATGTGCCCTGCATGAATTCAATTTTTGTACTCGAAAAATCAAGGCCTTTACTTGTTTATATGGGAACTGGGATGAATCTCCTTTATATCTCTGTACATAAAAATCACGTATTATGGTTAAGTGAATAGTAAGTGCTGTGCAATGGATGTACTGATACATAAGAAAACATTTTAAAAGATTTATTTCTCACTTGGGCAGAACTTCTCATACTTTTCTACCAAAGTACCCCCAAGGCCCTTAACAAGCTCTTACAGAGGTATGAGCCACATCCAAATATAAATCAGGGGTATTGGCTGAAAGTAATCCATAACAATCACATATTTTTCTTTATAAAAAGTTAATTCAAATTTTGCATTTTACTCCTTATAAGTCAGTGTTTGTTTCAACACTGACTGCCAGTAAAATCCTCTGGGATGATGTATCAAGTCCATTCAATAGCTTTCTATGTTTCCTGCTTTCTCTCCACACACCCAAGTTTGCAGTATGTGGATAGGCTTCTATGGCAACCTTTGGCTTGTTCACGGGGTCCCTTTGGTTGTTCCCTCACCCAAAAGTACAACCTTTTGTACCTTTGTGTTGGTTGAGGCAACATAACCACTTCCTTGTTTGTACCAGGAGGCTTCAATTTTGAAGTGTGCATGCCTGCTTCCGGCCTGTTTCTGGTGTCTCTCTCCATTTCTGTCTAAATGAACTTTTCACCCAAATTCCTGGTTTTTATGTGTATGCCTTATTTTAACTCACCGAGTCCACATGCACCCTGACTCTCGCCAGCTCTAGACAACTGGTTTGACTTTGACTATGGACCCCCAGGAAATTTGCTGTGGAGCCTCCCTCAGTGTTTGAAACCTGATTGCTGTTGTCAATCCTGCTCCTGCATTCCTTCTTTATTCTAGCTTCTCACACAATATTTAGAATGCAGGGCCATGTCCAGTTGAGAAATGAACAGTGTAAACATATATAAAATTAATACTTGGCCATAAACTTTAAAAAATTTTATTCATGCTCTTGGGCTAAGGGAAATTGGGTAAAGAGCAGTGAAGTATCATTAGGATGTTCTCAAGGTTAGCTCACAGCAGTTACGAAACAGAAAATTGTGTTGGTTGCAACAGAGGGTAACAGCCACTTTTCAGTGGATGAACATTCTATATGAGAAGTGTTTTGAAAATTAGACATTTTAAGATTTTATAAGTTGATATTTTAGCTGATGATCCTAAGCACCTTAAATTATTTTTAAGGCTGTAACTAAATTTCAAACAGACTTACCAGTCATCAGATCGAGTGCCTTCTTCAAAGTGGATATTTCCCACAGTTTCCAACTCAGTCAACAAAAATGGGATCAATAAGCCATGGCTTTTCTTCTTTTGTTTTACTTCAACATGATAAATTGTTTCAATCCTATTTAAGAAAAAAATAATTAGAGAAACCTAAATATCACAAAATTAAAATTAAAGTTAAAATAGATTTTTCTTTTAAAAAGTTGATATGAAAATACAAGGCTTTTGTCAATGGATACAGAAAGGTCGGTGTTAACAGTTAAACCAAGTAAAAGACATTCTCTTTCTGGCAATAAAAACCACCTCAGATTATGTTAACTTCAGAATATGTGAAAGTTAGAAGGCTCTCCTGGCTCTGCCACTTATGGCTGTTAGATCTTCTTATGCTGCAGGTTCTAAGTAAAATGGCAATATTAATAGTACCTACACCTGAAAAGGCTTTTTTTTTTTTTTTTAGGATTACATGCAAAATACACATAAAGCTTATAGCAAAGAATTTGGCACAGAGTAAGAAATAATTGTTACTGGTTGTAGTAGTAGTAGTAGTAGTAGTAGTAGTAGTAGTGGTAGTAGTAGTAGTAGTAGTTTTTGTTGTGGTGGTGTTTACAGGGAAAACTAACTTTATCCATTTTGTGCCCTAGTAAATAAAAAATTCTTGGTACTTACTAATTCTGCTTTACATTTCTAGTTGAAACTCAGGCAGAGTTTGTTTCTACATGATTCCAGCCAACTGTGTATGTGCTTTGCTCAGTCAGATCTATGTGGCGAGTTTCTCCACCAGTAGAAGCTCTAATATTCTTAGTTTACAGACACTAGAGCAGTAATGTGACAAGAAAGCCACTAAGGGGGGTTGCTGCGCCTAATTAAGCATTGCCTTTGTGAAAAAACCTTGTCAGCTTTGAACCAACTACGGCTATCTCTACTGGGAACGTGACTAGAAACACATTCTGTGTTTTACTTCGTAATGTAATTCTTTCCACCCCTGAGGAAGAGAACTGAACTCAACTGATAGCCTAGACATTCTGTCCCCTCATGTTTCAAATTTGAACTAGACAATTCATAAAACATACTCATCTAGTTTTTTGTTCCAGAATGTTACCCTTTCATTCAAGGCATTTAGTTTGGTCAGTATCTTCTGTTGAAGATTTGGCTCTTCTGTGACAGTTTCCCACTTCTTTGATTTTTCAAATTCAGCTACTTTATTGTTACTGGATCTATCACTGTGCCCTTTGCCAGATGCCTTGTTTTCGGCAAGTTCTCGTTCCAGCTGTTGAAATCAGTGTGCAGAGAGTGAAACATTTTAGTGGAATTATTAAATATATAATTTAAATTAACAATATAGAAATCTAGATAATAAATAGGCCAAACGCATAAAAAGATGCCAAATGTGTGATTACAACTTTGGTGCAAGTTTAGTCAGCCAATTTCTTTTGACCAAGAGACATTCTTAAATACTTCAAACATGGCAGTTCTTTTCATTAAAAATGAGAAAAGTGAAGAAATGAATTTTCAAATATTAATGATAAGCTTCCCTCTATTAAAGCCAAAGTAAAATGATAACAAATACTGGTTTTGATATAAATAAAATATAAAATTCAAATTAATGTGACTTTTATCACACCTACTTTTCAATTTTTCAGTTTTCTTTTAAGTGCTCTGGTATTCTGGAACAAAATCAACCATAGAAAATATATAAAACATGTATATCGGGATGAGTATTTTTCCTTTTGCCTCTGTCTCCTATATATGGCTCAACACAGCAGTATCTTTGCTTAAATTTTGATATTTTATTTTTTCTTGTTCATAATGGGCTTTTTGGCATTCATTTGTATTTTTTTAAATTTTGCATTTTATGTGATTTATTATGATTACTGGGGTTTTTAGCAGTCAAATTTTGGGCCTGCAGTGAGTGCCTCATTTGCCTTACCTTATTCCCAGCCTTGTAGGATTGCAAGATAAATTGGAGAGATTTTTATAAATAGAAATTTACTGATTATTTCTCCTTACCCCTATGATGGCTATATCCAGCTATTAAAAAACAAATCGAGCATATTTATAAAAATGTCTATTGTTTATCTAATCTAAAGGTATTATTTTTCACATTTTGCAGGTTTTACTTGCTACATTCATTTGCACATAAAAACAGATACAAAATGATTTCCATTTACTGGTTCATTTTTTTCTCCAAAAATGAATTTTGTTGATGTTTCATTTTAAGGTTATCTATTATATTATTAATTAAAACATGTTTATCTTAAAAAGAGTATTAAATATATTTAAAAGACTTGTTTTTTAAATTTCTATTTATTTTTTAATTTACATCCAAGTTAGTATATAGTGCAACAATGATTTCAGGAGTAGATTCCTTAATGCCCCTTACCCATTTAGCCCATCCCCCTCCAGTAACCCTCTGTTTGTTCTCCTTATTTAAGAGTCTCTTATGTTGTTGCCCCCTCCCTATTTATATATTATTTTTGCGTCCCTTCCCTTATGTTCATCTGTTTTGTATCTTAAAGTCCTCATATGAGTGAAATCATATATTTGTCTTTCTCTAATTTCACTTAGCATAATACCCTCTAGCTCCATCTACATAATTGCAAATGGCAAGATTTCATTCTTTTTGATTGCCAGGTAATGCTCCATTGTATATATATACCACATCTTCTAAAAGTCCTGGTTTTTAATGGCCGTGTACTACTCTATCTTAAGAATGAATAATTCTTCCTCTCTGGTTAAACAATTAGGTAAGTTTACAATTTTTTGTTGTTATTAATAATGTAGTGATAAATATCATATGTATGTAAATATTTATCCAAATCCTGAGAACAGAGTGCTACCAGTAGGTTTACTGGGTCAAAGGCTACAAGCATTTTTTAGGCTGTGAATATGTATGACTCAAATTATATTTCATTGGTGGTGTAGTAGTGTCACATTCATCTTCACCAGCCTGAGTACTATCATGTGTTATACTTTGACAATTTTATAGGTGAAAATGGTTGTTTGTTATCTTAATTCACAGTTGGAAATTAATAATCAGGTTAAGCTTTTCTTTCAAATATTAGTCATTTTTTCATTTCTTCTTTTGTAAAACAAAGTTTATGTACTTTTCTCAGTTCTTCTATTTGTTCTTTGTTTTATTTATGAATGTTTATACTAAGGATGTCACATTTGTCCATCCTGGTTTTTTTAAACATTTATTTTTAAGTAATCTCTACACTCAGTGTAGGGCTCAAACTCACAACCCCAAGATCAAGATCACATGCTTTACTAACTGAGCCAGCCAGATACCTCCATCATGTTTGCTGAAAACTGTTTTTAATGATCCTTTTTAGTATCAAACCATTTTACTTTTATTTTTTGCAATCAAATATACATTCTGTTCTTTTGTTATTTCTAGTTATTTCTTATATTTGTCAGGCTGAGATCAGTTAAACATATTCATCTATATATTTTTCAGTTTTTTTCATTTTTAAATTTAGGGTTTATTTTCCCCCACTGGTATTTATCTTTGGTAAAGGGTAAACTAAGACTCCAAATTCCCCTACTCCCAAATAATTTATTTTTCTAACACCATTTGTAAAATAATTATATTTTCTTATCCTAAAAAAATACAATAAGTTCTTATATGTAAAAAGTTCCACTTTGAGGTTAATAATCCTTAATTTTTCAGAGCTTACTTTTGGTAAAGGAAATCCAATTTACTCTAAGTTAAAAAAGCACACATAATATAACTACCAAAGTATAGCATGCTTTAAAGTTCTCACCTTGTTTTAATACCTTAAAAGTATTATTAAAGACATATTTTAGCACTTGAGACCAAAAAGTTACTTTTGAGCACAGCCTGAAGTAAACTTTAATAGATTTCTGTAACTTTTTGAATCATACTGAATTACGCAGCTTTTTGAGATATTTATAGGGGTGCCTGGATTTCTCAGTCAGTCAAACGTCCAGCTTTGGCTCAAGTCATGATCTCACAGTTCGTGGGCTCATCGGGCTCTGTGCTGACAGCTAGCTCAGAGCCTGGAACCTACTTCCGGTTCTGGGTCTCCCTCTCTCTCTGACCCTCCCTTGCTTGCACTGTCTCTCTCTGTCTCTCAAAAATAAATAAAAAACATTAAAAAAATAAGACATTTATAAATTTATAAGCCTCTACCTTTATACAGTTGTAGATATCTAAGCACACAATGAAGCTTGGTCAAGCAAATGGAATCAAAGAGGCAAACTTGCAAATATTAATAAAAAATTATTTCTATATGTGTATACATATATATAATTTAAAAGATAATGCTGTCTTATGCCAGTTTCCGAAGATATGGCCACTAAAATTTTACAATATTTAATCTTACATTTTTTTTCACAAAGCTAAATAATTTTATTCTTTCTTCTGGTAGTTTCCGTAACTTGCATCTTTGTTCATTCAATTTTTCAAGGTCTTCATTAAGATGCCTCTGAACAGTTTTTATACGCATATTGTAATACATTATTTTTTTCATTGCTGTGGTCTAAAAGGAAAAAACAAAAAATCAGCTGTAGCAAAAAACATTATTATTTATTAATATTGTTATTAATGTAGCATACATTATTAAGTATTGCTAGCATTATGGGAATGTGATATGTTCTATCTAACCACTAGAAAATTTTACATGCTCAATTACTCATAATGATGATAGCTGACATGATCATGGCTATACAGAGCGCTATATTTAAACTTAATAAGCAAAATACAAATTTCCAAAGATTTTCTTTGTGGATAATATTTTAAGTTGAGGCAAATTCATATTTATTTGGAGGATGACAACATAAAGTGCTTCCAGATAGAATTCAATTTACAAAATCTTATCATTTAGCTAACGAAGCATACTGGTAAAGCAAATAGGTCACCTGAATTACTCCTATTTGATTGACTTAGGGAAAAAACACTTTGAAAAGCATTAAAAGCAAATGTAACATTATTCAATTTATTTTTGAAAAGTATAGGTAAGAAATAGACTTTGATTTTCCTCCCAATTCTATAAAAGGATGCTCTAAATAAAATTGTTTTAGATTGAGCAAATGACTAAATTTTCAATCTAATCCCATTACCTAGAATATCTCAATACCAGTTGATCATCTAGTTATAACAAATATATAATAAATAGACTAAATCTATGATTAAGAAATACACCAGCTAAATGGTGCTTACAAGTAATATTAGTCAAAAAGAACTATCTGAGGAGAAAATAAGCAAATCAGATGCTTATTAAATGTGACCTAGTTTTAACTGTTTACCTGAAACAATGAAGGCATTTCTCTTTATTAGTGAATCTGTCCATTAAATAATCTGGAAGGCTTGCACACTGCTCTGGACATGTATTTTCATAAATGTAGGCTCTTGTTATGTGATTTTTTTTTGTTAGAAAGTGGGTAATCAAGATCCCAACAGAATTATTTGGCATAAAATATAGAATAGAGACAGATATATGGCATGATGAACAGGCCAAAAGAATTCCCTTTCCCAACATATTAAGAAGTTCTGAAATTGAAATCACTAAATTCCTCTGCAAAAAAGAAGGCATTAGTGACAGAGAACATTTCAGGAAAAAAACATGCTTGCAGGATGATGAGTAATAAATAAGAAATTTCTGATAAAGAAGAGCTTATTTTGGAAGGGCAACTGAGTTAGAAGAAAAACTGTAATTCAGGAAATGGCAAATAGTGTTAATTTTGTGCCTATTTGGAGAAAATGGAAAATCCAATGAAAAATGCTTTCAGTCAGTGAAAACATTTTCTACTGAATTCTTAAATCTAAAACAAGAGAACATGGGTAAAGATCGGATTGCTAAATAAAAGATAAGTTTCCAAGTTAAATTTGAACTTCAGGTAAACAATAAATCATGTTTGAGTGTAAGTGAAAATTATAACTAAGGTTAATAAATATATATTAAAACATTATGTGTTGTTTACCCAAAATTCAAATCTAACTTGGGAGTCCCTTATGGGGGGAACAAAAATACTGTTTTTATTTTGTTTGTAATTTTTATTTTTGAATAAGTAATATACTCATGTTTCAAAAACCAAAATGATTAAAAAATACACCATGAAAAGTACTTCCCACACCTGCTTCCCATCTGCCCCACCTTCCACAGATAACTACTGATATCAGTTTCTAGTGTATCTCTGCACAGTTTTTTCTACCTTATTATTATTTTATTTTATTTGTTTTAAAAGAGAAAGCATGAGTTGGGGAAGGGCAGAAAGAGAGGGAGCAAGAGAGAATCCCAAGCAGGCTCTGCTCTGTCAGCACAGAGCTCGATACAGGCTCAAATCCACAAACTGCGAGACCATGACTGGAGCCGAAGTCAGATGCTTAACTGACGGAGCCACCCAGGCTCCCCATTTTCTACTTTATTTTTATATTTTATTAAGAAAATACCTATATCTGCATTTGGGAACATAAATTGTGATATTTTACTATTTCTGAACTCTTCAATGATCACTTAGTGTGTCATAACAATAAATAAGAGTTATCAATCAGGCTTTTTTTGTCCTTGAGAGATTTTACAAAGATTTTGTAAAAATGGGGAAGACTGTGTTGTAAACTGTATGTAAATAGCAAATCAACTTCGTAGGCTTACTATATTCAACTTGCTTTTTTGCGTTTGGATTTTGAAAATGTCAAACTCATTTTCACTATTCCACTTTGGTGGAATTGCTTGCCTGTTACAGTTTTAAAAAGTGTGTGTGGTTTGTTTTTTTTTTGAAAAATAGCATAACTATAATGCTAAATTCAGTTGCATGTATGTACTAAGGTAAAATTTGTTCCGTAAGTTTCTTTGATTACTAAAAACGAATGAAAAGTCATAGGCTCAACTACAGTTTCATAGTGGTTATTTTTATAGTACTTAACAATTCAAATGTACTCTTATGCCCGTTAACTCACAGGATCCCTACAATAACATTTAGGACAGGTACTATTTTTATCATCGCTATTTTAATAGTTCTGAGAAAGCTGAACTTTGGGAAGGGAAAGGCCTTGCCTGAGTGGCAGGTTGTGACGGATGCAACTGGGGCTTGAATCCAAGTCTTCTGATTTGAACTCCCAGGGTCTTCCCCCTTCCCCATGCTGACTCCCTGCTGGTCCTCCTGACTTCACTTGCCTCTTATAGTTCGCACAAACTACTCCACAGTCATGGGTGAAAATGTGAAGAATCGACAGTACTCTGCTCAAGAGTTTCCCACACTGGAGAACTGCCAAAAACCCTGGCACAACCTGTTCTCCGATGAATGGTAATGAAGAAAGCCTCCTGGAAATCTGTATGCAGTCCTTACAGAAAGCACTTTGAATGTGAAAAATCATCTTAATCTAAATCAAAAGCTGAGGTATATTATTATATAATACATCCTATTTTTGGTTTGAAAGGGTGAAGAAAGGATAAATATTTTATAGTGGGGAAACTTGAAATATAATGACATAATTTAAGAGAAGATATCATGAATTGTGTAACAATTCTTTACTTTGTTCTTTAAATAATACTACTTCTGACATATACAAGACTAAACCAAATGTGTGACAGTCTTGGGCAGAATGTCAAAAGAACCTGCTTTTCTTAGTTCTACCATCTCATCAGCAGGTTCCTCCTCTCTCCCCAGTCTCCACACCCAGCTGATACACTTCTCCATTTACACCATTCCCTGGGTGATTTATCCCGTCCTTGGCTCCATGTACCATCTTTTTGCCTTCCATTCTCATATTTATATCTCCAACCCAAGCAACTCACTTAAATAGCAGACTCATATACCCAATTACTTATTAAACATATCCTCTTATATGTCCAAAAGATTGCTCAAAATTTATATGCCTAAAATTAAACTGTGATTCTTCCTTTTAACAAACTTCTTCCATATTCTTCCTCATCCCATTAAACAGCAACTTCTTCCCTCCTTCAGTTGCTCAGGCCAATAACTTGGAATTATTCTTTCTTTCCTCTGTACGTCGCATCCAGTCTATCAGAAAATCCAGATGGGTTCCACCTTCTAACTACTAGAGAATCTGACTACTTTTCACCACCTCTTCTACTATCACCTTATATCAAACCATCAACACCTCTCGTTCAAGTTAATGGGATCTAACTGGTTTCTCTGTGCTCATCTTTCCCCTCAAATCTTCTATTCTTAATCCATTAGCCAGAAGGGTCCCTTTAAAACATAAGTAACATAAGTCATTTTGTCTCTCCTCTGCTCAAAATTTTCCAAGGGCTCCGCCTCACTCAAAGTAAAAGCCAGAGTCTTTATAACATCCTACAGTTTCATCTTATCTCCCCGCCCCCCAATTCCTGTCTTCATCTCTTCTCTTCCTCTCACTTACTCAGCTCCACCCACACTAACCTCCTGTTCTTCAAATATAAGAGGCACGCTCCTGCCTCAAGTTCTTTGCATTTGCTGATCTCTGAAAAGCTTGCTCTCTTACTTCCTTCAGTCTATGCCCAAGTGTTGCCTAAGAAAATCCTTTCCCAACAATTCTATTTACAATAGTCAACACTCCTCCCTCTGCCCCTACCTATAATTCTGTTTCCTTCACCCTTGTTTTATTTTTCTCCATAACATTTATCACTATCTGACATACTAGTTGTTTTCTTATTTAGTTGCTGAGTATCTGTCTTCTCTCACAAGAATGTCAGCTCCAAGCAAGCAGAGATTTTTGTCTGTTCTGGTCATTCTATATCTCTAGGGTCTCAGCTGTGCTTAGAATGTAATAGGTATTAAATATTTGTTAGCTAAATTAATAAGCCAAGTCATTTCATAAAGTATGAACACCAGCTCATTTGAAGAAACTGATGTAGAACTCTGCAGATGGTAACAGAAATCTTAAAAAAAATATAGTTGTCACTGTGAAGTTTTCCTCTCATTTTTGACTTAACAGTATTAGAGGAGACATTCTTCCCTGAATCTCCACTGACTCTGAACGTCTGCTAGTAGACAAGAACTCTAGCCCTTTGCTTAATATTGTAAGACAGTTCACTTTTTAGACTAGGATGGGAGAGGATCATCTTAGTTTTGGAAAAAACAGAGGAGAATGGAAGCTGAGAATAAATCCTCAGGTTAGCAAGAGAAGAGAAATAAGATAAATGGATAAAGGAATTCTTTATGTCAAGATGAGAGATGAACCACAGAAGAGGACAGGAGGGCCTCACGTGGGGGCATCCACATGCTTGGCACACTCTAAATACTCAAAACCTATCTACTGGACAGTTAACTGAATGAACGAATGTGGCTCACTGGACTGGAAGGAGAAGAAGAAATATAATCTGGAATGACTATGAATAAATATTGTGAATTCCTATGCACTCCATTCTGAAAGTATAGATCCTTTGGTGGCATGTGAAAGGAGCCCCTTTCCTGGGAGGTACACCCTCAGTGGCAGCCCAGGAATCGGTCTCTTCAAGGTTTGAAGGATCTCCAAGATTCTGGCAGTGTGGGTAGATACACTTCTAGGGAACCCCAAATCATCTTTAACTATATTAAAATCTACCTAATTCCCGCATACTACCACCAACCATGGATATTTTCTAATTTTGATATGTAGTATTCCATTTCTACTTTACTTTGGCCTTATGTATTTTTGTATACATAGCACTAGTTCACTTCTTGTTAACACTGATGATAATTTTTCAGATTTATTTCTTTTAGTTTTTATAAGTTCTAATGTTTTTCTATTACTTTGCCTTCTAGTACTGTCATGAACATTGAGATTCTAGAACTAATATTATTGTTTATATATATTTATATGAAATATCCAGCTCACTGGGACAAAACTAGAGTTGGTGACAAGAACTGACAAGATAGTACTACCTACCATATGTGGACACAGCCAAGAAGCAGTTAATTAAACAAGTCACAGATATCTGAATAAGGATGCACTTACATATGCCAAATCCTTGATCTCTTTTGCTGACACATCAAACGTGTCAAGTCTTTGAAGGCCAGGCAAGTGATACAATACATGAGTGGAATAATTACACAGCAGACAAACTGGATTGGTTTTATACTGAGGATCATTCAGACATAAATCCTTTAAGCGATGCAGCCTGGTTAAGTTAGTGAGGTCCTAAAACAATAGCAATGATAATGTTCAATTAATTAATTGCAACTTTCCATTTATTTTTTACATACACATTTTATTTTTAAGTCATCTCTACACCCAACATGGGGCTTGAACTCATAACCCTGAGATCATCAGTCTCATGGCCCACCAACTGAGCCAGCCAGGCATCCCACAGCTTTCCTTTTCTAAAGGAGCCATTTGAACACTTAAGATCCCCCATAATTTAATGTAATGCATTTTAATATGTGCTTAAATATTTTAAAGTGATTTAGATTGAGAAAATGTTTTTTTCTCCTAGTGAAAAACATGTCAACTACATGAAGAATAGATAACAATAATTAAATAGCAGACTCTCTAAACTATGCATTTAAAAAATAAAAGACCAAAGCGTATTTACTAAATCATGTATTCCACCTAGAACCTTGGAGTCACACATTTATTTGTTAAGACAACGGTTGAGCACATTTATTTGTTAAGACAACGTTGCCTCCTCCATGCAGCCCCTTTGCTAACTATTGTCGCTAGTGCAACTGCAGGTCTCCAGCTCCCTTTGCCACCATTTCCCACCCTGACCACCCTGGGAACACTGCTCACCTGGGCCATCAGATCTGTTTTTCTCATCAAAGACTAGGGGACCCCTGTTCTATTATATATATCACTGATTTCTAGGCTTTTTTTTTTTCTGTAAATGCCTTTTCTCCCAGTTAATGGCAACTGAAACCTAGCTTTATCAAGAGAGCCCCTTTTTTCCTCACATTCAATGGAGGGGGAGGGATTGATAATGCACTTCCAGACCAAAGTTTTTCCTGAAAATATTTTATCCTGAAGTTTAGGTCCTTGTTTACACCTTCCTTTCTTTGGTATCTGGCCCTTGCTTAACTCTTCAGTCTTCTCTCTTCTACTTCAACTCCTAACATTTCACGTTTTAGTTGTGCTGAACAACTTGAAATTTCAGAATGTGCCAGACCCTATCTTATCTTTCTTTATACCTTCATTCATGCTGTTGCCTTTGAGTGGATTGAACTCCATCCCGGGTTTACCTCTTAATCTGTCAAAACTCAATCTGGTATTGTCTTTTCTGGGAGTCTTTTCTACCCCAAGTTTGGGGCAGATGCTCCTCCTATGAACTCTCTTAGCCACTGAGTTTACCTTTGTTATAGAATCTATCACAACTCTATTATCAATTTCTTATGCACACACAGTCTATAAGCTAAGAGTCTATATGGGCTTTGGCCCTCAGTCTACAAAGTAGGAATGGTGATTGCACTTTTAAAGTGTTGAAAAAAACTAAAGAAGAATTCACAACAGAGGCCTGTTGTAGGAGAGTACTATGACGGGGCTGGCCTTCAACAGATGCAATGCTAGTTAGTAGATTCAGAATCAGAGTTAAGGGAAATCCAAAACAAAAACCAGGAGGCATTATCCTAAAAATAAAGTATGAATGGAATGAGGAAGTAAGTAGTGAAGTCAGGATGTTGGAGTCAAAAGTAAGACAGGGTCAGGTGGCCAATGTGTGTCCAAACTCTCTGGCCAAGTGAAAACTTGGCTCAACTAGCTGGTCCTGAGGCTCTTAGTGGGCTCATGGCAGAAGTGGGACTAGGTGGAGTTTATCTGTCTGAAATGGAGATTTCTGGACAGAGTTATGCAGAGAATTATTTGGCCAAATTCTGCAGGAGCAAGGAAGGTAAACCATTAGACTGTTACAAGGAGAAAACACCCACTGTTCTGGTTTGCTGTGTTGCCTTTGACCATCAGTCTGGGCCATGGTGGATAGGAACTTTGAAATCTTATACAGGAACTTCCCCTAACCCCCAGCTATATTCAAAAGTCAAATGACATTGGCGTCTACAAAAGCACAAAATCTCACTGAAAGTTAATGTTGTGGTAATGGACAGAAAGTAGCACAGAAGTTATTCCATCACCACCAGGATAGTATCTTCTTAGGGCGGGTGGAAAGGTTAGAGATGAAAAATCAAGGTAATAGTGTTTCAAGAACATTCCTAATGTGAGAATAGTAAAAGTTGCTGTGAATCATGTTTCAATGTTTTTCTGAAAAACAGCCATTATTATAGAGCACTGTTTAAATTTTATGCCATATAATAAATATTTACAATCCAAATTTTTATCCTCAGTTTTTGATGAGGAGATTGAAATAGAATAAGTTAACATAATTAAAGTGACAGTAATAATAAAATAGCATATCTATTGAGTGATTATTGTGTGCTAGTCATTATTTTAAGAGCTTTACATTATTATTTTGCTTACATTTTATGTTACCATTATACAGTGCTGCCTCCGGCTTGTGGCAGTGCTAGATGTGACAGATCTTCCTATGCAGTGCTAGCCATAGTAAGATAAACTTCTACATGACTTCTTGGTAGGACAATACCTTATCCTCGAGCACTGTCTGCTTATCTTCAGCTCAACTCATGACTCTCTCCCTCTGGGACTCTGTCCCAGCAACAGACTTCTACTAGTTTCTTGAATTTGCCATGCTCTTTCTACCACTTAGGTCCTTCACACTTTGCCTGGAATGCTATTTCCCGAGGCACCTCATGTCTCATGAGTTAGCTTAAAGTGACCTCCCACAGCGTTTGGTGTTTATCTTTCATAGCTCACTCTGCTCTCTTCTGCTGATGTTATCCAAATATACCCCATGATTTCTTACCTCCATGTCTTTGTGCATAATGTACTCCACACTTTAGAATGCTTACCTCTCACTGCATGTATTTTTAATTTTTATTTATTTTTAGTAATCTCTATATCCAACGTGGGGCTGGAACTCATGACCCCAAGATCAAGAGTCCCTCCCATTGCATTTGTAGAAGATCCTCCTCTAATGCCTGCTGAAATTCTGTCAACCCCTAAGTGTTCATATCTAATATTTCCTCTTGACTCTGAATAATAAAATTTTGTTTAAACTTTTTGTGTTTTTAAAATTTCTTGTTACAGTGCTTATAACACGCTGCCTCATTCTATAGCTCTTTGACATCCTATAGTCTTCTTTGAGTAAAAGAATGTATTTTCATAATGATCAATTAATAATTATTTTTATAGTACATTTATTCATCTCTCTTCATTAGTCTCTAGAGGAAGTGTTTGAATATGCACTTTGAATTTGACACTGTCAAAATTACAAATGCCACGCTTTCACCCATATTGTATCCCATAAACATTAAGTCTTTTGTTTTTCTCCCTTTTATTCAAATGTTTTTTGAGATTTTACATGTCAAGTACTGCTTTAAGCATAGTGGACACAGAAGTGAACAAATAAGGCAAGGTTCTTGCACTCATGGAGCTTGTATTCTAGTCAAGGGTGTAGATACGCATGAGGAAGAAAACAAAGGGAGAGTGATAAGAGTGCTTCAGGTTAGGGAGGGTAGTAAGGTTACTGCTATTTTACCTAAATTGGGCAAGGAAGGTGTCACTAAGAACATAACATCTTAGCAAAATCCTTAAAGAAATGAGGAGATGAGCCATGAAGGTATTTGAGGGAAGAATATCCGAGCAAGTGCAAAGGCCCTACAGTGAGAGAGATAGCTATATTCAAGGACCAGCGAGGGGACCAGAGCAGCTGGAATGGAGTAAACAAAGGTGAAACTGGTAGCAGTGTGGTCAGAGACACAGTGTGGGGGAAGCCAAGGGTAAGTTTTGAGCAGAAGAGTCATTTGATCTGACATAGTTCTTGAAGGAGCAAGTAGTGAAAAGGTAAATGCAAGGAGACCTGTTAGGAAGCTTTCCCCCCAATCCCAATTGCAGGTTAGAGCTGATGGCGTCTTGAACCAGGTTAATAGAGATATAGGTGGTAAAAAATGGTCAGACTGGACATATTCCGAGTAGAGCCAATAGAATTTGCTGGACTGGATATGGGTTATGAAGAAATAAGAGGAGTAAAACAATGCCTCGAAGGGTTTTGGCTTATGTTATTAAGAAAATGGAAATGCCATTTAAAGAGGTAGAGAAAGCTGCAGACGATGGTTCAGTGAAGGGGAAATCAGTTTGAGTTAGGATAGGAGATGTCTATAGTTCTGGGGAGTTATAAAGTATAAATAGAAATAGCTGTTAGAGAAAGTAGAAATTTAGGAGTAATAAATGAATAAAAGGTATTTAAAGTCATAAGATATGATGAAATTAAAGAATGGATGCAGATAGCAATGAGAAAAGATCCTAGGCCTAACCTGAAGGAGTCCATTTTTTAGATGTTAGAAGATGAAAAACTTGAAGAGGTGCAGCCAGAAAGATCAGAGGAAAACAAAAGGAAGTACATAGTTTCTTGTTGGGTTTTAATAGTATCAGATCAGCAGGATAACTTAATCAGCTACCTCTAAAATTTCCAAGAGCATTGGCTAGTCCAAAATAATTAAATAGTTCCTTAAAAGGGAACTATTCAGTACATTTTCTGCAATCAGGTGGTTCATGATCTAGGTTGCTAAATAAAAGTAGGCTGTTTCAGGTAAACATACCTTGAAAGAACATATTTGGTTACCAGAAAGGTTTAATCTTTCCAGTTGTTCATTGGGATCAAGACATCGACCTTTAATTTAAAAAACAAGATGAAAGAAAAATCAAATTTCTTATTTACCTCATGCTATAATATTTTTTAGTTACATATGATCATCATTTCTTGCATATAAGTTAGACTAACAGTAACATTGTAGAGTTAGTAACAACTGGTTAATGGGTAACATTTTCACATCCTGTAATCATAGATTTAGAAATGCTTTGCAAAATGTCATACAAAAGAGTCTAAAAAAAAGAAATCTCAGAATGTACTTCTCATACTGATAAAAAATGATTGTCGCATTATCTCATGTTCCAAATGAAACAGTACATACCAATGCTGCTTATTAGATTTCCAGCAAGGTTGAGGTCATTTAAATTCTTCAAAGTTTGCAAACCCTAAAAAGTTAGACAATATAGAAAATTTTTTATTTTTTTAATGTTTTTATTTATTTTTGAGTGACAGAGAGAGTCAGAGCATGAGTTGGGGAGGAGCAGAGAGAGAGGAGGACACAGAATCTGAAGTAGGGTTCAGGCTCTGAGCTGTCAGCAGCACAGAGCCCGACACGGGGCTCGAACTCATGAACCGTGAGATCATGACCTGAGCTGAAGTTGAACGCCCAACTGACTGAGCCACCCAGGCGCCCCTAGACAATATAGAATTTAGAAGTCAGTAAAATATATACTTATAAATAATCTGATCAATCTGGTTAGTTTTCCAAGTGTTCTGAGCAGTGGGTGCTGTGTACTTCACAAACACAGAAGCTAAGTTGGTGTCTCAGTGAACCCATCTTTGTTTCCCTGGAACGTGGAGAGAATTATTGCAGGAGGAGGGAAGGGGGAGGGGAGTGGAGAGGAAAGGAGGAAGCCGAGTAGGAAGACAAACACATCATACAGAGTGTGTTTATAATCCTTGGCAAGTTACATATAAATTCTCTAAATCTCTATTTATTTTAACCTTCAAAGAAGAAATAATATCTTATCTCCCAGGCTTGGTGGGAGAAACAAAGAAAACAATGTATATGAAGTTTCATACACATCATAAAATGCTGTGTACATGTTAGTCTTTCTTAACAATAATTAAACTAGTCACAAATATTTTGGCCTTTAAGCATAATATTATTTTGGACATTGTGATTAAAACTCCACAGGAGCAATTGACTTTACATATAAATTATTGAAATTATCTTACCTCAATATTTTTAATTGTATTGTGGTTCAGCCAAAGAACCTCCAATCTTAATAATTTCTCTAAATTTTCTATCTTGGAAATTTTATTAAAATATAAATACAATTTCTCTAAATTTCTACATTCCTGAAGACCTTCAATTTTCTGTAAAAAAAAAAAAGAAGACTGAATAGTGTTAACATATGTTTTGGAATTAATCCTTTTAAGAGAGTAGATTCTAAGCACATTTTCTTTTAAAAAATCACATTTATTGAAAAATCAATATCCAGCAAAATGAACTAAAATTTTTAAAGAAAAAAAAAACAGGGGTGCTTGGGTGGCTCAGTTGATTTCGACTCAGGACATGATCCCAAGGTTTGTTAGATGGAGCCCCATGTCAGTCGGGCTCCATGCTGAGGAGGGAGCCTGCTTAAGTGCTTGAGTGCACTCTCTCATTTTCAAATAAAAAATATAAATAAAGAAAAGGAAAAACACATGTAATCCTTCCACCTAAATACAACTATTTTCAATTCTCATATTCTTTTAAAATTTTAATCAACTCTACCTATTTTTACACTATGATCATAATATATATATAATTTTGTGGATTTTTTAAAACTTAAGACCATCTGAAATGTCTTCATAATCATTCACATAATGATATTTAATAATTACAAAATATTTCAGGAAGTTTATTTTTAAAATTTTTAAAAATATTTATTAATTTTGAGAGAGCAAGAGAAACAGTGCAAGCAGGGGAGGGGCAGAGAGAGGGATACACAGAATCTGAAGCAGGCTCCAGGCTCGAAGCTGTCAGCACGGAGCCTGATGCACAGCTTGAACTCACCACCTGTAAGATCATAACCTGAGCCAAAGTTGGACGCTCAACTGACTGAGCCACCCAGGTGCCCTTCATGAAGTTTACAATAATTTTCTTAAAAATACCTGTATGTGTGGAATATTTGTTTCACATTTTTAAATATTATAAAGAGTACTGCAACAAATAACTTCATTCATACAGTTGTTTTTTGCTGTTGAATTACTTCTCTAGGATAAGATCTTAAAACAAGAGATTTCTGAGTCAAAAGGTATGCACTTTACCTTGACTCATGATACATTTTGCAGTCTTGCTTTCCAATACAGATGTTACAATTTTCATACAACCACTAGTGACTAAGTGAACAAATTTATTACTAAGCAATACTGGGTAATATTTGATCTGATATGATCACTAAAAAGTAGAATATGTCTATTATGTTTTGATTCTATATTTCCATTTTCTCCTTTGTAGAAGTCTATTTCTGTATTTTACCAATTTATCTGTTTACTTTGTTTTGTTTTACTGGGTAAAGGGTTTTATTGTAATTCATCATGTATGTCCCTCCCCATTCATCTATTTTGGATTCATGACTCACACATGTATTTCAAGGAATTTTTTTTCCAAAGCCAAAGAATTCAGCTTTACTGAATACTTTACTGAATACTAAAGAATACAAATACTTCACATAAGGTTGTGTTTACACTTACCTCTATGCAGCATTCGGCAATCCAGAGTTCTTTAAGCCGTAAACAAGTTTCTAGCCCTGATATTTCTTTTATGTCTTGAGCAACAACTGTGAGACTCATTAGATTAGGAAATAATGATAATCCAACTATACGGGGGTACCCTGAGAAAAACATCTCCAGTTCTGAAGTATCTGATCCTTCTTGTCCAACCATCTCATAAGACAAACCATTGCATAAACACTGTTTCAAAGAAGAAATTGGGTTATTGCCTATTTTAAAAAATGAAAAAATTATTTTTTGCCATTAGAAATTATAAACTGCCAGTTGTATCAATGCAGTTTTTGACTTCCACAATAAGGAAAGTCATACCATGTATATTGGTTTTTCTCTGCTTTCCAAAGGTCATGGGGTAGAAGAAATCTCTAGGTAAGCTCCAGAAAGGAGTACAAAAATGTTCACTTAACGTTCTTGCAAATGGAGTTGAAAATAAATCTGGCTTTGACTCACCAGTTCCTTAATTATTTCTTCTTGGTTTAGGTTTTCACATTCAATCATCTTCCATTAAAAATAAAGGTCATAATAATATATCTGTTAAGAAAAGTGAGGAGTTGAAATAAATAGATTCTAGAATCATCATTCCAAGTAGAAAGGGATCTTAAAGCTACTGAGGTGGAACCACCCATGTGGCCTGAAATTTTCACCCAGTGTAATTAGCCAAGTATCTGCCTGGGTCCCAAGATAGTCCATTCCATCTTTAACGTTTTCTGTTAGAAAGTTCTTTTTTATTTTGAATTGAATTCTGTCTCTCGATAACTCCACTCCACTATTATTCTACTTCCTGGGTTCAAATAAAAGAAGGTTGTTTCCCATACTTGATGAACACGGTCATCTCTCATCTACAACTTTACCTCACTCCCCAGCTCATGTATTTCAGTTCTCTCACTAGAGATATTCCTGTTTCTCTCCTTCGAACAGGCTCCAGTTTATTCTTCCTATCACACTGCTGCGTCCCAAACTGCACACAGCTCTCTAAGTGTACTAGTGAAGAAAAGAAATCTCAGGGCTTACTGATATACCTGGCATGGGAATAAATATTTATTAAAATGAATTAGCCAGTGTTTTCATTTTAGGTGATATGAACTGCTTAATATCTAATAGCTACAATAAAATTTAACTCCATTTTTTGTAATTTTAATATGTTCATTATGTTATTCTAGATATATAATGTTTTTAAAATATAAGAGTTTAGGTTTTAATATGATGACATGACAAAGCAAAAATGGAGATACGATGTATATCAGGATCCCACTTTTTACACTAATTCCCCTATAGTTATACATCTGTGTGTGTCTGTGTGTAGATGTATATGCATGTGTGCATATGACTATGTAAGGATAAACTATGTAAAGATACATACTAAGTGGTTAGCATGAGTTGTTAACATGCCGGTGAAAGCTGAATGCAAGGTAACTAATATTAACAACCTAGTATGTCTCTCTTTACTTATAATAGGCATGAGAGGTTGGACGGGGACAGATCTAGGCAAAACTGGAAAAGAAAAAAAAAACTTTTCAAAAGCATGTTTAGTACTGTATAGTATGAATAGATAAACCATTTATTTATCCATTCTACTGTTAGTAGACTTTCAGACTGTCTCCAGTTTGAAGTCAAATAGTGTTTTTCTGAACATTTTTATCACACAAGACATTAGTGCACATTTAGTCTGAGTTTATACCTAGAGGTGGAATGAGAAAGAAACTATTGTTGTATACAACATGGATGATTCACACAAGCACAATATTGAGCAAAGGAAGACACACACACACAGTGAGGTTCATGCTGTGTGGCTCTGTTCATATAAAATTTGAAGGCAAACCAATCTATGATTTTAGAAGCAGTCTAGTATAAAGGACAGTAGTTACCTTTCAGGGGTGGGTGACTAAGAGGAGACAAAGAAGGACTCTGGAGTGCTGATGAAGATGTATTTTGCGATCTGTGTGGTGATTAAAGGACTACATTCACTTTGAGAAAATAAAAGAGTAGATATCTAAGATTTTGTGTGATTTCTCTATATATGTTATACTTAGAATGAAGTTTTATTTAAATATATGTTTAAAAAGTATATGCCCACTTTCATTCAATCATAATTATATACATATACAGGTGTGCACATAAATTAAAATATTAAGAAAAAAGAATTGGTGACTTGAGTCCATGTATTTACCTATCCTCCCTCCCTAAATCCCAATAAAATGACTAGGGAAATATGAAAATGAGAAAGGAATGTGTAACAGTGCTAGGAAAAGGGCATTGATTGTCAGAGATATTCAGAAAGGTATGTTGTTGCTGTTGTTATTTTAATTTAAACTTCAATATTGTTAATGTACAGTGGTATATTAATTTCAGGTGTACAATGTCGTACTTCAACATTCTACAAGTTACACAGTGTTCATCATTATAAATGTACTCTTAATTCTCTTCACCTGTTTCACCCATACCCCCACCCACCTCCCATCTGGTAGCCATCCATTTATTCTCCCTAGTTAATCTCCCTAGCCATCCATCTCTCCCTGTTTTGGGAAGAGATGGGGAGAGGGAGGGAGCAGTAAAAAAAATAATCTGTTTTGGGGGGTGGCTCAGTTGGCTAGGTGTCTAACTCTTGGTTTCAGCTCAAGTCATGACCTCATGGTTTTTGAATTCAAGCCCCACATCAGGCTGTCTTGACAGTGCAAAGCCTGCTTGGGATTCTTTCTCTCCCTCTCTCTTTGCCCACACCTCCCTCCCCCACTCCCTCGCACACACACTCTCTCTCTCTCTCAAAATAAAGAAATCAACTTTAAAAAGTGGAATCTATTTTTTGGTTTCTCTCTTTTCCTTTGTTCCTTTGTTTCTTAAATTCCACACGAGTGAGATTACATGGTATTTGTCTTTGACTAGCTTATTTCTCTCAGCATTTTATACTGTCTATATTCATCCCTGCTGTTGAAATGGCAAGATTTTGTTCTTCTTTATGGCTGAAAAATATTCCACTGTGTGTGTGTGTGTGTGTGTGTGTGTGTGTGTGTGTATCACCTCTTCTTCATCCATTCATCTATCAGTGAACACTTGGGCTGCTTCCACAGTTTGGCTATTGTAAATAATGTAGCAATAAACACAAGGGTGCATATATCCCTTTAAATTAGTGTTTTCCTATTCTTTGGGTAAATATCCAATAGTGCACATACTGTATAAGAGTGCAGTTCTATTTTTAATTTTTGAAAGAACCTCTATACTGTTTTCCACAGTAGCTACACTGGTTTGCATTCTCACAAGCACTGCATGAGGATTTCTTTTTCTCCACATCCTTACTAACATTTATTATTTCTTGAGTTTCTGGTTTTAGCCATTCTGATAGATGTGAGGTGATATCCTATTGTGGCTTTGATTTGCATTTCCCCGATGATGAGTGATGTTGAGCATCTTTTCATGTGCCTTTTGGCCATCTTGAATATCTTCTTTGGAGAAATGTCTGTTCATGTCTTCTAACCATTTTTTTTAAATTGGGTTATTTGTTTTTGTGTTTTGAGTCAGTATTTTGGATACTAACCCCTTATCAGATATGTCACTAGCAAGTGTATTCTCCCATACAGTAGATTCTCTTTGGTTTTGTTGATTGTTTCCTTTGCTGTGCAGAAGCTTTTTATTTTGATATAGTCCCAATAGTTTATTTTTGCTTTTGTTTCCCTTGTTTCAGAAAACATATTTAGAAAGATATTGCTATGACCAGTGTAAGAGAAATTACTGCCTGTGCTCTCTTCTAGGACTTTTATGGTTTCAGGTCTCACATTTAGGTTTTTAACCCATTTTTAGTTTATTTTTATGTATTGTGTAAGAAAGTGGCCCAACTTTATTCTTTTGAATGTAGCTATCCAGTTTTCCCAACACCATTTGTTGAAGAGACTTTTCCCCATTGCATATTCTTGCCTCATTTGTTGAAGATTAATTGACCATATAATTGTGGGGTTTTTCCTGGAGTTTTTATTCTGTTCTATTGATCTATGTGTCTATTTTTGTACCAGTACCATACTGTTTTGATTACTACAGCCTTGTAATATAACTTGAAGTTTGAATTGTGATGCCTCCAGTTTTGTTTTTCTTTTTCAAGACTGCTTTGGCTATTTGGGGTCATTTGTGGTTCCATATGAATTTTAGGATTTTTTTTGTACTAGTTCTGTGAAAAATGCTGTTGGTATGTTGATAAGGATTGCATTAAATGTATAGATTGCTTGGGGGTAGCATAGGCATTTTAACAATATTTGTTCTTTCAATCCATAAGTATGGAATATCTTTCCATTTCTTTGTGTAATCTTCAATTTCTTTCATCAATGCTTCATAGTTTTCAGGGTACAGGTCTTTCACCTCTTTGGTTAAGTTAATTCCTGAGTATTTTATTAGCGAAAGGTCTTTTGAATGAAAATGAAGTAGACGGCATAAGACTGAGAGAAAAGCCCATCAGTATAAACCAGCCTCAAATTCAATGTACCAAGGAATTTATAAAACTATATTAAAAATTCCCCAAACTCAGAGCAGCAGTGATTGGGAAGATGGTGGCTGTAAGCCATCCAAAGGAATCAAATCAAAGGACTTTGAGATCTATATTAGAGTCTGTATTTGTACTCCAGCTTTGTAAATTGGAGACACAGTCTGACCATGCTGAGTTGAGAAGGGGAGGGTCCCCAGCTAGCACCAAAAAGAAAAATAAGAGCCAGAAAATTATTCTAATACACTAGAATCTCTACTAATTCGTCACTTACTTCTTAATATATGTGTTGAGGAACTAATATTTATCAGTCAGAAAATGATAGAGGTTGGAAGAAAGAAAATACTTCTCTATAAGGTAGCATCTGCATAAAGAGGTGAAGGAAATGAGAGAGTGTGAACTATGAGGAAATCTGGAGAAAATGCATCCAGGCAGAGGGAAGAACACATGTAAAAAATAGGGTGAAAGGATACTTGGCATGTTTGCAGAACAGCAAGGAAAATGATATGGCTGGAGCACAGCCAGAGAAATAGAGACTGGTAAGATGTGATACCAGAAAGATATGGCAGGGACAGATCATGTGCTGTCTTGCGATTTTTAGGCTTTTTTTATGAAGATTTTTGGGAGAGAGTAACATGAGCTGTCTTAAGTTTTGAAAAGGATCACCCTATCCACTTTGTTGAAAATAGACTGTAGGTGTCTCCGGTAGAAGCAGAGAGGCCAGTTAAGAAATACTTGTAATAATATGAGTGAGAGAGGATGGTGGCTGGGGTAGGGTAGCGGTAGTGGGGATGGTGAGAATGGTCAGATGATGGATCTGTGATGAAGGTGATACTGATCTTCCCTTCTTTGACTGCCATCAGCAACTGTCTCTTTAACCCATTCTTAGGCACCCCCAATATATTACAGCACAGGCGGCAGGAGTAGCCAGGCAAGGGAGCACTTAGCAAGGAACAACTTTGAAAGGATTAGATACTCTACCAGAGGCCCATCCATAGATGTGGGCAATAGTCTTCCCTTCCTAGGCTTATTCAAATGCCACATTAAGTAAAGGAGGGCCTTTACCACTCCTTCTCATCAGAAAAGCAACCCCTACATTCTGGTTTAGTGTCTGTGAACACTAAAGGAAAGCCTGCCTTCCCACCACCACACAAGGAAAAAGCCTGTCCTCTGTATATCCAAAGTCACCAAATGGCAATTCCAGTTATCTAATCTATGTCCAAGATGTCTATTCCAAAAGAAATCAACTGTTCCCGTTATTTACTAAATTATTACATATATTTGAGCCTAATTTTGAACTCTCTAGTCTGTGTTCTCCTTAGCTCTGTCTATTTAATTACTGTGGTTTATATTAATTTCCATCATATTATTTTTTAAAATTTCTTGGCTATTCTTTCATATTTATTTTTCCAAATAAACTTTATGCTTATTTTGTATTTAGTGTTTTAAAACTTCACTTGGGTTTTTGAGATTCCAGTGTAAAGCTTAATTTAGAAAGAATAACCATCTTTACAGTATTAGTCTTCTGTTTATTCATGTAGACTACTTTTTCTATGCATATGTTGGATATCAGCCTTACCTTCTGCTTCCTCTTATTTTCCTTCATCAATGCCCTCATTTAGAAAAAAAATCAGTTCCAATCCAGTAGTTAATTAGCAAAACAAAATTTAATTACAATGCTTCCAATTCTATAATTTGAAAAACTGCATCTGAATTATGAGGAGCCTGAACCTCTCTGGTATTCATAAGCCTCCTATGCTTCCTCCAGTCATAAGTAGACCCAAGGCTTTCAGCTGAAACTTTTGATCCCATCAAGAGGCGTTTCCTGTTGGCCAGCTTGTACCCGCTCTCCTCCACTTTGGGGAAGTTCTTTTCAGGGCCTGACTAAGAAATCCCAGGTCTTCTCTAGTTCCTTCAGGGAACCAGGAGCCACCAGGAGCTTCTCGAGCTTTCACCCTTCAGATTTCGGATTGATCCAGTCACCTCCCCTCTCCACTGTGAAGAGCTGCTGTAAAATTTCATATAACCAGCACAGAGCCAAAGCCACTACCAATGCATGGGCTCTACTTCAGCTGGATCTTCAACAGCAGATATTTTCTACTTTCCTCTTCAACTTGTTCTCCTAGTGAGAGTAGGGCTAGAGATACAGATGGGGGATTCATGACGTAGAGACTATTCTAAACTTTGCCACTCTTTTCAGGTTCTCCCTCCCACCCCTCCTCTGCAGATGATTTTGTCTCCATCTTTACAGAGAACAGTGATGACATCAGATTTACATCCCTTAAATTTCCTTTCCTCCAAAAAATGTATTTCTTTCCCTTCCTGACTCCCCTTTTAGTAAAAGTATTCTTTTTCTTGTCCAAAATGTGTGTACTGATCCTATCCTCTTCAGTCCCTTTCAGAACACTATTCTGTCAAATTTTCCTCCTCCTCGTTTATTCCCACCTTTTCTTCTCTAGGGTTTCTTTTCTCTCCATACATGAATGTTAGATCATTCCTGTCGTAAAAAAAAAAAAAAGGTCCTCCTATTCTGTATCTGTAAATAGCTGGGTTTAGATACTTTTGATGAAAAACTTCTAAGAGTAGTCACTAGCAATGTTTCATTGCCTCCATTCAATTCTTAACTCACTACAGTATGATTGATGATACCTCAGGCCACAACTATTTCTTTTGCCAAGGTCAACAATAATCTTCTAATTCCCAAAGACACTTGTCATGTTTCAGCTCTTAACTTGACCTTGACATAGCATTTGACAATGTTGATGACTTCTTTCTTCTTTGGTTTGACATTTTCTTTTTGCCTTCCCTCTACTTGTTTTTTTTTTTATTTTTATTTTTATTTTTATTTATTTTGAGAGAGTGTGTGTGTGTGCAAGTAGGGGAAGGGCAGGGAGAGACAGGGAGAGAAAGAGAAGCTCAAGCAGAGCTTGAACTCATGAACCACAAGATCATGACCTGGGTGAAAGTTGGATGCTTAACCATCTGAGCCACCCACTTGCCCCTCTACTTGTTATTGCAAATCTACTTTTCTGATCAATTGCTTCCTTCTTAGTGAAAATTACTAATTTTTATCTTCCTTTTTCCTGTGCAGCTTCCTTCCTGTGTAAATCCAGCTTCCAATATGGAAAGCTACGTATGAGTGTGTCACAGGCATCTTAAATTCAGTGCGTTCAAAACTGAAGTTATATTTTCCAGCCAGCCTTCTTCTCCTAGTTACACCTTCTCTTGGTAAATCGCACCATCTTTGTAATCATCCATATTAGAACCCTAGGACTTATCCTTAACCGCTCTTTTACTCTTTCTTCCATATTCACTTGCTCATTAAATCCTTCTGCATATAGCTCTTAAATGTCTATCATTTTTCCCTTCTCTCCATCGTATTTGCCTCTGTGTTGGTTCAGGCCTTCATCACTTCACTGAAATTGGATGCTCTCCTCATAGTCCTACATCCATCCCTCCAATCCATCTATTACACTACTGTGACAGCCAGCCTCCTGAAACATAAATATGTTTAGGCTACTCTCCTTGGAAGGTATTCATGGTATCCAGGCTCTGACTCCTGTTTACCTGTCAAGCTCATCAATCATAAACCCCCAACAACCACAGGGTCTGGTTCTCTGAATGGGTGGGGTCATTTCTGCATTTTGGCATATGCAGTCTTCCTTTCCTAAAATGTCTTTTTCCTTTGAATTTATGGCATACTCCATAATCCTGAAAATTTTAAATCAAGGGTCTTCTGTATGCAGACTTTAATTCTCTCGGGTAGTATTATAATCATGCTCCTCTTGTTAAGGCCTGCACATGTTCTATATATAGCACCTGTCCTAGTCTATTGTGATGCTTGCAGGTCTTTCCTCCCTACCAGGTAACATGTCCACTGAAGGCGGGGTCAATGAACCTATCACTGTGCCCGGCACTTGCTTGGGGTTCCATAAAAGTTTGTTAAATGATTTGAATTAATTGTCATGCTACAGGGTCCTATAGGGCATAATCTGGAATATAATATAATAATACATAAATACTTGCTGTACATGACTGGAATATAATAATAATTAGAGTATAAAGCACCATGTTTCTATCTGCCATGAGAGCTGGGTAGGGTATCATTTTGAAAAATCAAATTTCTTTTCTACAATCTAGAAGCCCCGTATGGTCAAACTGTCTCCTTCCTTGAGTGTAAAGAGACCAGAATCCACCTGTTAGCACCGATGGGCCAAACACCTTTCTGGCTCTAGGTGAGGAGCATCAAATTTGGCCAAGAAGCACTTGATTCTCTCAGTTCTGTACCTTAAAGTGTGCAGGAAAGGCTGCACAGGTGACTGTGGGCCACCTTCCCTTTCCTCCTCCTCTTAACTTTGCTCTGGTCACCCTGATGGCCTTCAATAAAGATGCATCACTGTCTCTTTATTACCATCTCCATTGCAACATTACAAGGTCCTTTGACCTCAATGTAGCTTCTCTCCCATCAGGAGAATGCCCATCAGGGGCATTAAGAGTGGGAGGAGAGAGAACAAAGACACCCGAAGGCCACAAGGTGAGATACACTCACCTTATCCCAGAAAGAGGATGGTTCCCAGGGCAATCTGAGACAGAGCAGAGTCCACTCCGGTTTCCTTATCCCTAACAGCAGGCACGACACCCTAATTCAGGGCTTGTGTATACACGACCAGCTGCGGTTGCCTAGGAAACCTGCCCTCCGCCTCCCGCAACCTTGGAGTGGGGAGGGGGACAACCGGGGTGGGGAAAGCAGAGGCCGAATCCGCTTCTGGATCACGTGGTGGCAACGTCCAGCCAATCAGCAGAGGTAGGGGTCCACCCGCTGGTGCTGCTGGGAAATGGTAGGGAGCTAATTGCCCGCTCGTCTCTTTGTGCTCGCGCTCATCTTTTCGCCTGCCTTCGCAGGATCGGAGGACCCGCCCAGAGGCAGAGAGTTGTGGGCATGATGGCAGGGACCTAGTCGTGTGGCTTCCTCCAGTCCCGGCTCTCTCCCATGGAAAGCCGTTAACATTCAGGACCTGGAAGCCCGGAGCCTTGCTGAACTGGAACCTTAAAAGTTATGGCGCTGTGATGTCATATGGCGACCATACCGCCAGGACGGGCTCCGATCCTCCCTCCCCACCCCCACCCCCACCCCCACCCCCGCCCCCGCCCCGGCCCTGGCTTGGCCTCAGATCCCCAGCAATGTAGCTGAGCACCGCCTCAGCGGAACGAGCAGAATCGAAGGACAGCGAAGACAAACCCACGCCCTGGTGCCTCTGGAGAAGAAATGAACCCACCAAAGGTCTTCTTACCGTTCTCGGATCGGCTCTGAGGGTCCTTTCAGCACTCCAAAATGTTCTGGAGGCAAAACATCTTTACAGAATCAAGTAGAACTTAGAGAGGGACAGGGAGGAACTTTTTTTTTTTAAAGGGTGAGCAGAAGAGCTGAGAAATGAATGAACTCAGTAAAAGGAAAATCAAAGGAACTGTAGCTCTCATTTCATTTTGTAGGTCTGCCTGTCCCAATATGGGAGCCACTAGCCACAGCCCCGCATGGCTCTTGAAGACCTGAACTGTGGCTAGTCCGAATTGAGGTGTACTATAAAATACACATTGTATTTTTGAAGACTTAGTATTATTTTTGATATATCGGATTAAATTAAAATGCATTATTAAAATTTTACTTTTTAAAAGAGACGATTAGAAGTTTTTTTAATTACGCATGCGATTTCTGTTTCCTTTGGACAGCGCTGCTGAAGTTTTTGTGGCTCGGTTGGTTTGTGTAGAGTATCTGTGACGTTCAGCTCATGCAAAGTAGTGCCTGTCGTGCTCTTTTCCGTCACCAGATGGCCGCCTCACTCAATAGACTAGTTTTAAACTTAAGAAAAATAGAAGTGCAGATTTTAAAAATGTCTCCTTCCATTTATAACAATCAACGATTCAACATACTTGTCATGATTCAATTATTTTTTTCTATATTGTTGACTGTAAACACTAGCATAGAAAAAGATAATTTCCCTTTACATTTCTTATTTCATAAGAATCTGTTTCCATTTGTCATTAATTGCTGAATTAAAAATAAATTAATTAGAATATCTATGGCTTGAGGAGTTGAAACAAATACAGAGGAATCTGATTCAGATCTGTATGTTTAATATTGTTTGAAAACCTAGTTGAACAATATTAGCTGCCTGAGCAAGTATTCATCTTAGGATATAAAGACAAAGATAGTTAGGAATCTAAACTTTTAGATTAAAAATTGGGATCAGAAATCAATGAGGTGAATTTTGTACATCAAGCTTCTCATTTTGGGAAATGCAGCTCTTTTGGATAAAGTACATAGATTATTAAAGTACATTGTTAGAAATCTGTTGTGAATCTTCTGACCAGTGAAAGATAAAAGAAAGCTAACACACAGTTTTCTTTATGTTATATAAACAAGTAATATTAAGACTCAAGGATTTGGCCAGTCAGAAATTGAGTCAGAATTCCTGTGTAGCTTGTAGGCTAATAACCATTGGTGATTTGCTAAACTAAAGCCTTTGTCCTGAGTAATTCTTAAAGGAAGAATTTGTTGTTAACATATTCTAGATGGAATTTGGAACAAAAGGTGATTACAGATAAAAGCCATAGTAGGGGTATGGTGCCTGGGTGGCTCAGTCAGTTGGGTGGCTGACTTTGGCTCAGGTCATGATCTCTTGGTTTGTGGATTCAAGTCCCACATCGGACTCTGTGCTGATGGCTCAGAGCCTGGATCCTGCTTCAGATTATGTCTTTCTCTCTCTCTCTGCCCCTTCCCCATTCATGCTCTGTGTCTCTCTCAAAAATGAATAAACATTTTTTAAAAAGCCATAGGAGAAATACAAAACCAGTGATGATCATGTTTATCTCTTCTCAAGTTTAAAGTTTACAATGTGGTTTTGTGTATGTATAAGAAACAGTAGAAAATGAGACTGTTAAAACTCCAGCATATTAAACATTCTAGTGAATTAAGACTTCATTCATCTCTCTATTTATATTCCCAGACAAAGGCTAATACATATACATTTAAATCTGTTTACTTATGGGTAAAAGTATCTTGAATCTGAAAAAATGTTATGAAGATATATTACCATTGATAGCAAACTTACTGTGTTGCTGCCTGATTTGAAGAAGAATCATTTCATCAAAATAGAGGTAACTTCTCAAACCTAAATAAGAAAATCTTGAGTTGCATACTAATTGTTAACTAAAACCTTTTGAATTGGTTGTTACATTTATTTCCCCAAAAGCCCTATCCTTATTGCTGGAGAACCGTGGAGACATCTAATTATAATTTGATTTCCTAATGCCTTTAATTCTAGAGAACCAAAAACCTAAAGATTTCAAATGCTAGTTTAATTTAATTTTATGTTCTTGTTGACATTTGATCCTTCTGCAAATTAGTACTTTTCTGTTAATGATGTTATTAGGTTGTATGTGAAAATTCTCTGTCCCATATTTGAATTTGATGAACTATAAAAAAGTGAATGCAGCATAATTTAGGGCTTACTTTGGCAGTAGAGTGCTAATTATGTAGTGCTTATATAGTCAGCATCAGAGGCCCTCATCATATCTCGTAATGAATATATATTATTCAATTAAAAGTTTTCTGAAGTGAAATTTTTAATTAGATGAACAGAATGGTATTTCTAAAGGGTCTATCTTAAAAAGTTAAATAATCTTTGTCCATGATTTGCTAACATATAATTAATGGACAAGATTTTCTTAAAAGACAGCCAGAATGTAATTGTAAAGAAGGAATTACTCTGTCGCAAACAACATAACCTCTTCATTTTACTATTGCAGTTATGTTTAGTTGTAAGGTAGCAAACTGAATGACAGTGAATTTAACCAGGAATGGGAGTCTTACTTAATTCACTAGGGAGATGAGCAGTTCTTTGTGTGTGAGAATTCTTTCCTCTTTACCTCCTTTCTTTTGCATCTTTTATTGATTCAGTACTATTTTATGATCTTTGTTTCTGTACGTTCGTGTAGATCATTGTTTCTATATTCTGCATTCTATGTTCCATAATATACATCTACCAAGTTTTATCCTTTGCTTGTTCCCCTATCTTGGGCACCTAGGTTGACTCCAAAAAACAATATAGTATTGAACAGTCTTGTATTTGCTTTCTTACAGACAGTTTCTCCAAGATGTATGTCAAGAATAGAATTGCTGGGCAAAAGGCAAAAACAGTTTACTAAATACCATCTGATAACTTTCCAGAACGACTGTCTCAGATTTTCCTCCCTCCAACAGTGCTTGACAATTCTTATTCACCTTGTTGGGGAAATAGAATTAAAACTCAGATCTCCTAACAACTCAAAAAACCTTTCCACAACAGTAGGAGGAAAAGAAGATAAATTTTATTACTGAACAAAATTAAACATTAAACCAGAATATGATGGACATCACAGAGACTGCAGACAGAAAGAAAACTTACCCTTTATATAGCAAGCAGATACAACCTATTGTCCTCAAATAAGAGGATTTGACGGCACCATTTGTCTGGTAATTGGGATGACCCCCTGTGTTAGCTAGTCGACTTTATCCAAAAGAAAAATAAATTCATGTCTTTATGACAGAAGATAGTTTGGGAGCAGAGCAATGTTAGTTCCTACCCTCCCACAGAAACTGGGACACAAGGATGCTATTGACAGACATTCATTTTTTATTGAAATATAGTTTACATACAATATTGTATTGGTTTCAGGTATACAATAGTAGTTCAACAATTGTATACAAGAGTAGTTACCGCCTGTCTCCAAAGTTATTATAATATTATTCACTCTATTCCCTATGCTGCACTTTTCATCCCCAGGACTATTTTATTACTGGAAGTTTGTACCTTTTAATCCTCTTTACCTATTGCATCCAACCCTCCATTTCTCTCCCTCCAGCAACCATGATTTTGTTCTTTGTATTTATGAATCTATTTCTCTTTTGTTTGTTCATTTGTTTTGTTTTTAGATTCCACATTTAAGTGAAATTGTGTGGTATTTATCTTTCTGTCTGACTTATTTCACCTAGCATAATACTCGCTAGGTTCATCCATATTGTTGCAAATGGCAAGATTTCATTCTTGTGTATGGCTGAATAATATGTATATACTTGGAAGCAACCCAAGTGTCTATTGATAGATGAATGGGAAAAGACGATGTCTTCACAATCTATATATCACCGCATGTTAAGTGTTACCTTATATACCCCAAACCAGTGCTGCTTTAACTCTGTAGGGATTTATCCACATTTTTCCATCTGTAATATTTTACAGTAAAATACTTGAGAAGTTAAAGGAACAACTGAGACACCCCCTCCCCCACTCCTGACCGTTGTCTTACGTTTCTTGATTTGGTGAAGCTAACCTACTAGAGGATTAAAAACACTGGGGATTTGCTCCCGTTTTCATCTGTCTATACCCTAGACTAGGGGCGCCTGGGTGGCTCAGTCGGTTAAGCCTCCGGCTTCGGCTCAGGTCAGATCTCACGTTCGTGGGTTTGAGCCCCGCGTCAGGCTCTGTGCTGACAGCTAGCTCAGAGCCTGGAGCCTGCTTCCTGTTCTGTGTCTCCTTCTCTCTCTGCCCCTTCCCCTCTCATGCTCTGTCTCTCTCTGTATTAAAAATAAATAAAACATTAAAAAAATAATCCAAAGATTATACCCTAGACTAATGGAATTCACTAAGTTAATCTTCTCCATTGAACCACTTTCCCTCAGGTGGACCATTTCAAGATCTAGTGAAAAGAAAGAATGTTAGTAAGTCCTTTTTACTACAGATATGCAGTCATGTTTCCAGTGGAATTTCCAGTATTAAAGTTGATATTTTGAGCTCCATGTATATGTCTCATGTCTATTTCCCAGTTGGTTTGAAGCTTGAGAGGGAAAGAAAGGGGTTTTGCTTTCTAAAGCCTGATTCTTTAGTCTGGTTTAAATGTATTTTTGTTTAATCCAAATGTTTGGAGTTTAAAATGCATATTGACCCTGAAAAAGACATAATAGTCTGTAAGTCAGAATAAAGAACTCTTTTTTTCATTTTAGGAAAGGGAAAGTGTGCTAGCCTGTTACCATGGATCTACCTCCCAACTACAGGCACACAGAGATGATAGTATCTGTCGAATCTAGAGCTGGCCTACATAGAAACACTTGATTTGCCTTATAAACCACGGCTAATGTGCACATCTGTGCGCTTGACAAGAGGTCTTGGGAAAGAGATGTAGCACTGTTATTAAATACAGGGAGCTCTAAGATAGTTACTAGGTGTGGCCAGCACCATTTTGCTAGCTCTACCGGAATGATCATTGCATGAGCCAACCTGCAAATCCAACACCTGAGTATAAGCAGAATCTCAGTTGTGCAAAAACAAGATGAGCTCCATCAAGCAGAACATTAGACTGTAATTAGTAACTTTAAATGACCCTCTTAAATCATATCCAGGACACCAAAAATGAGAAAGGCATTTATGCCCTTGAAAACATTAGTAACACATAATAAAAGCTAACACATATATAATGTGAATGTCTCATATGTATTTTTGTTTGTATATATGTATTCATAAATAAAAGGAAGAATTTTACCTAAGATACCAAGTTTTATGTCAGAGTTAACAAGTTTTTACATTATTGTGGTTAGGAGACTATGCATTTAATTCACCTTTTGTTTTAATACATAATCACATTTAAAGTCATCCCAGACATTTTTTCTTTGAAAGCTATATTAGTAGTCTTTCATTCTTATTTTAAAAATCTCTGGGGTGCCTGGGTGGCTCAGTTGGTTAAGTGACTGACTTTTGATTTTGGCTCAGGTGATGATCTCACCATTTGTGAGTTCAAGCCCTGCATGGGGCTCTGTGCTGACAGCACGGAGCCTGCTTGGGATTCTCTCTCTCCCTCTCTGTCTGCCCCACCCCTGCTTGCACACAGACTCTCTCTCCCAAAATAAATAAACTTTAAATTTTTTTTAAAAATCTCTATTGACAGGACATGTACCCCATGCGTGATCTAAGTCTGAAATACTACAAGACTCTGTTATCTTTGTCATTTTTGATCTTCAGTAAAGATCTCTACTTATTCCAATATTAAGAAGTCCATATTCTAGGGGTGCCTGGGTGGGTCAGTCGGTTGAGTGTCTGACTCTTAGTTTCCGCTTAGGTCATGATCTCACAGTTCATTTCATAAGATCAAGCCCCAAGTGGGCTGTGCTGTCAGGAACCTTCTTGGGATTCTCTCTTTCTCAGTCCCTTTGCTTCCCTCACACATGCACTCTCTCATTATCTTTCTCAAAATAAATAAGCATTTAAAAAAGTCCATATTTTAGATCAGTTCTGTTCAATAGAAATAAAATGTGGACTATATATGTAATTTTATTTTATTTTTTTAACATTTATTCAGTTTTGAGAGACAGAGAGAGACAGAGGGAAAGTGGGGAAAGGGCAGAGAGAGGGAGACACATTATTCAAAGCAGCCTCCAAATCTGAGCTGTCGGCACAGAGCCTGATGCAGGGCTCAAACTCATGAACCTTGAGATCATGATCTGAGCTGATCATGACCTGGGCCACTTAACCCACTGATAATTTTAAATGTTCTATTAGGCCCATTAAAAAAGTAAAAAGAAACAGGGGAAATTAATTTTTTACAATATTTTAAAAATCACATTATCATCAGAAAAGCCTTTTTTCTTAAAATTGAGGAATAATAGGGAGGTGAATGGTGGATGAACTATATGGGTGATGGGGACTAAGGAGGACACTTGTGATGAGCACTAGGTGTTGTATGCAAGTGATGAATCACAGAATTCTACTCCTGAATCCACTATTGTACTGGGCATTAAGTAGAATTTAAATAAAAATTTGAGAAGAAAAAATAAATAGATAAATTTTCTGGGGCACCTGGGTGGCTCAGCCATTTGAATGGCCAACTCTTGATTTTGGCCTGGGTCTGATCTCACAGTTTGTGCGTTCAAGCCCTGTGTGGGGCTCTGCACTGACAGTGGGGAGCTTGCTTGGGATTCCCTCTCCTCCTGTCTCGCTTCCCCTTCCTAGCTCATGCTCTCTCTCACACTCTCAAAAGAAATAAATAAACTTTAAGTAAAAAAGTTTACTTGCATTTCTTGCATTACAAAAAAATTTAAGTATAAATGGCATACAACATTATATTAGTTTCAGGTATACAGATTTAATATTTGTATATATTGCAAAATGATCACCATAATAAATCTGGTTAAAATCCATCATCATAGTTACAGATTTTTTTTCTTGTAAAGAGAACTTTTAAGATTTACTATCTTAGCCATTTTCAAATATGCAATACAGTGTTATTAACTATAGTCATGATGCTGTATACTGCATGCTAATGATTTTTTTATTTTATAACTGGAAGTTTGCAGCTGTGACTCCCTTTACCTATTTTGCCCAAACCCCAAGCCCCAAGCCCCACCTCTGGCAACCTGCAATCTGTTTTCTATATTCATGAGCTTGTTTGTTTGCTTAGTTCTTTCTTTTTGTTTTCTGTATATAAATGAGATCATACAGCATTTGTCTTCCTCTGTCTGACTTATTTCACTTAGCAAGATGCCTTCAAACTCCATCCATGTTTTCACAAATGGCAAGATTTTTTTTTATGGCCAAATATATATTTGGCCATTCTTTATTGAATATATTCTTTATCAATTCATCTGTCAATAGGCATTTAGATTGTTTCCATATTTTGGCTACTGTAAATAATGCTTCAAGTTAGTATTTTTACTTTCTTGACTGTTACTCAGAAGTGGAATTAGTGGTCACAGGGTAGTTCTATTTTTTTTTATGAACCTCTGTACTGTTTTCCACAGTAACTGCACCAATTTACATTTCTCCCAACAGTGCATGAGGATTCCTTTTTCTCCACATCCTCACCAACACTTATTATTTCTTTTCTTTTTGATAATAGTCTCTCTGACAGGTGTGAGGTGATAGATACATCTTGTGGTTTGGATTTACATTTTTGTGATTAGTGATGTTGAGCAACTTTTCATGTGATCGTTATCCATATATATGTGTCTTTTGAGAAAACATCTATTCAAATCCTCTGCTTTTTTTTTTTTAATTGGATTGTTTGGAGATTTTTTTCTATTCAGGTGAATGAGTACTTTATATATTTTGTATGTTACCCCTTATCAGATATATAGTTTACAAATATTTTCTCCCATTCAATAAGTTGACTCATTTTGTTGATGGTTTCCTTTCCTGTGAAGGTGAAATCAAATTTAATATTTTTTACCCAACATATAAAAATATTTTTATTTCAACATGTAATATAAAAGTCATTAATGAGCTATTTAATTTTTTCTTTTCATATGAAAATTTCAAAAATCAGAGTATATTTTATCCTTACAGCATGTCTGAATTCAGACTAGCCACATTTTAAGTGCCTGTGCATTGTGGCTACCGTATTCAATTATATAGTTCTAAATGACTGTTTTTAATGTTTTCATTTAGAATTTGGATGCATAGTAAACTTAGGCTTGGCTTCACTGAAAGAAAGCACAAAATAATCATAGCTTTATAAGGAAAGAAATGTATTTCTCTCTTATACAAAGTTTGGAGATAGTGGTCTGGGGTCAGTAAGGTGTCAGGACCCAGCTTTTTTACCTTGTTTCTCTCTGTGTATGGCCTTTATTAACAGGGTTACCTCATGGTATAAAATGCTTGCCTCTTCTCCAGTCATCACATCTGCTTGGCAGCCAGCAGATAGGAGGAAAGAGGAGAAGTTTTATATAATAATTGTATACCATCAGTCAGAACATAGTCACAAGTCCACAGATAGCTGCAAGAGAGACTGGAAATTTAATGTTAATTTAAGTTAGCCCCATGTCTAGCTTAAAATTGAATGTTTTGTTACTACAGAAGAAAAAGAAATGAGTAAGGAGGGGAAACTAGTAATCTTTATTTCAAGAGGGTCTTCAAAAACTCAATGCGTTTCCGAAGAGATTGTATTACTTTTATGTTTATTTTATTTTTGAGAGAGAAAAAGACAGAGTGTGAGCAGGGGAGAGGCAGACAGAGACAGAGACAAAGAATCTGAAGCAGTCTCCAGGCTCCAAGTGGTCAGTACAGAGCCGACATGGGCCTCGAACCCACGAACCATGAGATCATGACTGGAGCCAAAGTTGGACACTGAACCAACTGAGCCACCCTTGTACTTGGATACAGTAAAATTCTTAAAATGAATTCATTTGTTTTTAATTTAGTAAGTGAATATATTAGTAGACAGCTTATATTTGTTTGAGAAGGAGAAGAACAGAGGAACCAATAAAGGGTAGTAAATGTCATACAATCAAAAAAATGAGAGAGATTCACTCTGTCATTTGGAGCCTCACTGTTATTTTCTTTACTAGACTGGGCCACTCTTAGGGAGCAGGGTCCCTCTCAGTCTCTGTCTTCAGGTCTTAGAAGTCTACTTGCCACATTACGGTTACTTGACAAGTGTGTGTTTTGAAGTAACGAGCACTCTTCCTCATTATAGAGACCCCAGGAAATAACCCCTGAAATGTTGCCACTATCCTTTTACTAAGCAAAGTTGGTTGAGTGAAAAAGATACTTGAGTAAAAATGGTGATTTTAAAGAAATCACATCAAGTTCTTTTCAGTTTGATCATGACTGAGCTTCTCATTTAGAACTATTTCGCAGCTTCTCCCCTGGGTTCCAAGTGGGAGAATAAACTGGAAAACATTTACGCCCCTTCCAAAGCCGTAGATCAGAGAATGGACACAAGAGAAGAACTGAGGTGCTTGCAGGTGAGATCTGTTTCACAGTTCTAGACATTTCTCCTTCCCTCGGATGCACTTTATATTTTTAATTCTTCACGTATGAGTTTTACTTCTTATTTGGTTGACATGATTACTTAATTCATATGCAATCATTGTTTTGAATGCCTCGATTCTTTAGATTGCCATTAAGAATTTTCCAACTGGATATTCCAGTCAAAGAAAAAAACATTCGTTTCTTCAAGGCTTTTCAAAATATTTTTAGATTTTTGTCACTAATCTCCTTCCTTTTGGTTTTATTTCTAAGTTCAATTTAAATGAGTTGCTAAGCATTAGGAGTGCTATTTGAGCCATAAATACAGAGACTCAAATGAGAGTCACGCTAGACATTGATGAACAATTGTAACGAGTGACTGACAGATACTTCAAATTATAAGCTTATTGTGTTTCCTTTTCTTGTTTATAATGATAACACACTGTCCTAATTTGTAGAATATCTCAATCTTCTCCAGTTTTCTAGCCTATCAAAGCATATTTATTAGAAAGGGCTTTTAATTTAGAATTTCATTACAAAAATCTCTTGATTAGAATAACTATGCTCAAGCTTTTTGGTCGCCTTTATACTCTTAAAAATTATTGAGGATGCCAAAAAACTTTTGTTTGTGTGAGTTATACTAACTGATACTTACCATATTAGAAATTAAAACCCAGAAATTTAAAACATGTTTATTTTTAAAAGAATAAATAATCACATGTTAACCTAGATAGCATGTTTATACAGATAATTGCACTTTCTAAAAGAAAAGCTTTAGTGGGAAACAGCATTGTTTTACATGTTTTAAAAGTCCTTTAGTGTCTGACTTAAGAGCATATGTCTTGATTTTTACATCTGCTTTTGCAGTGAGCTTTTGCAAAACCTCAGCTCACGTAGCTTCACACACTCATGAGAGAATGGGAGTATTACAACCTAATATTGTTATGAAGTTGGTTTTGACCTCACAAACCTTTGAAAGTCATTGGCCACACATTGTGAACCACTGGTGTTGAACACGGTGCATGAAGAAAAAGGCCTAATATTCATAACTGAGAGGAAAGAAGTTTAGAATTCTAGGCCTAGAAGCTACTCCATTAGTTACTGGGACACAAGTTTTAAATACATTTAAAAATAATTTCATTATTTAGCTTCTAGAGGTTGAGATAATTTTTAAAATTCTGACAGAGACAATGCTCGTGGCGACAGCGGCGGGAGGTTCGGTTGTCGCCCGTTGGCCAAGCGGCGCCGCCCTTGGTGGCCGCCTTTGCAGCTTATTTTCAGTTGCTTTTTAAAGATGGAAAGCTCATGGTGCAAATTGTTATTTCCAGTGCTGGGGCTGGAGGCCTGGCAGAATGGGTGCTGATGGAGCTACAGGGGGAGATCGGGGCTCGCTACAGCACTGGATTAGCTGGAAACTTCCTGGGAGACCTACATTACACCACTGAGGGAATCCCTGTGCTGATCGTGGGGCATCATATCCTGTATGGAAAAATCATCCATCCTTGTCAAACACACTTCTGGGGAGCAGGACTGTAATGAACTTGGCTGCAAGACTGGCACCCAGTACCTAGTGACAGCACTCATCAAAAACAAGATCCTTTTCAAAACTCGCCCCAAGCCCATTATCACCAACGTCCCCAAGAAAGTATGAAAGAACCCCGGATTTTCCCTAGAGAGCAGACAACTCCTTGGACTCGTGCTCAGTTGCCACCTCGAGGACGCTTGACGGTTCCTTGGGACCACAGGGGGGTCCTGTTCTAAACACAGGCCACCCGCTGGGCATGAACTCTGATCCCTTCCTTATGGCAACTGGTTCTCTTGGTGGAAATATGGCCCCATTCCCAAGGAACCCATCGCCTTTTCCAACTTCACCAGGCTCATTGGCTTCAAATCCAGCACCTTTCCCTGCTGGTGCTCGTGACCCAGGCATGGCTTCTTTTCCAAGAGGAATGAATCCCACTGGTACAGGTGCAGTTTCTTTCCCAAGGCCTGGTGGCCTCTTGGGCCCAGGCCCCGGCCCAGGCCCATCTCTAAACCCAAGGACAGGGGCTCTTCCAGGCCCCAGGACCTCTGTCTAATCCAAGGTTAGGGGGTCTCCCAGGGCCAGGTCCTATGCCCAACCCAAGGGCAGGTGGTCTCCTGGAAACAGGTCCTGACCCCAGAAGTGGTGGCCCAATGGGCCCTGTATCTGGGCTCAACTTGAGAGCAGGGATCCTGTTGCCTTCTGGGAATGGTCCTCCTAATCCTAGGCCTGTTGGCCTGGGACCAGGACCAAGTCCCAGTCTGAGATCAGGCTTCAGTTGTACAAACCCTGCCCCGAGATCAGGTATGTTTCCAGGTCCTGGCCTTGGACCCAACCCAAGGGCAAATAGCCTGGGCCCAGGCCTTGGGCCCAACCCAAGGGCAGGTGGCCTGGGGCCAGGTCCAAATCTGGACTCCAGAGCAGGTGGACTCCTGGGCGCAGGATCTGGTCTTAACTTAAGGATGGCTGGACCTCAAGGCCTAGATCTTGCCCCCATTCTAAGAGCAGCAGGTCTATTAGGAGCAAATTCACTGCTTTCTCACAGGCTTCTGGAAACATGGGCACAAGCCCATCTTCTATGGCAAGAGTACCTGGCCCCATAGGCCCAAACTTGGGTCCTGGCTCTCGAGGAATTGGCCTTCCAGGGCCAAATCCATCTCCCGTGTCCAGAGCTACTGGCCCCATAGGCTCTAATTCAGCTCATTTTTCAAGGCCAGCTGGGCCAATGGGGGTGAATGCCAATCCCTTTCCAAGGGGGAACAGTTCAGGGGGGCTGAATCCAGCTGCCTTTTCTCAGACTTCTGGCACATTGGCTTCAAATCCAGGTACCTTCCAGTGGTCTGCTGGCCTCCAGGGCTCAAGTCCAGCAATTTTCCGAAGAACCTCTGGACCTCTTGGCCCCAACCCAGCTAACTTCCCCAGGGCCAGTGGCTTGCAGAGTCCAAGTCCTGCTGCCTTCCCAAGGTCTACTGGCCCATTAGGCCATGGTCAGCTTATTTTTCCCAGGTCAGCTCCTGGGCCCCTGGGCTCTTCTCCAGCAGGCCCTGTGGGTATCAACCCAGCTCCTTTTGCAAGGCCAACTGGGACCCTGGGTCTAAACCCAGCTTCCTTTCCAAGGATGAATGGCCCTGTAAGCAAGACTTTGGTCCCATTTCCTAGAGTGGGGAACTTCCCTGGCACAAACCCAGCTGCTTTTCCCAGACCAGGGGGTCCTATGGCTGCAATGTACCCAAATGGAATGTTACCCCCTTAAACACTTTTCTCTCCAGGACCACTCTGGTTTCTAAGCACCGTGGTTCTGGGCAGGGGCTGTGTTTTAGGTAAAAGGGTAGATACAGAGCTACAGTCTGAAGTACATAGCTGGGGCTCAAGTTCAAATGAGCCTTTTTTTTTCCTGCTTCTTTCTTGACTGAAGGTGAAATGTTACTTCTGAGAGATGGACTACGGCAGGGGAGAATGATCCTGTGTTGGGCTCCAACCTGGGCATGAAGAATACCTAAAAAACATGTCTTCAGAAGTTGTTGTTTGTGATCTTACTATTCTAAGTAGTTAGACTATGTCATATTGCCTGATAGAGTCAGCATGGTGCAGTAGAAATAGCTCAAGCTTCTGAATTCTAACTGGCTTTGTGAATGTGGATGTGTTACTTCACTCCTCTAAGCCTCAGTGTCCCCATTTGTGAAATGGGAATACAAGTACCTGCCCTGCAGAACTGAAGGGACGAGTGCAGGTGAGCGCAGGATGCAGAAGAGCTGATAGCTGTGACTTTAAAGATTAAGCCTCCACTTCACAACATAGCATGGATTTTGATGGACAGCTATGCTGAATTCCACCTGGAAGCAGGTGGGGGCAGTGGTGAACTGCAGGAGTAGGAAGGCTTGGGCAAAACTTAGCTGCAGATGGGTTGCTAAGACCCTACTGAAAGAACATTGGGCCTATACAAGCAAGATGCAGCCGGGGCATCAGAGGAGCCTGCAGATCAGTTACCATGAGGTGCAGAGACACAGAAGCCAGAAGCCAAAAACCAGGGTGAACCCAAGCATGAAAGCCAAAGAGCAAGCCACTGGGTCACCAGAGGGGAGAATCAGATCAAGGTCAAGAATTTAGGAACAATGAAGGACACAGAGAGGGTGTAAAGAATATTGAGAGAGAAATTTCAGGACCTGGTTGAGCTTAGTGAGGGAAGAAATCCTTTGAGGTGGTAGCCTAAGCCAGTCACACAGGCTTAGCCTGATCCAAAAGACAATCTGCCTCAGTGTGGCCATAGAGAGGGGGTGGGGGCTTTTACCATGTTTCTACCAAATGGATCTAGCCTGAGTGAAGTGACTATTCCCCCTACTCAGCCCTTCTTCCTTCTTCATCTTGTAGCAGAAGTGCTGTTTTCTATGGGGAAACCTTTCCATATAGAAAAAGTAAGGTGACCTGCTTTCCTGGTTTGCCTAGAACCAAGGGGATTCCCCAGGACATAGAATTTTTTTTTTTTAGCTTTAAAATTGGAAGAATTCCAGGCAAACTGAGACGTGCTGGTCACTGTACCACCATACAACCAACCCCCTACTCTAAAGCAGTGCACATATCACAAGTGAGACTGATGGAAGTCTTCACGAGGGACATTCTTCTCAAAGCTATCATTAAAGACAATTCTACTGTTCTTGGCTGGACTAAGTGGGATGGATGTCATGATCTGCCAAAGGTCATTTCAACCACTACAGGGAGAATTTCTGTCTGAGAGATAAAGATAAATCCTCATCCCTGATGATCATCTTGATCCAGCTGAGCCTAAAGCAAGACTACTTAGGTGCCCTGCAGTGACATGAACTTATAAATTCTTTCTTCTGCATAAGTTTGGATTTGGCTTCTAGCCTGGTTTAATATAGTGGGTACCTTGAACAGAAGGCAGCTTATAAATCATGGCATATACTTAGCTACTAGAAGCCTTTCTCATTTTGTGAGAAATTAGAGCTGACTAGGTTAAAAGCTGTAATACGGGATTCCTAAAATATAAATTGCTCTGCTTTGACCAATGTCATATGACTGCCTGTCTTACATTGACTTGATGTGTCTGGTAACATGGCCTTTATTAGAATAGCCTGTTTCCTTTATTCTTTTCTTTTCTTTTCTTTCTTTCCTTCTTTCTTTCTCTCTCTCTCTTTCTCTTTTTAGATTAGCTTGCTTTTTAAATTCTTCTGGGTATTGTCAGGGATATCTTCTTGCTATAACTGTTCTCAGTATCTCCTCACCTCCTTTGTCTTAGCTTTTCTAGCACTATACCTTACTTTAAATATCCATCCACATTTCTTCCACTCCTTGTCAGTGTTTAATGCTCTCAGCTCCACCAGTCTTTCTGAGTTCCTAGCTACCAACACTTCTCCTTGACCTACTTGACTACACTTTGGCCATGGTTTGCTCCAGTCCCTGCTTAACCTGGCCTGCCCTGCCTTTGGCCCCAGGAGGGACTGAGAACCAATGAATGGACCTTTGGCTTATTCTTTAGACACCTGAATCTTGGTCTTGGTTGCAACAGCTTGTTTTTGTCATTCTTAGAAACATGGTCTATTTCCAAATAATTCTTTTGGGCTTTATGCTTTTTTAGTGGTCAAGAACTTCCTCTCCTGTATTATAGAATTTTGGATGGTTGGGTGGGACAGGGGATGGAGAATGGTAAACTTGTAGAATAGATTTCTGAAAATGATGAGTCAGGGCTGAGTTAAGAAGGATGCTGCTACAGCTACAGTCTTCAGATTTTAGGGGATATAAGAATAACTTGAGGGCCTTATTTAAATTGCATATTTCTGAGCCTGTTTCCAGTGAATCTGACTCAGTAGGTCTGGGGTAGGGCCTAGGATTAAGCATGTTAAGTAAAAATACCAAGTGATTCTGATGTTGTTAGTTTCTAGAGTATACTTTGGGGAATATTTTCTACAGAGCATTAAGAACATGTGCTTGGAGGAGAAAAGACCCTGATTGTCTGGGTGTACTAAAATAGACAAAGGGTGGATCATCTTTGTGATTTTCAAATCCTTTTGGGTCTTTTATGATGCTTGGCTTATTTTCCTTAAGCAGTTTGGTAAGTTTGGAAGTCAGGATAGGGAAATATATATATATATACATGCCTAATGCACATATATCCCTGATGTCTCAAGGGGAGATGATTCCAGAGAACTGACATTTAGAGTATCATATTCTGATTAATTCAGCTCAACAAAGAGCTAGTATTGCTAGCAGCAATTCAAGGTCATAAGAGAGTTGGCCAGGTCCTTGGAGTTATGAGACAATCATCCAGAATGTAATTGTACCTCAATCCAGCATGTATCAAAAGATGGTGATCTCTAGTTGGGGCACTTTCACAGACTGGTTGGGAAGTCTCCAAGTTTCCACATCTGCATTCTGGGAGGGATGAACACAGCCCACTAGAACCAGGGCTCCCAGCACCAAGATGGCAGCTTCTATCGTACTCCAAGTGCACTGGAAGTATTGATACTTCCAGCATATCTCAGGAACGCACTACTTGGCTGCTGGTTTCTGGACAGAGTCCAGGAAAACCATAGACCTCTCTAGGGGAGCAGAGTGCCTGGTCTAAGTTGGACCACAAATTCTGAAACTTATAGGGAAAAGAGAAATATATATTACACCAAGAATTAGACATTTTTAGTAAAACTGAAGTTATCATGAGTATCTGGTTTCTCAAGTCAGCCACTAATGGTTTCAACTTCACTGGGGCAACAAAGGCTGCAGCACTATTTGGTTTCTGGGATGTCATTCACATAGAATGCAATGGGCATGGAGCTCCATGGACTATTTTTAATACAGTAACATTGGGGATAGCATTGTATAAAAATAGATGTGGTCTCTAGTTATAAGGCAAAATTTATGGTTCCTGAAAGTACATAGGTTGGTAGAACTTTTGGAGGATGTAGATTGATAGATGCAGGTGCTGAGTTTGTTCCATAATGAGATTCATCCTTTGATAATTGCCTCATTACTCCAGAGTTCATTACTTCCTCTTTCTTCACTGAGGGCTTGTAAATGGCATAGTGCCTCACCTGTCCAAGTGCAAAGAGAAAGAGAAAGGTTGGAGTCAGGTTAATGGAAGTGCCTCAGTTTAAGGTGATCCTTAAGGAGGTCACCAAGTTTGAGAATAGTGAAGATACCTGAGCTGGTATTTAATGGGACATTGGATCAGCTTCAGTCAGTAGGCACAGTAATCTGCACAGAATCATAGCTATTTCCACTTAGGTGGCCTAAATGGACTGACTATTGAGAACCTCCTGAAACTAATTTAGAATGGCTTTATTCTAGTCCAAACTGAGTAAACTAAATGAAATTAGTGATTGAGGCCAAGACTAGCTATAGTTCTGGTATTACCATTGAAACTTCCAGACCCAGTCACCACTTTTAGGCATTCTTCCAAATCCACCACAGTTACGCTGTGGGTTACCCAAAATAGCCAACCAGGAAACTATGCTTATTAGGACTAGAGGTTTTTTTATCTCTAACCCTCCTGACTTAGTGGTTTATGAGGAAGTCTAAACTTTAAGACACCTGTGCTTAAGTCTATAGGTCAAAGATTTTGGCTAAAACTAAAGCCATGCCAAGAGGCTGGACAGAGTCTCATGTTTCTTTCAAATGTATTTGGATGGATAAGGAGAAATATTATAAGATGCTAGAGTCCAGCTCCATCAGGTCCAGGGCTCCCTGAAGGATGGACCGTGTCAGCGAGAGGGAGAGTGAGAGATCCTCGAATTTCTTTCTGATCAGCAAGTAGGCATCTCTGCACTGACTGGAGAGTCAGCTTTATTATGGAAAAAATGTAGGGGGTACAAAACAGAAGTGGCAATTTTCTTAGACAGTGATTTTTGATGACAAATTCTTTGGTGTGTAAAAATTTCCTAGAACATAGATTGGCAGAAAACTCATGCATGATCTTTATCAATAGTGATTGATGTAGGTGACTTAGATGTTTATGAAATGGGGAAGGAAGTTATCTTTAGCACTCAAATACAAGGCAATGTTTTTAGCATGGCAAAGGCAAAACTTAGTTCTTCGTGAGCAGGGGTCAATAGCCTGTTTTCTTGAGGGGAAGAAAAACAGGTTTCTCAGGAAATGTAATATTTGCTCCCATAAAGACAAAAGAAGAAATTCCTATAAGTTCCTTCGCAAAGTGCAATCAGCATTTCAGGGCCAGAATAAGGGGACAAGTCACTCCTGATACCAGTCAACAAGCCACTCTGGGGGTCAGTGCTCAAGCAAAAATAATTGAGTGGGGGATAGACATCAGTCGCCATCTGATGGTGGGAGGCCCCCGCCTTGCAAACCTGCCTTACCTCACAAGGAGTTTTCTCAACTTTAGTGAGGTCAGAAAATGGCTTCCCGCAATAAGAGAAACAAGAGAATTAGGTGATGGACTTCAGTTTTCAAAATACTTAGGAATGCTGTGACCTTCTGCATAGCCTTGAGCTGGGGGTGGTATTCCTCTATGCATATTTGCAGAGTAGGCAGAGTAGGCACTATTGACAGTTAACCCATGAGGTTAACTTCAGAGCTTTCAGGTATCAGAGATTCATAAAAGCCTCTATCCCATGGGTGACAGATGTTGAGAGCAGAAAGCCAAGAAGTGGGAACCAATGAGTTAGATATAACTGGGAAGTGGGTGGAGACTTGCAAAGTAAAAGAAAGCTGAAATGAAACTAGGAAAGGGCAAGTCACCAGAATTGAAGCCACATCTGAGGGAGAAACCAGGACAAGCAGGGATTGAAAGCTGAAATCTAAAGCAGTCCATCACCAGAAGAAAAATCTTGGTCAAAGCCAGGACCCAGTATGTTACAAGATTTTGAGGTGCCTGGTGGAGATATCTCAGGGTTGGAATGGAGGAGCAGTCTCCCTTGAAGGAGGTGACTCTGCTTAGTCCAAAGAATCCCCAACGTGTCTTCTACTGGTACTCCACATTTCTTCATCCATTGATACAGCCATCATATTTTAAATAACTACTATGTGCTAGTCACTGCTAAAATGTCCATATAAATCAGTGAGAAAAAGATATCCAAGAACTTAATGCTACCCTGTTCAATGCAGCATATAGGAAGAAGTTCATTTTTACAGAACCAAAATAACTCTTGGTCAACATGTATCCATCGTCACAACACTCTTTCACAGCGGCTCTCCTGGCAGTGGGCCTAGATGGTCAGCCAGCACTGCTGTTTCCTAACCAAGCCAGGGCATCGTTTCCTGCGGCTCTGCATTCACTGGTTTTTATAGTGTTTCTTCAACTTGAAATGATTTCACCTTTTTGTTCATGTTAGAGCAGCTACTTAAAGTCTTGAGAGCATTCATGCTTGATATATACATTTACATACATACATATATATATATATGCTCATGTGCAGTGTTAAATGCATCCTTGTTTCTAACATAATTTAATTTCGAAGTCCAACTTCCTGAAACTGTGTAAAAAGATATTCCACTAGAGGTAGTTGGAATGCTGGCATTGTCAATCAGACTTTAGGCAAACCAGTGTTTATGACTGGATGAGAGTCATCTTGGAGAGACACTAAAAACATTACCTTTAGAGTAATTTGAAACCATTTATTGAGTTCTGACTATACGTTGGGCACTGTGCTGACTATATCATAGTAATAGTGCTTATAAAGAGCTCACTATATGTTACACACTATGTTAAGTGCCTTATATTATCATGTCAGTCAATCTTCACAACAGCTCTGTGAAGAGCATACTATTATTCCCATTAAAAATTTTTTTTAACATTTATTTATTTTGGAGAGACAGAAAGAGACAGAGTGCAAGCAGGGGAAGGGCAGAGAGAGGGAGATACAGAATCTGAAGCAGGCTCCAGGCTCTGAGCTGTCAGCACAGAGCCAGAAGCAGGGCTTGAACCTATGAACTGGGACATCACGACCTGAGCTGAAGTCAGACGCTTAACCGACTGAACCACCCAGGCACCCCTATTATTCCCATTTTTGAGTTGAGAAAACGGAGATGCAGAGAGTACTTCACCTAAAGCCTCACAGCCAGACTGGCAGAGCTGGTATCCAAATTAAAGTAGCCTGATTGCAGAGCTCATGCTCTTAACCCTAAATATATCACCCACTTCATGTAATGTTCACAATAATCCTATGAGGTCTACATTATGACTGCTCTTTTATAGGTTATAACATCAATATTACAGATATTAGAAACTGAGAGTTGGGGCACCTGGATGGCTCAATCAGTTAAGCGTCTGACTTCGGCGCAGGTCATAATCTCACCCTTGTGGGTTCAAGCCCTGCTTCAGGCTCTGTGCTGACAGCTCAGAGCCTGGAGCCTGCTTCAGATTCTGTGTCTCCCTTTTTCTCTGCTCCTCCCCAGATTGCACTCTGTCTCTCTCAAAAAGGGATTCATCCAAGGGATATAGAAGTGCTGAGGCATAGGGGCACATGTACCCCAATGTTCATAGTGGCACTTTCTACAATAGCCAAATCATGGAAAGAGCCTAAATGTCCATCACCTGATGAGTGGATCAAGAAGATGTGGTATATATACACAATGGAGTACTACATGGCAATGAGAAAGAATGAAATCTGGCCATTTGTAGCAAAGTGTATGAACCTCGAGGGTGTCATGCTAAGCAAAATAAGTCAGGTGGAGAAGGACAGATACCATATGTTTGCACTCATAGGTCTAACAGGAGAAACAGGAGGACCATAAGGAGGGGAAGGGAGAAAGAGAGTGGGGAGAGAGAGGGATGCAAATATGAGAGACTATTGAATATTGAAAACGAACTGAGGGCTGAAGAGGGAGGGGTGGGGAGAAGGGTAGTGGTGGTAATGGAGGAGGGCACTTGTGGGGAAGAGCACGGGGTGTTATATGGAAACCAATTTGACAATAAACTATTTAAAAATAGTAAAAAAAAAACCCAAATTTTTTTAATAAAAAGTAAAAACTAATGTTTTAGAGGAATTATTTGCCTTGAGTAGGTAGTTTTGGACCCAGGAAGTCTGATGCCACCATGCCCTTCTGCTTTTTCTTGCTGTACTATACTGCCAGTATGCAACACAATTGGAAATAAAATCCTGCCTGATTTCAGAACCCCTAACCATTCCAATCCCAGTCAATTTCACACACTTTGTTTGTTTCGATTAATGATTTATACTAAGATTTAGAAGCAGTGGGATAACTATTGTGCAATTTAACTCCACTGGAATTATTGAGGAACTTTTAGAAACAGAATATCTTACAATGCTTTTTCAATGAAATCTTATGTTGATTATTCACTTGCCTTCGAGAGAGAGAAATATTAGAATGCCTTTGGTAAAAAGCAGTCAGAAAGCTCTTTGATAACATTGGAGTTCTCCATTTGAAGAATTAGAGTCTAGCAGATCTGAGTAATAATGTGCTGTGAAATTATAATATAAGTCGATTGGAAAAAACAATACAAATGACAGATTGCTTACATGCAACCTTTCCTATCCTTCAGAAACTCTGCTATTGCCACCTTCATGCTTTAAAGATGACTGTCTTCTACTTCACTGAAAAGTACAAGCCCTCTAACATGAAGCCTCCCTCATCTCCACCTCAAACTTTTTCTCAGTATTCATCTCCCTTGTATTCTCTTTTCTACTTCTGAAAAAGAATTCAATTTCCTACATTCTAAATTTAATCCTTGTTCTCAAGGGCCTCTACCAGGTTGGGGTCTTATGGAGAGACTAGATTGGATAGGGTGGTTTCCTACAGCCAGATGAGGGCTGGCTTAATTATAGGGGTGTGTATGAGGTGCAGACAGAGAAGAAAACCAATGTCAGCATTGGAGATAAGTATCAAGTGCCCACAGCAAGGAAAGGCCTTCAAGGCTACAGGCAAGCAGTCAGATCCCAGGAGAGGCAGGAACAGACCAGAAAGTGGAATTATGCTGGGTCCAGATAAAATGGTTTAAGACATAGGCAAGAATAATGAGAGCTTCTTTTGGGTGAGGAGTATAGCAGATGAGGAGAACCAGATGCTGATTCTATCCTTATCCATCGGCCTCTTCAATATCTTCTCCTTTTCTTAAATCTACAATTTTTCTTTCTACATTTTATCTTTCCCCCTAGCCTATATACTTTTCCTCCCCCTTTCCAAAAGGCCACAACTTCCCTTAATATTTTGTTTCTTTAAGCAAGTGTCATCTTTACCCCCTTCCTTTCCAGTGGCCAAATTCAATGGTGAAATTCAGTTGCCAATTGAGTTATCATCACCATCAGTCATGAAATATTATTGAAGGTGCCCACCCTTGAAACTCCTCCCTTGACTGTGCTCTCCCTCTGCCTCACTGGATGTTGTTTCTTCTTTGGACTCTTAAAAATTTATTTCTTTTTTTAATGTTTATTTCCAGAGAGAGAGAGAGAGCGAGAGCAAGTGGGCAGAGAGAGGGGTGCAAAGAGAAGGAGAGAGGATTCTAAGCAGGCTCCATGCTGTTAGTGCAGAGCTCAATAGAGGGCTTGAACCCACAAACTGAGATGAGGACCTGAGCAGAAACCAAGAGTTGGATGTTTAACCAACTAAGCCACCCAGACACCCCTAAATATTTGTTTCTTAAGGATATGTTCTTGGCCTGCTTCTTAGCCCTCTACTGGTTCCCCTGGTATACCTATACAACTGTATGACTTGGAATATCCTCTCTACCCAGGTGACACCTCAATGTGAATCACCAGCCTTGACCTTGACCTTTTACATTTCAGTATCCAGATAGGCACCTTAACCTGTTCTCATCTGCACATTAAATTCTGTATGGCCAAACATTAACTAATTATTCTTCCACAACTAGCTACTCTTCCTGTGTTTTTTAAAATTCCTGTTAATGATATCTATGAACTCTCCATCCCCCAAATTCTAGGCCTTTGGGTCACTATTTATTCTTTCCATGTTTAATCCTATCAGATTCTGTTGATTGAAATATTTTTAATATATGCCCCTTCATTTCTATTATTATTTCCTCTTTCTCAGTGCCTTTCATCAAAACAACATTAGTAGCCTGATAGCTGACCTTTCTACTGTTAATTTTCTTTCCTTCCAAACTATTTGAGTTGTTACTTTCTTTTGCTGAATAACATGTCATACCTTTCATTAAGACTCTTAACTATTAAAAAAAAAATCTAAGCATCTTAATATAGCATTCTAGTTCCTTCACAATCTGAGCCCAACAAATTTTTCTATTTTTATTTCTCACTTTGCCAAACCTCTGCTCTAGAAAAACAGACTCATTCTTTTCTATAAGTGTCCTATAATTTCTCTCTTCCATGCCTTTGTTTCTTAGACTAGAATGATCTCTAGTCATCAGCTCCTCATGTACAAATCCTACAACTTTCTTTTTTTTTATTTTTTAAAATGGTTTATTTATTTTTGATACAGAGAGAGACAGAGCATGAGAGGGGGAGGGGCAGAGAGAGAAGGAGACACAGAACAGGAAGCAGGCTCCAGGCTCTGAGCTAGCCGTCAGCACAGAGCCTGACGCGGGGCTCGAACCCACGAATGTGAGATCTGACCTGAGCCGAAGTCGGAGGCCCAACCAACTGAGACACCCAGGCGCCCCCAAATCCTACAACTTTCAACGCCTAGCTCAAATACTTACCCCATATAGCTTTTCTTGACCTCTAGATAGCAGTAATCTTTATATTTTCTATTTACCATATCACTTTATCTGTGCCTTTTCCCTAGTGCTATTACCCTCTGCTTCGGATTTTGATTATTCACATGCTAATTTTATTATCTCCATGATTTGATTATACACATATTGAAAAACTGATTCATCTTTATATTCCCAAAGTTCCTGATATAAACATTTGAACAAATTTGATTGGACCCACCCACCAGAAATTCCACGTACTTCTTTATATTTTCCAATATCCTTTACCATTAGACTTGGGGCAGATAACTAGTTCTGGCAAGTACTCTGTAAGGAGTTATGTGTAACACTTGGAGTTTGACATATTTAGGAACATATGAGAATTCTCCACTCTTTCTTATCCTTCTGTGACAGTTTACAAGGCCATGTGTTCCAGCTACAACTTGGTGGAACTTCTATGTCTGAGTCCCTGATCGTGTAGATCAGGGCTCCCTCTGAACTGTACTAGTTGTGCATCTAAGCCTCTGAAATTTCAAAATTAATGCTTTACTACAGCATAGCCTGTCTTAGCCTCACAGATAGAGGAAGTATTCAATACATTTATAAATGAACAAATGAAGAAAGTGTCTATTGGATAAATTGTGTTGGTGGAATTGTTCAATAAGCATGTTCCACAGCCTGTAGAAAGTTCCAGTTTCATAGATGACTGTGCAAAAGGGGCAATATCATCAGATTACAAGTAGTCAACCATTTGATATCATTCTTCCTACAAATAGCTTATAAACCTTTGGCTTTAAAAAATTCATTTGATAGTTTACTATGTATGTAGTTTCATGGTTTGTTTTCTTTTGGGGCATGTAGCAAAATTTGAAGTTAGGTATTAGAGATGCTTGCTCATTGAAAGGTAAGATGGGGTTTTCTTAATGCCATTAAATACATAATCCTTATTTTCCTCTGGCTTACCAAGAGCCTGTAGCACTCCTTTCATGAATTGATTCTTGATGCTTAAAATTATCGTATATGAAAAATTTATAAGCAAAACTTACTAGTATGCAAAAGATGCTGGCTGTCTAACTTTGAGACATTTAATATAACTTTCTTTTTCTTAAAGTATTTGGAAAAGATGAAAAAAGTTTAAAGAAAATAAATGTTTTCAGAATCCCAGAGATAACTTCAGTTACAGTATTACAATCTGCAAGGCTTGGTGAGCAGGGTTATAGTTTGTTGAAATGAATTCAGCCCTGAATAAGTTAGGTATGTTCCTCTGACTCTGAAGGGTATGCCTCTACAATTCTGTGTACTGTCTTCCCTGGGCAGGGCAGAATGCTTTGGCTCTTGACCTCTCTCCTTATCAAAATCTAAGCTAAGCTTAGTAAAGCTGTCAGGTAAATTCACTATGAGATGTCAGTACTATGAATGCTGAGTTTCCACTTCTGGGGATACTGCCATTTACAACAGTACTGACTTGACACACTTATGAAGTCAAAATGTTGAATATCCAATACCAATTACAGGCTAGAGTAGGAGCAACTTTTGGCAGAAAGATCTTTCTAAAGTCTCCACAGTTAAGCTGTGCAGGAAGTCATAATTCTGTTAAAGAATAACATTATTTCAGATCATCACCAATTAGTTAACATGCAATGTGATATTAGTTTCAGGAATAGAATTTAGTGATTCTGAGCCACAGAGTTTTGTGTGGTCCCATCTGCTCTATGACACCAGTGGTCAAACTTGTGTTACAGTATATATGGCCCTGGCTCTGAGCACCTTTACATCAGTATTCCCCTCAACTCTTCTTGGAACTTTCATGTAAACTTAAGTTTTTGCCAAGTAATGTTTCAGGACCCCATTTACAGTGGAGTTCCTGCCAGTCCCTAACTTTGATGGAAAAGCAGCTTTAAGGATAAAGAGCTCCAAACAAAGAGAGAAAAAAATTCTCTTCAGACTGACTAACCCCCAAGAAGCCCAGGGATCTGGGATTTCTGAACGTATTTATCAGGCTCAAAGATGAGGCCATGCCAGTTCATAAAGACTACAGACTCTTGGAAGATGCTATGGGCATCTTTTCTCCAGGCCTGATTGGGGTCATATAAATGAGACCAGTGGCCTTTAAATTGGAACTAACCCCATAATTATGGCCCAACCATGAAACTGGAGTTTCAGTAATTATAGTTTAAAGTTAGAAGAAAACTGGTTTTGCCTAATGTTCCTACTGAGCTGTCCAGGGTTCTGACTTCCACACCGGCAACCAGTACCTTTCTCCTCCTGGTCTTCATGCTGATGGTTTTGCTTCAGACTCAGAATACTTTGGATGTAGTCTGTAATTACTAATCTTGAAATCCCCTGTGGTCTGTATTGGTATAAGAGCTCTGCCTAGTTCTTGTCAATGACATACTATGTGCAAACTGAAAAACTGATTATACTATGTGAGGACTTTAAATTTGGAGAGCTTAAGTCATAGAGTCAGAAGACTTAGATGTTAGTAACAGCTGCTTTAGCCATGTGACTTTGACAAAATCTCTGAAGGTTGTTCAGAACCTTGGTTTGCTCATCATCCCTGAACAATAAAATGTGATGAATATTTGCAACATAAATGACAAAAATACAACGCAAGGAGCATTTAAAAATATTTAAGGAAAAATAACTGATTGGAAAAGTAAACACTGGACACAAAAGGCAATTCACAAAATAAGAATGATAAATTACCTACCTGATTTATAAAAATTAACTCAAAATGGATGAAAGACCTAAACATAAAATGTAGAACTATGAAAATCTGAGAAGAAAATGTAGCTGTAAATCTTTTGACCTGAGAGTAGGCAATGGTTTTTTAGTTATGGCACCAAACCATAAGCAACAAAAGGGAAAATAGATGAATTGGACTTCATAAAAAGTAAACACATTTGTGCTACAAAGGATACCATCAAGAAAGTGAAAAAGACAATCCATAGACTCGGAGAAAAAAAATTGCAAATCACATATCTGATAAATTTTGGACTTGTATCCAAAATTATAAAAAACTTTTTCAACTAAATAATAAAAGAAAAAGAATCCAATTCCAAAATAAGCATAGGAATGAATAGACATTTTTCCAGAGTCTGAAGATAAACGTATGGCCAATAAGCACAAGAAAAGATGCTGAACGTCATTAGCTATCAGAGAAATGCAAATCAAAACCACAATATGATATTACTTCACACCCACGAGGATGACTGTAGTTAAAAAAAAACAAAAGAAGATAATGAAAAGTGTTGAGAAGGAGGTGGACAAATTGAAACCTTTATACATTGCCAACAGGATTTTAAAATAGAGCAGTTAATTTGGAAAACAAAATTTAAAAAAATCGACAGTTCCTCAAAGAATGAAACATAGAGACCCAGCAATTCTTATTGTAGGTACCTATGCAAGATAAAAGAAAATGTGCTCACAAAAAAAACTTATACAGAAACATTTATAGCAGCTTTACTTATAATAGCCCCAAAGTAGAAACAACCTAAATGTCCATCAACTGATGAGTGGTTAAACAAATTATAATATATCCATTGAGTGGAGGGGAATCCATATAAGAGAAAGGAATAAAGTACTGATCTGTGCTATAACATAAGTGAGCCTTAAAAACATTATGCTAAGGAAAAGAAGCAAAAGGGCACATATTGTATGATTTCATGTCCAGAATAGGCAAAGTTATGGAGTCAGAAAGTAGATTAGTGATTGCCTAGGACTGGATTTAGATAGTGGGGATGGAAAGTGACTGCTAATGGACATGAAGTTTATTTTTGGAGAGATGAAAATGTTTTCCAGTTGATTGTGAAATGGCTGCAGAACTATGTGAATATACTTAAAATCATTGAATTAGACACTTTAAATTATATTGCATGCAAATTATATCTCAATAAAGCTACTATTAAAACAAATAAATACAAATTACCAAGAAGCACATTTGAAATCTCCTATCATTGGTCATCACATAAGTAAAAAACTTACTGTGAGATACCATATCTCTCATCAGATTTTAGAAATTAAAAGTATGCATGTGTGTGTACTCAATGAGATGTTTGCAAATTGCAAAAAACTATTCATTTTACCTCCATCGTGTATACTTTGGTTTGCTCTCAAGCTCAGAGTATCTTAAAAGGTGTTTTGTGAGTCCTATGCATGGAGACTTCATGTTACAGACCTCCTAATTCATGGTTTCATTCAAAGAAATAAAAAAAACTTCACAGTTTTATTCAAATGCACGAATTCTATAAGGAAACCAAAACTGGGTTTAGTGAAAAGTGGTCAATTCTCTTCTTTTCATTCCTGTTGGAGGACAGTAGAAGCATCTATATGTTATCCCTGCAGATGGCAGAGGTAAGTAACAGTAGCCCCTTCCTACGGACAGAAGAGCCTAGAGTGTTCTGAATGTGTTGTGAGACATTTGTGAGTGTTGTAGTGGTCTCCTGGAGAAAACACAGCTGTCTTGTGCACCAGCCTATGGTCTCTATAAATTAGTTTCAGTCTAAATATTCTTTCATTGTAGAAGGAAATGGAGAACTCTTTTCCATATAAAATTCAAGAGCTTCCACCCATGGAGGTAGAGTAAAAACATGTTGCAAATTGACCTAGACGCTATAGATAAAATAAGCTTTGATTCAACCCCACACACAATGATTTCAGAAAAATCTGAGGCAGCAGAATGAGTCTCATCTTGAGTCAAATGCTTTATCTTACTAAGTCAATGGGAGTGACTCCACAGTTGCATTCTTTTCTAAAAAGTTACAAAAGTAGAGCCTTGGCTTGGGTGCTAATAAACATATATAAGCCACAGAAGGCAAATAGTTGGTATGTGTTGCCACATCTCCTTCAGTTGCCTACATGTAGCTATTGCTTATCTTTCTAGGCACTTTTTCTTACTGAATCTAAACATGGCTTAAGACTTTCAGCACAGGGCCCCAAGCATTCATTACTAATCAGTCAATGAATTTTATTTGCCATTCCTGATATAGGCTATTCCAAGTTGAGATGTACTTGTGTGTGTTTTGCCCAACTACTTGAAAGAACCTTTGAAGGGGGCACCTGGGTGGCTCAGTTGGTTGAGCATCTGGGTCCTGATTCTGGTTCAGGTCATGATCCCAGGATTGTGGGATCAAACCTATGTCAGGCTGTACGCTGGGTGTGGAACCTGCTTAAGATTCTCCCTCTTTCTGCCCCTCTCCCTCATGATCTCTCTCTAAAATAATAAAAACAAGATCCATTGAAGTATATTTATTTTTATGTAAGATTTGCTTTTCAGAATTATAGGACTTACAAGTAGAAACAGACCAATAGTCACTCAATATAGGGGAACATTTCTCATCTACTTTGATTTAAATGCCTTTAAATTTGTTTGAAATGAATGCTTTCTTTGGCTTTGACTCTTTGATTTTTGCAAATATAAATACCTAGGCAGAACTTTTGTCATTATGTCATTTTCCAGAAATAATCTGCCATGTGCTATTATAGCTTAATAATATACCTACTTATGTCAACCCATTTGATGTGCCCCCCCAAACCCTGTGCAGAAGATACTATTAAAATATCCAGGTTACAGTTAGGAAAACTGAGGCACAGAACTCTTAACGTAACTTTAATATTGAAGCTGGAAAGGGTTTCATCTTGGTTAAAGTTTGTTACTTGTAGTGCTCTTTTTGCATACCCCCCGTTCCCTGTCCCCATGATATAAGGTTTGGTCTAAGTTAAGAAGCTACTGTTAAATAAATGCTCCTCAATAGATTCCGACTTTTGAAATAGTGAACAAAACTTCTTTTCCAAAAACAATAGTGGAAGACAAAACCTGACAGTTCTTTTGTCTCAGTTTTTCTTGCTCAGAATCCTTTAAAAGTGCCAACCTGGGGCGCCTGGGTGGCTCAGTTGGTTAAGCGGCCGGCTTCGGCTCAGGTCATGATCTCACAGTTCGTGGGTTCGAGTCCCGCGTCGGGCTCTGTGCTGACAGCTGGCTCAGAGCCTGGAGCCTGTCTTCAGGTTCTGTGTCTCCCTCTCTCTCTGACCCTCCTCTACTCATGCTGTCTCTCTCTGTCTCTCAAAAATAAATAAAAGGCATTGGGGCGCCTGGGTGGCTCAGTCGGTTAAGCATCCGGCTTCGGCTCAGGTCATGATCTCACAGTTCGTGGGTTCGAGCCCCACATCAGGCTCTGTGCTGACAGCTCAGAGCCTGGAGCCTGCTTCAGATTCTGTGTCTCCCTCTCTCTCTGACCCTCCCCTGCTCGCATTGTCTGCCTCTCAAAAAAAAAAAAAACTAAAAATAAATAAATAAATAAATAAATAAAAGACATAAAAAAATTTTTTTAAAGTGCCAACCTTATTTTTTTTGTCTCAAAAGCATGTTAGAGCAATTCATAACTTAGAGCAACTATGCAAGCCCTGAAATTCCACAGTTGACTGTACTATGCCTATAAATCTTCATATTAGTCAAGCTTTGTCAGTCTGCAGAGGTGCAAATATAGTGTTGGTGAACATTGGTAATTTCATACCAAAGCACAAACCTGAGGGACGCCTGGGTGGGTTGGTCAGTTAACCATCCAACTCTTGGTTTCTTTCACTCAGGTCAGGTTTGTGAGTTTGAGCCCCACATTAGGCTCTGGGCTGACAGTGCAGAGCCTGCTTGGGATTCTCTCTCTCCCTCTCTCTCTGCCCTTCCCCTGCTCACTCTATGTCTTTCTCTCAAAAATAAATAAATAAACTTACCAAAAAACCACACAAAGCACAAACCTTAAGATTTCTTCACCCAAATAGATGATGGCTTGTGTATATCCAGAGGTGGAACCTAAAACATAAAGATAGTTGTCAAAATTGCTTAAACCAAAACAGCAAATGCACCTCTTTTCAGCAAGGCAAGATAGAATCATTTATCAAAATAAAATTTCCATTAAATTGGAAATGTAAATTGAAATTTTCAATCACAATGGAAAATTTCAATTTCCTTTAACAAGTAAAATCTAAATATACTTCACTGGCTATTTCCTCCTCACATTCTCAATTAGAGTACTGATCAACATCGGATGAAATATGGAAAATAATTAGAATAATATCCCCAAATTCTTTACCTATTTGGGCACAAGGAAGCTAAGAGGCTTGCATTACCATTCCAGTTTTTCACTGACGACTTTCATGAATGTTTCTCAGGGAAACAAAATAGCATACTCTGTGTAATTCTGTATGTAACTCCCCTACCAGAACAATTCTCAAATATTCAGTAGCCATCAATAACCACTTAATGGTAAAGCATTAGAGTTTTCTGTGTTCTTGGCATGTTATCAATAATGAAACTGAGAAATTCCCATCTGGTATCTCTGTGGCTTCAAGGGGTTCTAAACAATAGATTTGAAAAAAATCTCACAAGTGCCCCCTGATTACACAACAGGATTAAACTCCATGGAAAGACCATGGTGGAATAGCTTTTCATCTTAAAAATTTCTTAAACAGGCTTGTTTTTCTCATGGAAAGATTTCAAAACTCATGATGATTCGTGATAAGCCAGAATTTTTTGGTTGTTGTTGGAGGGGGTCACTTTTTGTAGCTTTACTGATGTAAAATAGATATCCAGTAAGTTGCACATATTTATAGTAAACAATTTGATAATTTCTGAAGTATGTATACACCTGTGAAGCTATCACCGTAATCAAGATAATGAACATGTCCATCATAATTTTTGAAGATTCTAGTAATGTAGAACTTTTGTGACAATTACATCTCCAGGGACATCTGGCACTAGTAGGCCAGACCAGTAGGTCTATGAGTGAGTACATTTTCTCTAATTGATTGTTTCGGAACATCTTTTGAACAATAGTGTACTAGAAGAACAAAGAGTTGTACAGAATTTAGGCTTTTAAGTTTCAGCATTTTTGAGGAGCATCTGAATAGCCTTTGAATATAAAAATCAACAGGTAGGAGACCCTTGATGGGCCTTTGGTGGCCTAGCAACCCCACAAAGCCTCAAGTAGTTCTAGCCCTACCTTTTTAAGAGAAGAAGCAGTGGATAAGCCTTTTTCTTCTACCCTGTGTGTTGGCTTGAACCTTGTGTTTCCCCCAGGTTCATTATTTTATAGACCATTCATGAACCAATAGGGCACACATTTTGTTTGAAAAAGATGAGTCAAAATATGGGAATGATACATTATAAGCCAACTCCGCTGAGTTTTGGTTTATTTCATGTATGTTCCACCTTGTCAGAGACGCTGTAAAGGAAAAAAAAAAAAGAGGCAAGGTTTTTGAGATGTCCGCGTTCTCAAATAAAATAGACCTCGCAGACAGCTTTGTATGGCTTTGTCTCAGTGTTTCTGAAAGGAAGCGTAGCTGCTTTTTGTCCTGCCTAGTGACATCCTGTTTTCTTTCGGGTGCTGCTAAGGATGAGGTCTAGTAAGCGTTTTTCTGGGACTTTCCTCAGAGTTCTTTTCCTGTACTCTACTATGCTCAGCCCCGCTCTGGAAACAACAGATTTTAAGAACGCAGCATTTAACTTCGCGGTTGCAGTTGTCTCCCTCTGTCAACACCCATCGTCACCCCTCCCCGCGCAGACCCACATCCCCTCCGGAGCTGAGCCCGGTCACCCTCAGAACCCTGGCCTTTCTATGCCTTGGGTCCCAAGACGCCAACCCGGGCTTAACTTTAGGAGTTGGGAGGGCAGCTTGCCTAATCAGTCACGCTTCAGCTGGGGACTGCTTTCTACCTGCTCATCTGCTTCTTGGATTCAAGGAAGACTCAAGTGGATTTGGCACATCCCCTAATCTGGGCCTGCCACTAGCAGGCCGGGGGCTCGTGTGGGCCGAGGGAGACTAGGACGAGGCAGGCCATTTTCACCTGCGTAATAACAGGCTGGGAG
>NC_043708.1:38861845-38900524 GCF_006229205.1 Suricata suricatta
CCTCCGCCCCGCCACTCCGCCGTCGCCGCGTCGGGGGACCGCCAGCCATGGCCGCGCCGCCGGATCCCCAAGACGAGCTGCTGCCGCTGGCAAGCTCCGGGTCCCAGTGGTTCGGGGACCGGGGGGAGGGGGAGAACGAAGCCGTGACGCCGAAAGGGGCCAAGCCGGCGCCGCAGGCGGGGGAGCCCGGCCGGGGGTTGGGCGCTGGGGCCGGGGACGAGGCGCCGCGGGAACTGGACTCGGGCCCCGCCCGGCCGCCTCCCGTTGCCATGGAAACTGCATCCACAGGTAAGGCGGGCGACGGGCGCCGCTGCCCCTCAAATGGCGTCGGGGACCCGGGTCCCGTAGCCAGTCCGCTGCTCCGCAGCTCGGCTCTGCACCTCGCTCGCGCTCTGTACCTGGAGCAGCAACCTCAGCCCCGCTTCGTCGCCACGAGCGACTGTAAATATTGGCGGACTGTAGAAAACAGGAATTTTTTTCCCCCAAATGCTCCGAAGAAGTCAAAATACTACCGACTCTTTTTATGTCATTATCGTTGTTATCTGAGCTTTAAAAATTGTCCTCAGAGGCAGACCGCAGCATCCTGGCTGTTGGCGCGCCCGTGTACAAGTTTCTTCCTTCCGCCAAGGGGTTGGGGGCCGGAGGGGCCTCCGGCCAGTTGCGATGATTTTCTGGGGCGTGTTTGCGCTCCGCGTGCGCGCGGGCTCCCGGGGACGCTGACAACAAAGCGACAGGCAGGCCGGCTGCCGCTACACCGGACTCGGTCCCGGGCGGGGATGTGGCTTTAAGTCTTCCCCTTACCCCTTCCCTCAACACTTCGCCACACCCTACTCCTTCCCAGTACTCCCTCCCGTTTTCCACCTCCCTCTCCCTGCCATGGAAAACAGAAACCCCAAGGTGTGTGTGTTTCATTCTGGAGGGGCAGCGTTGCTAGAGAATTGGGAGTTGTGACTGCCCCCGGCCAGAACCTTTCCTTCCCAACTACCCAGATGCCCCCATTTTGCAGGGAGCATTATTGAAACTTGGAACCCCTAAGAGCCGCCGGTCTGGCTGCAGTGTGAGAGGGCTTGAGTAGTGGTGGTGAGTGGACGGGATGCAGGCATTTAGAAAGTGCCTTGGGCTCTCCCGCTTTCGAGAACCGGAGCGCGCGGGTGCCCAGCTCGGACCACGGCCTTAGAGCATCCCTCCCAAAGAATGCGGGAAGCGAGTTTGGGTAAGGGCTGCCGGCCTTGGTAGCCCTGTGTTTCCAGGCAGGAGATTCGAGAGGGGCCGTGTTGTGTTGTTTTCTGAAAAAAGCTTTGCTGTAGTGGAATGGGAGTTGTGCAGATTTGGACATGTAGCCCTCCAGGATCTGGGGTATTGGGTGCTTCCGGAGGAAGGAAAGGGGGTGGAATTGCCTTGCATGCTTTGGGCAGCTTATTTAGGGGAACCCCTTTCTTAATACACCGTCTCTCTTAAGGGTCATGTGGAGTGCCTTAGGTAATCTTAACTCTAATCTAGTACAAAGAATTGAGCTGAGGAAAGGAGGTTTGGGGAATGCTTTAATTAAAACATCAACATTCTGATGGAAAGAGAAAAAATGGGGTCCGTAATCAGAAAAAAAAGAAAGAAAGAAAACTCCATTTGTCCTATATTAATTATTATATGAGACTGTGGGGGTGGGAAAGATTCAAGACTAAGAAAGACTGCCTTGCCTCTCTTTCAGCTTCATCTAAATGAAAAGAAAACAACTATAATTGCAAAGGAAGATGGAAAAAGATAATAGACAAAGGGACATACCTTTTTTTTGTTGGCTTACCATGATCATTCTTTGTAACTCATAGTTCAGAACCTTTATCCACTGTCATCAAAGTAAATTACTTCTTTATAAATATTGCCCACCTCCCATTAGTGTCACCAAGGTTAGGAAAACCTGGGAAAGGAAGCCAAGTGCCCTGCATTCGGTAACATACTATACACTAAAATGAGTTGCTATATATATGCTTAGGACAACTCCTGTCCTAAGTATGCATTTGCAATTTTTAACATTACTAGAGAAATTTAGGGAAATATTTTGCTTTATTGAATGTGTTGGGGGTTTCTTAGCCTAGTCCATAAATACACTAATAAAATCGAACATGACGATACTAAGCTTGGGTGGGAGGAGAATGAAAGAAGGGGGAAGGAGCTCATACTTTGTGTATTTACATAGAACATTTTTACTTTATTATTACTGCTTGAAGGAATGTCTCATATAGTTGATTAATGTTTTAAATCTTTATGTTTCATATTTCTTATACTTTAAAGACTACTGTAAGAGACCTAGATGCTAGAAATTATGTCTAAATAAACAACTAGATCTTGAAAAATTCAAACAAAATCTGGGCCAGCTTCCTTGTCTGTTATTGTGACAGTGTTAAGTTATAAGCAAAGTCAGTAAGTACATCTTTAACTTTATCAGAGACAGAATCTAGAGGAAGACTATTAAACACACTGATTTACTTTTTTAAAAGAATGGTGTTCTTTGGGACTCAGACTGAGAAGTAACTTAGACTTTGAGCATGATGCACTGTAAACAGATTTTGTTTCTTTTTCAGATCGAATTATAAAGTGTAAGACAGATACTGATATTTTAAAAGCCTTTTTTTTCCCAAAAAACACTACTAATCATGCCATCTGGACAGATAGTCTGTTATTTATTTTTATACATTGATGGTTTAAAGTTCCTAAAGAAATATTTCCAGAAATATTTCTTAGTAATGTCCTGCAATGAATATATGTTTAACATCACTAAAACTGTGCTGTAGTTTCTGGTATTCTCATTGCTTCTGTCCCTTTTGTGGATTAGACATGTTCTTAACAAAAAGTAATTCTTTTAAAGCTATATAATTTTTCATATCTAAAATTGATAATGGGCATGCAAAATGATGTCTATTGCCAAGGGAACATTTAATACACCATGTGTAGGCTACAACATGTTAGAGTTGTTAAATCATGAATCAGTGCCATCATCTAATAACTTTATACAAAGGATGGTAAGAGCAACTGTTTTGTTTTTTCATGATCAGTTATTTTATTCCTGGAAACCATTCAAAAGGAGCATACAATAACAAGGATAGAAGAATGGTCCTTTGTTTAAAGGAAGAATTTAAAATAGAACATTTGAGCAAAATGCAGTGGTAAGAAGTTAACTCCTGGTTGCTTTGGAAATTAACTCACTGACCGCTTCATGCATGCAAGGCAGAGTGAAGAACAGAATGGAGAATGGTCCAGATAAATAAATAGGCTTTTCTTCTGTAATATTGACTTATAGATAAATTGACTTAAATTTCTAGATGATTGGAGAGAGAGAGAGAGAGAGAGAGAGAGAGAGAGAGAGAGAAGCGAGAGAGATTTTTACTTTATTTGGATCAGAGTGCTCATAAATTTCCATTTTTCAAATGCTGAATGTGATACTCTATGGGAAAAACCATAAATTGTCTATCATGATTATTTATATATCCTTGTTTATTCTGTTTAATATAGTAAATTATACGATATACATTACTGATCATCTTCTAAAATTCACACAGAGGCTGGATTGACTGTCTTAACCTGTGGGTGTGTTTGATAGATGTGTGTACATTTTTTATTTGGAGTCATTCCCAGTAATTCCCTTCAGAAGGTGTAAATTTCAGTTTTCTGTTTTCTTTCATCTTTGAGAAAGCTCCAGTTCTGTTGAAATGAAAAGGGATACTAAACTTGCTTTTACAATATTTTACAGAACATATAAGAAGAATAAAAATTTCTTTTAAAATTTTTATTAGCATTGTGTTTCAAATAAAAGAGTTTCTAATGTAACTTATTTCTCTGGACATAGTCTCTGGTTATAATCAATAACAGTTCTGCCAGAAAGTATGGTATATGTCCTTTCATATAGGGAATTCAAATCAGGTTAAATTAAAATTTAGAAACACTTACATACCCTAAAAATATATTGATTATAAATTTTATCAGGGCAGGGTGCCTGGGTGGCTCAGTTGCTTAAGCATCAGACTTTGGCTCAGGTCATAATCTCACAGTTTGTGGGTTCGGCCCTGTGGCAGGCTCTATGCTTACAGCTCAGAGTCTGAAGCCTGTTTTGCATCCTGTGTCTCCCTCTCTCTCCCCACCCCCACTTGCACTCTATTTCTCTCTGTCTCTCAAAAATAAATAAATGTTTTAAAAAAGTATATTATGATAAATTTTATCAAGGCTTCCAGCATAACTTCCTCTTCATGAGCTCACTGTTCCTGGAAACCCATCATGGTCATTGCCCCTCAAATCTTCCATAGGCCTTCTTGCCTCATATCTTTTTTTTCTAGTGTTCATCTACTTCTGATTCTGATTCTACTTTTGATTCTAGTGCTCATCTACTTCTGATTCTGCAGACAAGTTGTGGATTATCTTGCTCATTATACTGTATCCTGAATAGGATAAAGGTCACAAAAAGTTTTTATTATCTGCAAAGTGAGAAACCATTGCGGTTCAATTCAATTTAGGAGACATTTATTGAATGCCTACTTTTTTAAGTGTCGTGGTATCCTAGAATATATGCATCTTTCTGTTTCACGTTAATATTTAGTTTAATGAAGCAGTTGCTTTGGTGTCATTTTTCATTTTCCTTATTCCAAAGTCATTGCTGGAAGCGTGTCTAGAAGGGCATTATGATAATCTAGCCACATGGGCACAAGGGCATGAGTTAGTTTTCTGAGGTCAACACAGGATAAATAAACATGAGCATGACTTGTTCAGACTGCACAACTGTGGGAAAATAAAACCTATGTATCTATGTCTTAATCTATGGGATTGAGATCGAGAGAAGGGAATGTTCTATTTATTTTCTTACTATGGGGGACTTTAAAGCATATTGAGGCACCTCGTTGGCTCAGTGGGTTGAGCCTTGATTTCGGCTCAGTTATGATCCCCCAGTTCATGAGCTTGAGCCCCATTTTGGACTCTGTGCTAGCAGCAAGGAGCCTACTTGGGATTCTCTCTCTCCCTCTTTTTCTGCCCCTCATTCACTTTTGCTCTCACTCTCTTGCTTTCAAAAATAAATATATAAATAAACTTTAAAAAATAAAGTGATACAAATAATTCAGTAAGCATGGAAAGATGGATAAAGTTGGAGAGAGAGAGTGCATTTCTTGCAACTGAGTAGGTGAGGGGAAGTGGATCTAAGGCACGGTGGAGGGTTGATGTTAGATGGACTTAGGGACAGTTTGTGGATATAACTGGCAGAAAGACAGAGGAGGGGGCACAGGTACAGGGATGGGGCTGAGAACAGGTAGGGGTTCTCTTCCGACTGCTTCTGTTTTCAGTGAAATGGGAAGCAAGGTCAAGAGCACATGAAGGCAAGAGTGGAGTTGGAAGTTTGAGGGGAAGAGGAAAAAGTATGAAGTTGTGTAAAACGTCAGAGTGAAAGGACTAGGGGAAGCTGTGAATTCTGAGAAGCCCTCAGGCTCACTTGGAGTTTGTGGTCATGAGCTTGACATGAGACTAGTTACCATACATGTTACCTTTTTTTTTTCCCCTGTCCAGCTGTCTAGGCATTGGTTTGGAGTGGGTGGATGGTTGAACTGGTTTTGTTTTTGAGAAAAAGAGAGGGGCCATGGAGGTGAGCTGTGTGTAAGGTAGCGAGGATACTGATGGGTTATGGAATCCTGGGAGGAGAGGAGGACAGAGGGGATGGCACACAGTGAGAAGACGATATAAGTGGGTTGCATGTGCTGGCAGGGTAGAGGAACAGATGGGACAGGGATTCCTAGTAAGGGAGCTGAAAGGATAAGGGGTGGCACTTTCAGAGTGGGGTTGGAGACAGAGATTAAGGACGGCACAGTTATTGAGTGCAGTAGGAGACCGAGCTGGAATGGAAGACAAGGTCCTTGGAGGAGTGGGGTCCAGAAGAATGGCAAGGACAGAAGTGAAATAATCATCTATGATTACTGAAATCACAAAGAACTATGGCAGAGATTGGAGAGGGGCAGTGAACTCAGTGCTGATATCTTTAGGGCATTGTGGCCTCGGCTTCGGTGCTAGGGTTTTTCAGAGGACAGGGAAGAGCAGTGTCCTGTAAAATTGTAAATGTAAAGTCCTGACTGTAGGTTCTGCAAACTCTGTTTAATATGTACAGAATGTAGGAGATGCAACTTAAAATAGTTCATTGTGGGGGATGGGAACTTTGAGGGTTGTAATTAACTAAATATGAGCTAGTGGTATGGTGAAATTACTAAAATCTCTTATGTAATTCTAGATAGTATTAATAGAAAGTCTTCAGTACACATTAGATGAGGTAATAATTCCTCTAGATTCTGTTCTAGGTAAACTTGGAGTCCTATATTAAACAATGGATACCATGGTTTGAGAGACATTAATGAACTATAGAATAGTGAGAGAAGGGTGCTTAGATTGATTGGTGAGGCTTCTAGAAAAAAATGCCATTTGAGAAACATTTGAAGAAATTAATAATTTTTAGCCATAAGGAATGAGGAATTAAAGGAGATCTGCATGTTCAATTCAAATACTAGAAACACTCTTATGAAGCAGAGATGTGATCCAGGTGGTTTCACAGGGCAAAATTGGAATGGTGGGAAAAGCAGAGAAGCAGATTCCTACTTAGTGAAGGAGAAAGTTCTAATAATTAGAACTACCTGGAAAAGAGATAGATAGCCCGTCAGCTACTGATACTCAAGCAAAAGTGAGGTTGTTGTTTATTGGGGAAAACTTTTTGAAAGGAAGGTATTAGCTATTCCAAGAACTTTATATCTTCCTAAAAGAAAACAATGTGCCTAATAACTACATTGTGGTTGTTAACATGAACATATTTCTCAAAAGCAAACAGCACATTAATGAAACCAGATACAGTCCATCTGAAAAACCATAGTGAACTCCACATTGACTACCAAAAATGCACTTTCCACAAAATTGTGGCCTTCTTGCAATTCTGTTGTTCTCCATTGTCAAGAAAAACTCCAGGGATGCCTGGGTGGCTCAGTCAGTTAAGTACTGGACTTTTAGCTCAGGTCATGATCTCATGGTTAATGGGTTCAAGCCCCATGTTGGGCTCTGTGCTGACAGCTCAGAGCCTGGAGCCTGCTTCAGATCCTGTGTTTCGCTTTCTCTCTGCCCACCCCCCTGCTTGTGCTCTGTCTCTCTCTCAAAAATAAATAAACATTTAAAAAATTTAAGAAAAGGAAAAACTCCATATTATAACATACTTGCTTAAGAATTACACACACACACACACACACACACACACACACACACACACACACGAAGTACACAATTTTATCCATTTGGGGTTATTAACCTAAATGTGAAGCATGATATTTGCAACCATCTCTCTCTTTTTAAAAATTTTTTAATGTTTTATTTATTTTTGAGAGAGAGAGTGTGAGCAGGGGAGGGTCAGAGAGAGAGGGAGACACAGAATCTGAAGCAGGCTCCAGGCTCTGAGCTGGCTGTCAGCACAGAACCTGATGTGGGGCTCGAACCCATGAACTATGAGAACATGACCTGAGGTGAAGCTGGACGCTCAACCGACTGAGCCACCCAGGTGCCCCTGTAACCATCTCTTATTTATTCTTTTTCCTGGCTTATCTTTTTCATTTTTTGCTACCATCTCTAATTCCATAAATATGTAGCATATTCTAAAATATTTTGGGAATTCATTAAATAATCTGTGCTGCTAAAAGCATCATATGAATCTCTCCTTAGTCCTGTGTCTGATTACTTGTGTATTTTTGTTAGATTATTCATTGTAAAATCATGTTGACTGGGTTTCTTAATGAATTACATTTTTAGTAATTTAGTTCTGCATTCTGACTTCCATGTCCAATCCCCAAATGGATATCCTAATTCATCTACTGAATGAGATTATTATAAAGCCAGTAATAGACCAAATTCTTGCTTCTTGAATGTGGGGAATTTGTTTTATATCATATCTTTCAAAATACTTTGAATTTTGTTTTAGGTGTAGCAAATCTATGCACTTTCAAAAAACAGCTCTTGGATAACTAAAAATTAGGGGTGTTCGAGTTATTGTTGATCTAGTTGATGAGCATAAAAATAAAAACCAATGTCGCGTCTGTCTTTGGCATGAATTTTGCAACTGATCCTGAAAAATCAGGACTTCTTAAAATGTGGTCTGAAGATTATCTGCTTCAAGATACAGGAGGTGATCTGTTGACCTCAAACCAGGGAAACAAGCCTGCCAGCTGCATAGTAAAACTCCAAGAAGCACAGACTTATTGGATCCCCTCCTTATGTTCAGCATTTTGTTAGGAGCTGTGAGCTCCCCATTCCCCATTCCTCTGAGCTTACTGTCTAGATGGGAGATAAGACTGACTCACACAAACCAAAGGTGAACAAGTCACAGGACAGCCTGGTGCTTGGATGGATAGTGCGAGTGCTAAGTGCTGTGCAAACTTCATGATTTTATGGGTCTCAGAGTTCCTGGTCTTTGGAAAGAGGGGGGTGTGACGTCCACCTAAATTGTAGACAGAATAGGAATTAGTAGAAGTGAACAGAAAGGCAGTTGGGGTGAGGGGAGAAATATGAGTGATGACCTGGGGATGACCAATGACTAGGCTGGTTTAACCTGACAAGCTGGGTGAGGGGAGACAGATTCTGGGGCGCTTGAAAGCTACTCACGGGACTCTAGACTCCTTGTATATGGATTCTGGGACCTTTGAAGGCTTGTGGGTGGGGCCTGTAATATTATAAAAGTGTGGTAAAGAGGATTAGTTGGACAGTGGCATAGAAGATGAACTTAGTGGGGAAGCCTGGTCCACTGTCAGTGTCACGGCCTTGAATAAATAGCCCTGGGAAGGAAGAGGAAGAAAGATGAGCGACTGCCCAGGAACATTCCACAGGACTTTGTGACTGACAGGATACAGGAGATGAGGAGAGGAACACGTCAACTCTAAAGTTCCATGTTCTATGGCTGGGAGGATGTTGATACTATAGAGATGTAGAAGAACTGGTTAGAGAGGTGAGGGTAATGGATTCATTTTTAGTCAGTGGGGTTTGATAAGTGCCTTGAGTGGAAGTCTCCCTTGGTGCTGAAGATAAAAGAATGGATTTTAGAGATGAAAACTGGATTGTTGATAGAAAGAGAGTTTGAAGAGAAGCCATACAATACATTCAGTTTGCGAAAGAGAGTACATTGTATGGGAAGAACAAAGGGCCAAGAACAGAGCAAGAGCTCTTTGCCTCTTACTAGCTGAGTGGCATTAGGTAAGTTTTTGAACCTCTCTGAGCCTCAGATTCCATACTAGTGTATATGGTACGAGGTGTTTAGAGAGTCTGGCAATCAGATGGTAATTACTCTTATTATTAGAGTATCATGGAAGCCAAGATAGCACGGTATGGAATGAGCTCTGACTGGGAAAAAGGAATCATCTCGGCTTGGCTCTGACACCTAATATCATGTCCATGTGGGCAACTCTGCTTTTCGTTTTAGTTTCTTCATATATAAAATGGGCATGCTACTGTTTCCTGGCTATCTTACAGAGCTGTCATGAAGGTAAAATGAAGTAAAACAGGGAGGTAAATGCAAATTGCAAAGAACTAATTATTTGTAAGGTGCTATTAATAGGAAGCCTGGTCAGCACTGTCAGATGCAGAAGAGAGGTCTAGGAGAACAAAGAAGGAGAAAAAGTCATGTTACCTTAGCCTTAGGCTTTTTAATAGAAAATGCTTGCTGTGCTTACCTGGACTTCTGCCAAGTATCAGCAGGGGATGGCAGGAGAGCAAGGAAGAATGGGGGCAGGGAGAAGTCAGTTCTGGTGAAGCAACATAGGAAGACATGTTGGCCACAGGGAATGCAGTTGGAGTGGTGACCTGCTCCATTTATCATGTCCTAATAAGTGATGTGTGACTGACTAGGGCTAAGGTGTGCCCATGGGGGCCAGCGGGAGTGAGTGCAGGGAGTAGACAGAGGGCAATAAATGTAGGAAGCTGTCTTAGGTATGTGTGGGCGTTGGTCTGGAAGAGGCTGCTTCTCTCACAAAGAGGGTATTAAGTGAAAGCTAGCTCCTGCCACTACTTGTCCCCTCCCCCCAACCTCTTGTCCCCAAGGGCAAGACTAAGTCAGCTGGTCCTGTGGGTTTGTGGGTATCTGCAGTCTAGTCTCATAGCTCTGTAGGTTAAAGTCTTTTATAAATAGACTAATGCTTCTGGGAAGATGGAGCAAATATGTTTCTCTTTATCCCTCCTGCTAAGTAGAACTAAAAACCCTGAGCATTGTGTATATATAATAAACATAAAAAGATTCTGAAAGGTGGAGAGAAGAAGGTAGACTTACTGGGGACCCTGGGACCTGAGGAATGACACAGCAGTGAGTTCTCTGGGTTTTCTTTTTTCCTCACGTAGCTCAGACTGGGTGTGGGAGAAGCCAGCAAGAGGGCAATGCCAATGGGAACAGACAAAAAAGCACCTTCTAGCCAGATGACTAGGAAAGGGATAGTGTAACCAGACAGAAAATGTTTTGACAGTAACTTCTCTGCTCCAGCCAAACACCACAAAGTAAACCGCTGCTTTCAACCCTATCCCATGAGCAAATGCTGCATGGAGAGCCTAGACTTTCACCCATGAGAATCTGTGAGAGGTGCCTCAATAGCCCCACCCAACAATCCCAGTACAGAGGAGACCATGTGGGAGTCCTGGGCTTCTGCCTCCACCCGGCACAGCAAGGCTCTGGACTCACTAGGACTGTCAGCTCATGTGGTGACAGAGGAAGCCTAGATGTGAGGCAGCAGTTTGAACACTGCTCCCCAGGAATGAGACCGAGTGGGGAGCCTAAGCTCTCACCTCCCTATGGCAGCCCCCTTCTTCCCTATTAGTGTGGCATTTAAATAAGATCTAAAGTCTTAAAACACCTCTAATGTCCAGATTTTAATTGAAAATCACTTGTCATACCAGAACCTAGGAAGATCTGAATTTAAATGACAGAGGGATGATCAACACCAAGATGACACATGTCTCAATTATCTGACAAGGATTTTAATTTTTTTAATGTTTATTTATTTTTGAGAGAGAGATAGAGACAGAGTGCAAGTGGGGGAGGGAAAGCAGAGAGAGAGAGGGAGACACAGAATCCGAAGCAGGCTCTAGGCTCCGATCTGTCAGCACAGAGTCTGACGCAGGGCTTGAACTCATGAGCTCCAAGATCATGACCAGAGTTGAAGTCAGACGCCTAACTGACTGAGCCATCCAGATGCCCTATCTGACAAGGATTTTAAAGCAGCCATTGCTGGGAGCTGCGTCGGCCTTGCTGGATGACACAGTCACAGTGAGGAAATGGCAGACGTTTGCACAGCTCCTGTCATGAAGCAAAACTGGTATCTCCTTCTATAATTGGCTCATACTGGGAATGGGACTGCTGTTATTGATTAGGTGTCACAATGTTCCAAATCATACTGATATTTCCCACACAGATACCTCATGGGAAGAAGCATATTTCCACCTCTACAAAGAAGAATTTAGACAAAGCACTGCAGATGTTTGTCGAAAGGCTCTTCTAATGAGCCTTACAAACCCAAGACATAGATAATAAAGGGGGTTAAAGAACACAAGACTTACTATTAACTCTGCCCTGGAGAAAAAGCGCCTAACTTAGAGATAAAAACAAACAGCCAGACATAAGTTACTGTATATACCTTTGCTAATTGGTGCCACAAATACCTTCCCTTACACTGATACTTGTTATGAGGATGAGTAAGAGTAGTTAAAACTTAAACTCATGTACAAAGGCCGGCACATCTAGGGCCCCTATGGTGCCTACATCTTCAATGTCAAATAACAAGGTTTACTTACTAATCAGTGCAAATACTTTCTTCCTTTTGTGAGCCAGACAGAATGACTCCTAGTATACACCTAAATCTTAACGTTATTGATATAAACAAATGTGTTTGATATATGCATCTCACTGAGAACATACTGCTATCTTCTTAGTTGTAAGAACATCCTGCTATCTTTGTAGTTGTAAGATTTACTACTGGCTTAAGCAAATGTGTATGTTACCTGCTTTTCATGGAGAATGTCCTGTTATCCTATTATTTGTAAAAATTAACTACCTCACTGAAATTAGAGTAGTTCTACAAAATGCCTCTGTAAAACATGTTTCTGTACACTTTTTCAAACATTTTATCACTGAGAATTATTTGTAGTAAAAATTCCACTTTTTGATGTCATGTTAACACTTGATCTATAAATAAAGACACAAAAACCGGCAGAGCAGAGATGCCTGCCTGGTGATCAGAAAGAAGCCGAGGCTTTCTCACTCTTTTGCCAACACCGTCCATCCTTTCAGGGGCCACTGGACCTGCTGGAGCTGGACTCTGGCAAGCCATCACAAAAATGCTTCCATAAGCAATGATGGACACACCTGAAGCAAGTAATAAAATGGAAAGTCCCAGTAACAAAATAAAAAGTTTCAGTGAAAAAATAGAAGATATAATGAGGAATCACAGGAAAATCTTAGGACTGAAAAACACTGAAAGAGTTGAAGGAAAAACAACTACAGAAATTCAGTGGATGAGCTAACAGTAGAATGGAGAGGACAGAGGAAAGAATGGGCCAACTTGCAGATGAACAATAGAAATGGCCAACAACAGAGAGAATCGACTGACAATAATAAATAATAAATAATAATAAAATGCTTTTCACTCTACAGCACAGGCATGCTTACTGGGACTTCCTCCTTCTCAGATTTTCCCTGAGTGTTCATGTGAACAGACTACAGTGCAAACAGACTGAGGGTGTGTGCCCCGCACTTGCCAAGTGTGCACCGTCTAAGCTGTGTTGGTCTAGATGTGGGCTTCAGGGAGAATAACCAAATAGTACTGTTTACGTTCTTGAACCATTTTTTACATTTACAGTACTCACTGATTTGTGACCCTCCAGTACTTAGGTAACTAAATATATGCAGATATTAGCTAAAGTATTTATTTAACAAGCACTTATGTAGCACTTACAATGTGGTTCTGAGCTCTTTATATTTAACTGTTATAACAACCCAATGAAGCAGGTATAGTTTTTTATCTCATTTTACAGATGAGTAAATTGAGATAGGGAGAGGTTAAGTGACTCACTCGCCCAAGGTCATGCAGTAAATGGCAGCACCGAGATTTGGCTTGAGAGCCTGTGCTCTTAATTACCCCACCCCTGCCTATTTTAGCCTTTTCTTGTGCAGCATCTATTGTGTGATCTTGGTAGTGAAAGTTGCGTGCTCTTAAGGCATTACCCTCTGAACCAGAGTGAGAAAGAGACTAGGCAAGGGAGACAGTAGCTACAATGTGGAATGATGGCACTTAAGAGTCCATAGGAAACTCAGCTCAAAGAAATAGTTACATTTTTTAAAATTTAATGTTTATGTATTTTTGAGAGATAGACAAAGCATGAGCAGGAAAAGGGCAGAGAGAGGAGACACAGAATCTGAAGCAGACCGCAGGCTCTGATTGTCAGCACAGAGCCTGATGTAGGGCTCAAACTCATGAACCATGAGATCATGACCTGAGCTGAAGTTGGCCACTTAACTGACTGAGCCACCCAGCTGCCCTGACACAGTTACATTTAAAAGTGGAAGTTTGACAGGGACAACCATAAAATGTTGCAATAGAATCCTCAAACTAACTACAAAAACAGTAACAAAAAACCAGAATGGGAGAGTCATGGCAAGACTGCAACACATATAATATAAAGAAAAAAATACAGGGGCTTTAGTTAACTGTGAGTTAACTCTGAGTCAGTGGGGTGAGCCAGCTGCTCTAAAGGTGATGGCTGGTCTCTGTTTAGTGGAAGTATGTGGTGGGGGGTGGAGCGGGTTGGGGGTGATGACCACTTGTGCCACTGGGTAGGGTCCTGAGTGCACTGAGAGTGCCAGGATGGAGGTGGTGGAGATGAAAGTAGAAACCTCGACTCTGGCTGAAAGAACTGAGGATTTGCAGCCTGCACAAGAGAAGATAGGATGGGTTATGACAGCTCTCCACAAACACATGAAGAGCTGTCAAGTGGCATCGGTACTAAATACATCCTGTCTGACTCTGAGGATGGAACTGTGGTCAATCAGAAGTTAAGCTGTGAAATATGAAAATAGTTGGGACTGCCTCATATGGTGATGAGTTTCTTACCACTGGACGTAGGTAAGCATGGTTGAACTGGTCATTTATGTGGCTGAGGGATATAATAGAGAGGATACATTGGATTAGGAAGTTTTTATCTGTTCAAGTTCATAGACCCCTATTAGAGAGTCTGAGAGCTTTGGAATCTCTGCCCAGGAAATTGCTCTTATAAACACCATTTTGCACACAAATTCTGGGATTTTTAAGAGCCTTTTTATGCATGGATGAATTAAATAACTTTCTAACTCTTAGAAATTAATAATTCCAGGTATCCTGGTATAGGTCATTGTTTATACAAGGGCACTAGTTTTACAATTCAGTAAAATCTCATTGAATCATCCATTTATTTAGTCAACAAGTATATATTAAGCACTCTGTGTGTACGAAGTATGTACTAGGTACGAGTAGGTGGCACTTAAATATATACCAGAATATAAAAATAAATGCCGTATAATAACAATATAGCCGGACTATGAGAAAGAGAAGTCTATATTAAAGAAAAAGTCTGCATTCCATAAATGCTGTTTTGTGAGTTTCAGGAAAATGCTGTAACTGAATTTGTGTCTCTCAAAGGGTTACTGAGCCATGCTCTTTCCAAACTGATTATGGGAAGTGGAGAAAGAGCATGTACTTAAGGAGACACCATTCTGGATTCCAGCCTGGCTCTTCCAATAGCCGGTAGCTAGTCTCAACCTCTGTGGGAAGGGCTAAATGGTGGCTCTAGGTAAATCTTTAGTGTTCAGATAAATGAAGTAACATTTGTTCATTTGCTGCTTTTCTATATGCTGTACACTTCTGTGTACACTTCAGTCATTGCTAAAGTTCTGGAACAAGTTTTTTAAAATGTTTTTTTTTAATGTCTTTATTTTATTTTGAGAGACAGAGCAGAGAGCGAGCGGGGGAGGGCCAGAGGGAGAGGGAGGTACAGAATCTGAGCAGGCTCCAGGCTCTGAGCTGTCAGCACAGAGCCTGACACAGGGCTCAAACCCACACACTGTGAGATCATGACCTGAGCCAAAGTCGGATGCTTACCCGACTGAGCCACCCAGGTGCCCCTGGAACTAGTTTTATTTAAAGGCAACATCCCTTTACTGTTATTATCAGGAGATGCTTGGAGATGGGGTAGGAGAAGATGTTACTTCTCTCCCTCTAATATTCCCACCAAACATCTAATGCCACAGTAAGTAAATAAATAAGGAAACAAATAAAATAATATCTGATGTGGACAAGTAAGATGCTCTCAATTTTATGTAAAAAGTACATATAATATTTTAAAAATTCTGTGCTTTTATTTGTGTGGATGCGTTATCAAAGTAAAAAAACAGGGTAATTCCTGCACAGAGGCAGCCTCACAATACATCTTACCAGCCTGTAGTGCCTAAGCACTAGAATATAGGACGTTTTGAAGTGGCCCCTACTATGAGTTTTGTTTAACAAACTTTTAGTATAGATAACACAAGGGTAAGTTGCAACCCAGCATGTTTGCATTACCAGAATTGAACTCATACGAGTTTACTTATTTACTCAAATCCATGGTGTTGGAGAAGTCTTTCTACTTTATTTTTATCAGAAATGTGAAAAAGAATAAACACCTAGTACTGTTTCCTAGAAACTGTGTAATCTTTTAAAGGCCAAGCAGTTTATAATTTGGATGTTTGCATATCAGAAGTCTCAGAAGTAAGTATCAGCTTCAGTTCTATAAATAATGTGGAATAATAAAATTTTTTTAAAGAGAGGTAATATACTTTCTAGAGAAATGAGCCCCAGAAATGCTCCGTCTTGAAGGTAAATGTGTATTAGGCATAGGGAACAGTGTGCAGTGGGCTATCAGGCCTTTTGCAGTTTGGTTTTTTTTTTCCCTTTTTAAGCATCGTACTCTGCACAATACTTATTTAGCCATTATTACATCCAGGAACATTGGTTCTTAAATGAAATCTCTATCAATTTATTAACAAAAAAGTTCTACCCTTCTGTCAGACAGGGGACATTAAGGTCAACCTTTAACTGTATCACTTAACATGCATTGATAGGTTTCCCCTGTGATAGTTTGTGTGAAAATGTCTTTTGGGTATTGAAGTAATATTGATATGCTCCATTGTATAATGAATCTTGTGAAGCATAATTTTCAGTTTATAAAAGGGGAAATTGGTACATTGGTTGAAAGTAAGAGCCCGGAACTTCTTTTCTTCTATGAAGGGCCCTGTCCTGCAGGGAAAAAAGATATCAGCAGATGACTGTGTATGAGTTAAATGGGATATAACTTAGTTGATTGTTTTAATGTTTATTTATTATTTATTTTGAGAGAGAGAGTGGGGAGGGGCAGAGAGAGAGGGAGACAGAGAGTCCCAAGCAGGCTCTGCACTGGCAGCACAGAGCCCGACTTGGAGCTCGATCTCACCAACTGTAAGATCGTGGAACTGAGCTGAAATCAAGAGCAGGACACGGAGCCACCCAGGTGCCCCAATTTAGTTGATTTTCTTTGTCATGTAAGTATTTAGTTCCACAGTCTTGTCTTTAATAATTTAAAATTATAAAAACAATAAATGTTTGTAAAAGAAAAAACTTACTGTCTCACCCTCTTTGCACAATCCTTAGTGCCAACCCTGTATAGTGGTTTGGGGGTTCAATGAAATATTTGTAATCCTTGACACTTAGTAAGGACCTTATAAATTTTTGCCATTCTTATTATTGTTTTTCATTCCCTGTTAATTTGTTTCATTTGCATAATAATCACTTATTTTCCTTAAGTGCATTAGAATGGATGGAAGGCTGATGTCATTTTACAAATGTGGAAGATGAGAAAGACCAAAGCCACATCTCTGACTGGGGTGATGGTGATGGAGGGAGGAAGCTGGATGCTTGGAATGGACACAAATAGACTAAATGGATGGGAAGGTGGGGGGATATATTATATGGATTCGTAAAAAAAAAAAAAAAAAGGAAAGGTGGGGGGAAGAGAGATAGGTAATAAAGCTTTACTAAACACTCTAGAATTGGGGTCTTGGCCTTACTTTCCTCTGCAGTTATAATTTGGATCTTTTTAATTGTTTAGATTAAACCATGACAGAGGTTTTCTAAGTGGGGTGACCTCAGCAGGCCCCTGGGGCTATGAGGGAGAAGCGTGGGGTGTTCTGTGCAGGGCCACCAGCGCATTCTCACCTTCGGGGTGAATGAGATCAAGTAGTGGGGTGAGTCAGGCCTGTGGGCCGAAATGCTCCTTCCACCTGGGGTTTTCCAAAGGATTCGCATTAGCTTTATCTAAATGTAGAAAAAAATAGCTCAGAGATTTCTTTCAGAAATAAAGGATTATTTGTAAGCTTTTCTCCTCTGCAGAACTAGCCCTGAGATTCATAAATGCAGTGGTTTGGATAGCAACATCAGAGAGTTACCTGCGTTTTCTTTACCATGCTCGAGTATAAAGATGTACTCTATACCTTGACTGAGAAATGGGAGTAGTGAAGGAGAAGGGAGGAAGGAGAGCAAGTAAAGAAAGTTAACATTTATTTAGCACATAGTGCTACACAGGCAGCATGTAACACACATTTTATGTATCTTCTTAGATTAGTTCTAGTATCCAGTGGCCTACTGAATGGGTCGCAGACAACCGCACTTTCATTTGGTTCATCTGAATAGCAGTGACCTCTAATATTCATAATTCCCTTTATTTACTTTAAGCCAAGGCCAGAAATTAGACACAGAACAGCAGTCTTCCAGTGAAATCCTGCTGGGCTGATTAGGAGCAGGGACCAGATGTTGAGGTTCAAGTTCTAGCTGGTAACAGGTGTATATTGTCGGGGTGTTTATTTAAACCATATTCTTGGGGCACCTGGGTGGCTCAGTTGGTTAAGTGTCTGACTTCAGCTCAGGTCATTATCTCATGGTCTGTGGGTTTGAGCCCCACATCGGCCTCTGTGATGACAGTTCAGAGCCTGGAGCCTGTTTCAGATTCTGTGTCTCCTCTCTCTCTCTCTGCCCCTCCCCTGCTTGTGCTCTGTCTTTCTTTCCCTCTCAAAAATAAATAAACATTAAATATTTAAAAAACACATTCTTGGGGTACCTGGGGGTGGCTCAGTTGATTAAGCATCTGACTTTGGCTCAGGTAATGGTCTTATGATTTGTGAGTTTGAGCCTTGTATCAGGCTCTATGCTGACAGTTCAGAGCCTGGAGCCTGCTTTGGATTGTGTGTCTCCCTCTCTCTCTGCTCCTCCCCTGCTCACACTCTCTCTCTCTCTCTCTCTCTCTCTCTCTCTCTCAAAAATAAATAAACATTAAACCACATTCTTTTGGGGGGACTTCTGAAATAACCAACTAAGGATTTGGGGTCCTCACTTTCATCAGTGATGATTTACATACAGGGTACTGCTCATATTGCAAGTATATAAATGTTGTTTTTTCTTTGGATGAAAGTCCCTCAAGGTAACTGGGAAGTCTCCAATAGTCTATAATCCCTAGCAAAAGGTCAAATATATCTGTATCAGAATTTCATTATTTGATAATTTATTTCATTCTTTGATTACATAAAAAGATCTTACTATCATATTGGGATCATAGCATGTTTTCATAAGCTTTTGGAGTCCACAGAATCAATAACTCTTCAAAGAATTTAGAAGTAGGATTTGGACCTTTAAAACATTTTTTTTAAGTTTATTTACTTACTTTAAGAGAGAGAGAGGAGAAGAGAGATAAGGAGAGAGAGTCCCAGGCAGGCTCCATGGTGTCGGCTGGATGTGGGGTTTAAACTCTTGAACTAGGAGATCATGACCTGAGCCAAAATCGAGTCAGATGCTTAACTGACGGAGCCACCCAGGCACTCCAGGATTTAGATCTTTTGTATATAACTCATGTGACCGCTATTAAATCAATTACAGTATAAATTCTTGCTCCTATTTTTGAGTTATAAGACTAATCAGCAAAAAAAATTTTGTATATCATACACTTTGAATATCTTTAAAATCTGGAGTGTTAACTTAAAAAAATAAAAACAATTCTTGTCAGTTATGATTAAAAATGATGATCAATGAATTTTGTTAACATTTTTAAAATTAAGTGGATGCTCTTGATAAGGTGTTCAATTATCCTGAGAATTTACATAATAAAATACAGTAGATTTCACTGAGATTCATCGTTAACTCCTCCTTGGCACCTGGCCAGCTCACCTGGAGGCCCTGCCCTCAGAAAGGGGGTGTGGCCTGGAGGTACCCACCATTACAGGTTAGATCCTCATTTTCTATTAATAGGAATAATAATGGTGAATTAATCTTTCATTAGTTTGTAGGTAGCGAGACATTACAGTCTTTCTTCAATTCAGTTCTTGGCCTTTGGAATCTGGGTATTTACTTGAGATGAAAGAGAATCCCCTGAAAAGCAAGTTGAAAACAGGTTTGGGCCTGGTTAAAAAAAATTATTTCCAGGACCCCAGCAAAGACAGCCTGGCTAAAAGTCTTCACGTGGGATTTGTAAATCGGTTCAGGCCCTGGGCCCACTTCTGACTGCTAGGTGGGGTGGCCTGTGCCAGCCGCCTCCATCTCTTCTCGGCCTGTCTGCTGCTCTCTCTTCATGTGGCAGGAACAGTCTGTGGGTTCAGGAGTTAGACTTGCTCAAAAGCAAATGTAGCATGAAGTAGGGCACTCTCTGTCCTTGGAAGGTTCCAGCAGAGACTGCATGATCTCTTTTCAGGGATGTTTAAAAGGAGGCTTATTTTCAAGAGGGAAGTTGAACTAGATTACTTGCAATATTATTTATGTTTCTTTTGTCTCAGGATTCCATGATTTTACAACAAAAACTGAGGTTAGTTATGTACTAAGTCCCGTGAATGACTTTAAATTGACACATACATTTTTAATATTGGGGCTTTATTCCTAAACTAAAACTTAAACGAGCCCATAATTAGCAAACCAGACACCAACAATCTAAGTTATAACAAGTAATTTCAATACTGAGAAACATTTTTCACTTATTTTTATGGCATGGTCAGATAAAATGTCTTTGATTAATAAAACAGAAACATTCATTAATCATTATGTCCTTTAAAATGCTATTGGTAGGCAAAAATATTTTATAAGGTAGTGTTCATGAGGGATGGTCATGAAAAATGGCACTGATTATTCATTATTATACACTTACATGCTAGGCATTATGCTAAGTGTTGTTGATAGAACATTTTTATTTTTTTTAGTGTTTATTTATTCTGAGAGAGAGAGAGAGAGACAGAGCATGAGCGGGGGAGGGACAGAGAGGGAGATACAGAATCGGAAGCAGGCTCCAGGCTCTGAGCTGTCAGCACAGAGCCCAACATGGGGCTCATACAAACCAGAAGATCATGACCTGAGTTGTAGTTGACTGTTTAACTGACTGAGCCATCCAAGAGGCCTGATAGAATGTTTTTAAAAATGTTTTTTCTCAAGAAACTTATAGTCTAATGAAGGGGATATATAAAGCAACAATTATATTTTATTGTGGAGAAATATGATAGAAGTTGTACATAATGCTGTGTCAAGCATCTTAACAGAAAGGAAAGTTGGAAAATGCTTTTTCTTTCACTTTTACTGAAAGTGGTCCTGGAACTGAGTTTTCAAGAATGAGAAATTAGCAAGAGAAGACATGGGGAAGACTCTTCAGAAGGAGCAGCCCTGCTTAAAAATCATATTTCTCCCTTCTTGCTTTTTCAAGAAGGAATCCCCGTACTTTTTTGAGTCTTTCAGAGTCTAGGTTTCTAGAATGGTGATGAAGCGGTAGACAGCTCATTATTTCCCTTTGTCTTTAATTTAAGCCTTTAGATAAAAGCTGGTTCATAAGCAAAATCAGCCTCCTCAAAGTAGCCGCTTCTTTGAGACTGTGTATGGTTTTCAGAATTGGACAGACTGTGCATCACAAACAAATGTGCAGGCACCTGGCTAAGGACCAAGGGAACTGAAAGCCAGACTAGACCAAGTCAATTTTCTCCAGTAGTAAGCCTTTTAAATCATTAGTTTTTTATTACAAAATAAATGGATGCATTAGGGAGGAAATTCACATGCCGTCTTCAAACATGCAACTTTAAGCTTCCTGCATCATGCCTCTAGGTTACATTCACAGGCCCTTGGGATACACACTTACTCTTCTTTATGAGGCTTACTTAGTTGGAAATATTTGTGAAACACTAGGCTGAAAGATACCTGGGTAGGTGTTCTGGGTGAATACTGAGGATCTTGAGAACAGGGTGGCAGAAGTGTGTGTGTGTGTGTGTGTGTGTGTGTGTGTGTACTAACTCCTAGGTATGGGTGCTGGGATGATGTGGAGAAGAATGCTGAGCTTGATGAGTGATGTCTGCCATGTGTGAAAAATGAGAAGGGAGAGAAGCAAAGTTGGGCCAGGATTTGTCCCTGAGGTCACTCTATTTCTCCTTCATAAAAGCACCAGTGAACTGTTGCCAGGAAGGGGAAGGAGAGATGTCACAGTTTTGGTTCTGATTCTGCCCTTCTGTCATCCTTGTACTGCAGTGTCACCGCCCTTCTCTTATATCCCAACTTGGGTCATGGCCTTTAATGTCCCACCCCAGACTGACGGCTTACAAACATCAAAAGCATCATAACAGAGCGTTCTCAGATTTTTTGCAATTGTTCTGAATTCATATTTTTATTACAGAGCCTTGATCAACTCTACGTTTATCACTTCAACTACTGCTATTCCTAATCTATGGCAGTTCTGACGTGTATGATGCTGGAGTTCAGGGGATATTTTTTTTTTTCTAACCCAGCATGTGCTCTATGGAATTGTCCATGGCACCTGCCTGAACTAGCTTCTTTCTCTGGGTCTAGAAGAATGTCACATGCTGGGAAATTGTGCAGGAAGATCTTCTAGAGGGTGGGTTCTGTGACTGCAAATGAACACACTTGTAAAGCTAACACTAGGCGATACTGACAGGTGGTCCTGCGTGTGCTGAGACCCTCCTTGGAAAAGGGGAAGGATGAGGGAAAGGTGGATGGGGCTGGGCTGTGAAACACTCAGAGCTGTTGGATACCATACTAAGAACTTCAACTTTTAGTCTCTGTTGATAATAGAGAATCATTTGAGAATTTTTTTTTCCATCAAGATAGGAGCTCTTTCAGATTGGCGTTAAGAAAGCATTCTGGCAAATGTGGAAGGTCAGAGTGGGGAGCAGGGTGAGGGGTGGGAGGTGAATTAGGGTGCTTCCACAGCAGTCCTTTGAGACATGGTGAGGCCAGACCTATGGCCAGTGGATCGCAAGAAGGGTAGGAATGGAGAGATTTTACAAGGTACAGTGGGTAGAACTTGGAGATGAAAAAGGCTTAAAAATAATTTCTGTTTCTGGCTTGAACACGTGGGTGCATGGTGATGCTGCTAAGTGAAATGCGGATACAGAAAGAGAGAATCAATGTAAAACACTTTCAGAGATAATAGCACTCCATTGCAAATGTAATGTATTAATATTAAAAGCATATTTCAGTGAACTTTTCTTTAAGGGAATGGTCATACATAGTATTGATTATACAGATGTAGAGAAACCATTAGGAATCATAAAGCTAGTGCTTCTGTAAATACTATACAAAAAAATGCAAACAATAAGCCCTTTTAATTTTTAATTGGTGCAGGGAATCTGCAATGTCAAGTTCATATATACGGTGATTAATTTTAATAGATTTTATTTTATTAGCAATTTATGATACTGAGAAACACTAACCAGTTCTGGCTGAATATAGGTTGATTGCATAACTGCATCCTTATAATATCATTATTTTGCATCCATAAATATTAACTGAAATTTTAAGCCTTAGAGAACTAAATAAAAGCTTGACAAGTTCTGATAAGATGTATCAAAAAGATCCTTGATAATATATTAACCCATTTAGTAATTTATTAAAGCAACAGAAGGATTTGCTGTTTATTTAACTTTTCCTCATGATTATCTTTTTAAAATATTGTTTTAAATTGTCATAAGATGCACATAATATAATATTTACCATCTTAACCATTCTTAAATGTAGTTTAGTGATGTTAAGTACATTCACATTGTTGTGCAACCATCATCTCCATCCATCTCAAGAACTCACTCAACCCATTAAACATAGCTCCCATTCTCACTACCTCCAGTCCCTGGCCCCCACCAGTCTCTTCTCTGTCTATAAATCTGAGTACTCTAGGAGGACTCATTATTTCTTCAGCAAGAGAAAATAATATAGTTTTCCTTTAATCTCTAATTGATTCTTGGTGTTGGCTAACATGTGACTCACTCATTGTGAGCATAACTTCTGAAAAGTTTTAAAGCAGCACAGTGCATTGGGCTTGGTAGAAAAGTAGCATATTTGTGATCCTTAGAAAAGTCCTTGAGATGCTGTCCAGTTCAGATCAGGAGCTAACCAGCCGTAGCTGGCAGGCAGTATAGAATCTGGAGTTGCTTTGTGTTTGAACCATGGGCTATCATTTTCTAATTGTTCAATGCTGGGCAAGTTGACTGAACTTATAGAGTCTCAGCTTCTTCATTTATAAATAAATAGACCCTTCCTTACTGTGTTATGAGGCGTCAATGAGTTATTATATCTGAAAGCACTTAGAAGAGAGGCTGGCTTATACTATAAACATTTAATCAGTGTGAAATACTATTATTTTCAGGTAAATTGCTATTCCTAATACCTTGTGCTGTCAGTCTGAGCTGACCAGGGAGCACAATTGAACCATGGTTATAGAATATTTTAAGACATTGCTGTGGTGTTTTTGAGATCAGCTAGAACTGGTACATAAAATATGGTCATAGTTAGAAAAGTGTATGGAGTTCTACTTTGGGCCTATGTGTTTCTACAGTTTTAAAAATGGAAATATGAAGTGTGTAAATTAATAAGGCCATACTATGAAGACCCATAACCCTGACTACGCTGTACACTATTCAAAAAGATTGTGAGTCAAAGCATCACATACTAGAAGGATTGCACAGGTTTTTCTGTATCACAACGGAATCTGGGCATGAGGTGGACTATGGCTCCAGGTGGGGACTTTCTTCCTTGCCATTAGCCGGAATCCTCTTCCACCTCCCCCGGGACATAGAGGAAGACATTGATTGCTTCTCTTGAAAACTCCAGAGGTTCCCTCATTCAACCCTATTCTTTTATAGTTTTCTTCCTGTTCCACATTCACAGGCTAAAACAGGGCTGTTCTTTCTCTAAGGATAGAGGTTTTGTCACTTACTGACTTTTGTCACTTATTATTTGTCACAATATTTTCTAATTGATATGGTGAGACAAGAAGGATTATATCAGCCACTCTGTATTCAGAAACCTGGTGATAGCAGCTCACTTGTGAACACCTAGTTCCATTTTCTTGTTTGAAAACTGTGTTCTCTGAAGTCTGATTCTCACTATTAGAGCTTCAGGGCCCATAACAATGCTTAGCATAAAAGAGTGTTCAAGGGGCGCTTAGGTGGCTCAGTCAGTTAAGCATCCAAGTCTTGATTTCCACTCAGGTCATGATCCCAAGGTTCTTGAGATAGAGCCCAGTGTGTGGCTCTGTGCTGACAGCATGGCACCTGTACCTGCCTGGATTCTCTTTCTTTCCCTCTCTCTCTGCCCTTTCCCTGCTCACATGCTTGTGCTCACTCTCTCTCTCTCTCTCTCTCTCTCTCTCTCTCTCTCTCTCTCTCTCAAAATAAATAAGTAAACATGAAAAAAATTTTAAAAAGAGTGTTCAAAACATATTTTTGAATGAAAGAATACATAAGTGAATCGATGAATAGCTAGTTTTCTCTAGTGAAAAAGTTTGGTGATCACAGGGGGACGTTTAGAAGCAAAAAATGTCTTTGCCCTAAAATTTCCAGGCACTCCATTTAGTTCTTCCCTATTGGAAAGGTGTCCTGTGCTTCTTCACTGCACCTTGCCTATTTTACTTCTGTATTTTTCCATCTTAAAACACTTTTTTATTTTATTATTATTTATTTATTATGTATTTATTTTTTTAAAAGTTGTTAATGCTTCTTTATTTCTGAGAGGGAGAGAAAGAGACAGCACAGGCAGGGAAGGGGCAGAGAGACAGGGAGGCACAGAATCCAAAGCAGGCTCCAGCCTCTGAGCTGTCAGCACAGAGTCTGACATGGGGCTTGAACCCACAGACTGCAAGATCATGACCTGAGCTGAAGTCAGATACTTAACCGACTGAGCCACCCAGGCTCCCCTTAAAATACATTTTTAACATGAAAATCACAGACTCTTCTTTTTCTTCTTACATGAAGAAGAAGGCTACTATTTTATACTCTTTTTTTTATCCATCTGCCATCCTTGAAATTGTGTTTGTAAGACCTGCACTGTGCCTGCGAGAACACCCACGAGTTTCCTTGTTCTTTTGCCCAGATAGGACTCACTCCTCCAGTGCTAAACCAGCCTGTATTCTCATAGAGAGGCTGGGAATAAGGGCATCCCAAGAGGATGTTGAGATTCTCAAAGCAGCTTTTTTCATGGAGCAAATTAAGGACAAATACAAATCATTGTGGGATTTTGACCTAAATCTTAACCCATTTATTTTCTTAAAATAAATCCCTTTTTTCTCCTAGTGCCTTTTAAATGTTTGTAAAAAAGCACTATGCTATCATTGTTGCTTTCTAAATGGAAGACTTTGAAAACAAAAGAGCGACAAAACTCCAATGGCTTGTAATTTATGAACATTTTATAAAGTTTATCTAACTATTTGTAAGACACAGACTCTACAAGTTTTGCATTTTTTTCCCAGTGTCTCACTTTTGTGAAATTGCAACTCACAATTTTATTTTTTTATTTTTAGTGTTTATTTATTTTTGTGAGAGCTAGAGTGCAAATGACAGAGGGGTAGAGAGAGAGGGAGACACAATCCAAAGCAGGCTCTAGGCTCTGAGCTGTCAGCACAGAGCCCGACACAGGGCTTGAACTCACACACCATAGATCATGACCTGACCTGACGTGAGATGCTTAAGTGATTGAATCAATAGGAGCCCCTTCACAATTTCATTTCTTAAATCACACATGCCTTCCTTTTTCAGGTTGTTTTAGCTTATCTTTACAAATGTGTACAGTTAGACTTGCTTAGCAGATGTTAGTAGCATGGATTTAAGTTAGAATAATAGTCATATGTGTAATCTACTAAACATCATCCACATGTCAGGCTAATTTTGTGATTTAACTTAGTTATACCATTTAATCTTTTAAAAATACTGAGGTGTAGTTTCCATAGAAAAACAAACAAATCTTATTTGTACTGGCAGGTCGATGCACATCATATAACCATTACCTAAATCAAGAAAAACAGTTCATCTAGGAAAGTCATTCATATGACTGTTTCCAGTCAGTCCCTCATTTCCAGAGGCAACATAATAGTTGTACCTGTCTTTGAACATATATGAACATATACGAATAGTGCTGTATCTGACATTTTTTCCTTCTCTTCTTTTAAATTTTACTTCTTTAAATTCCAGTTAACATACAGTGTTGTACTAGTTGCAGGTATAAAATACACTGATTGAACGATTCCATACATTACCTGGTGCTCATCCCAAGTGTACTCCTTAATCCCCATCACTTATTTCATCTATTCCCCCCACGCCCCTCTGGTAGCCATCAGTTTTCTTGGTTTTTCTCTCTCACTCTTTTTCCTTTGCTCATTTGTTTTATTTCTTAAATTCCACATATGAGTGAGATCATACATTATTTGTCTTTCTCTGACTGACTCATTTTGCTTAGCATTAGACTCTTTAGCTCTGTCCATGTTGTAACAAATGGCAAGCTTTCATTCTTTTTTATGGATCCTGTGTGTGTGTGTGTGTGTGTGTGTGTGTGTGTGTGTGTGTGTATCTGTGTGTCTGTGTATAAACCCTCCCCCCCCCACATCCTTTTATCCGTTTATCAATTGATGGACACTTGGGCTGTTTCCAAGCAGGGGGGTGTATGTATCCCTTTAAATTAGTATTTTTGTGTTTTGGGGGGTAAATACCCAGTGGTGCGATTTTTGGATTACAGGGTAGATGTATTTTTAAATATCTGAGGAACTTCCATACTGTGTTCCATAGTGGCTGTACCAGTTTGCATTTCCACTAAAAATGTGAGAGGGATTCTTTTTCTCCACATCCTGGCCAATAATTATTGTTTTTGGTATTTTTGATTTTAGCCATTCTGACGGGTGTGACATGATATCTCACTGTAGTATTGATTTGCATTTCCTGATGGTGGGTGATGCTCAGCATCTTTTCATGTGTCTGGCTTTTTTTCCTTAATAACATGCTTTTGAGCTTCATTTATGTTATTATATATATTGAGAGTTTGTTATTTTTGGATTATTGTGAAATATTCTACAATGTGAATATACCACAATTAGCACATACTTGTTGATGAACATTTGGGTTCTACCCTTATTTTTTGCTTATGATATGAATAAAGCTGCTATGCACATTATTGAACATATCATTGTGTGGACCTGTAGAAACACGTCTCTTAATTATGTACCTAGAAGTATAATGGAATGGCATAGGGTATGCCTCTTTTAGTTTTATTAGAAATTCCTGAACAGTTTTCCAAAGTAGTTCTATCATTTTGTCCTCCTATCAACAGTACATGAAAGTTGAGGTTCTTTCATATCTTCATCATTGCTCGTTATTGTTAGACTTGTTAATTTCAGGCATTCTAGTGAACTAATGGAATCTTCCTAGTGTTTCTTTCACCCAACTGAAAGGTATCAAGATGTAATTTACATGTAATAAAATGCACTCATTTTAAGTGTATGGGTTGATGAGTCTCCAAAATTGTATTAAGCCATGTAACCACCATCCCAATCCATTTTTAGGTATAAATATACTGTAATTACCAGTGAAGTCACATTAATATTTTTTCATATCTTCTACATCAACTCTTTGTAACTGAGGTTCTACAGATAACTCATAATGCCTAATGCATGCATTTTATCGATATGGAATGGTGCTACTTATATGCCATATTGGGAAAAAATGAAAAAAAGTAGTTATTCAAATCATTAAAATTTTTTTCCTGTTTTTTATTTATTTTTGAGAGACAGAGACAGCACGAGCAGGGGAGGGTCAGAGAGAGAGGCAGAATCTGAGGCAGGCTCCAGGCTCTGAGCTAGCTGTTAGTATAGAGCCTGACGCGGGGCTTGAACCCACGAACCGTGAGATCATGACCTGAGCCAAAGCCAGACGCTTAACTGACTGAGCCACCCAAATCATTTTTTTGAATGCTTAAATTTTTTTGTACAACTCTAGTTCAGGAAAGCTGTTCTATATCCTTACTGTGTTTCTGATTTTTGTCTACTTATTTTAACTATTTCTCTTTTTTTTAAGTTTATTTATTTATTTGAGAGAGACAGACACAGCATGAATGGGGCAGGGGCAGAGAGAGAGAATCCCAAGCAAATTCTCTATTGCCAGCCTGCAGTCAGATGTGGGCCTCAAATTCACAAACTGTGAGATCATTACCTGAGCCAAAACCCAGAGTCAGATGCGTAACCAATTGAGACACCCAGGCACCCCTTAACCATTTCTGAAAGAGGGATTTTTAAGTCTTTAATATGAGAGTGGATTTTTCTATTTATCCGTTTAGTTTTTTCAAGCTTTGCTTGATATAATTGAAGCTCTGTTATTAGTTGCATACATATTTATGAGTATTATGTCTTTCTGATAAATTGTCTCTCAAATAATTATAAAACTATGCTAATACTCCTTATTTTAAAGTGTACCTCATCTCCCTTTCTTATATTTATTGTTTGCATGTATCTTTGTCTACTCCCCAGCTTTTAGTCTAAATCTTTTTAAAGCATGTTTCATATAGACTGCATACCTTTGAGTCTTGCTGTTTTATTCAGTCTAACAATCTCTTTTTTTTTCCTTCAATTTTATGTTTATTTTTTAAATTAATTATTATTATTTGTTGTTGTATGAGAGAGAGAGAGAGAGCACACAAGTTGGGAAGGGGCAGAGAGAGAGGGAGAGAGAATCTTAAGCAGGCCCTATGCCCAATACAAAGCCTGATGAGGGGCTTGATCTCAATACCATGAGATCATGATATGGTCTATTATTTTTAATGGTTGCTGTACAGCGAATATCCTTAATTTGTCAAATTCTACTTGGAATTGAAATTTAGCATTTTCAACCACTTGATCTTTACAGCTGCTCTATGAAGTATGTATTATTATCCAGACTTTGTAGACAGATGAGGGTATGTAATGTAAGTTGTTTAAAGTAATATAGGGGAAGATGTGGAACAAAGATATCTAAAAAATGCTAGGTACTCAAATGGCCCTGATGATATTTAGTTCAGTGGTTGTTTCCATATAGTCATTGCTTATGCAAATGATCTTTATGAATAGCATTAAAAATATTTGTGCTAAGGACTTGGTGAAATATCATCAATGCTTCTCATGAAAGAAATTGACATTTTGAGGCTATAAGATTGGCTGCTTTCTCATTGAAAAAATTTTTAATTACATGGAAATATTATTGATAAGTTTCCCCAAGTGAATGTTTTAAAGTTTGGCGGTGGAGGAATATTTTAATTTTGGATTTATTATGAAAATGAAAGGCTGAGTGATATAAAAGTGAAGGTAGCCCACATTTAGTGATCATATACTATGTATTACTTTTCAAATATTATCACATTTTTTTCTCTTTATTTCTTGGCATATGTTGACTAACCTCTCCCCAAACCCTCTACCTCCTAGCCCATGGTAACCACTCTTCTGCTCTGTTTCTGTGAGGTCAGCTTGATTCCACATAGATGTGAGATCGTGAAGTATTTATCTTTCTGTCTCTGGCTTATTTCACTTAGCATAATGTCCTCCAGGTTCATTCATATTGTCATGGATGGCATGATTTTCTTCCTTTTTTAAGACTGAGTAATATTCCATTATATATATATATATATATATATATACACACACACACATATATATATTACATTATATGTATAATACATATAAACCACATTTTCTGTATTTATTTGTCTCTTGATGGACACATAGGTCATTTACATATCTTGGTTTCTGTGACTAATGCTGCAGTGAGCATGGAAATGCAGATATGTCTTAGAGATATTTTCTTTGGCTATATACCCAGAGCTGGGTCTGCTGGATCCAAATATTAGGATATTTAATCCTTACAACGATCATATGTGGTGGATACATTTTTATCTCTAAATTGCAGATGAGGACATTAAGGCACAGAAAGGGTCTGATATGCCCAGGATCACACACCTGTAAAAAGAGAACTAGTCAGGTGAACTTGAAAGTCTTTGTTCTTAACCGCTGTACAAACTGAAGGTAGAGAGGAGAGGGTGGTTTTCATTTATAGCTCTTGTGGACTCTATTTTGTGTGCCTCACAACAACTTTCTAAAGTCGGTAAAGGCAGTTGTGATTTTAATGATGGAAAGATGGAGGCGGTGGCTAGGCAGTACATCCAATATTGCCATCAGTAAGGGTCTGTGGCGTCCAAGACTTCTCCCAGTCTCCAGGATGGGCTGGTCCTGGCGTGGAATAGAATCAGAGGAGGCAGAACCAGATCAAATGAAGTACAGAGCATGTAGTGGGTTCCAAAGGCTGAAAGTGGAAGACTTTGAAAATAATTCTGGATACCTATTTTGAAAAGTTTGAAAGAATAACAACAACAACAAAAAGCAAAGGATGGCAAGAAGATTTCATTCTAGAATACCAAGAAATCAGGTAATCTTAGGGGATAGGAAAGGCTAAGTTTACAATGCAGAAAAGATCCAATTAAAATTTTTTCTCCTGCAAGTTTAACACCAAAACCAGATTTTCATTTATTCTCTCTATGAATGAGAATTCTGCAAAGGAAGTTCACTGTCTAAAATTAATTATATGTGTTAGAGAAAAAGCTGAGTTTTCCCTGTGAGTGAAGCTGAATTTGTTGAATTTTTAACCTTAATTTATGGAAAAAATTTCCTACTTCAGAATTGGACTTAGTAAAGGTTTCGAATCACTTTTGATATATTTCCATTGGTTTTCTAACAAGTATATAGATTCATACTTTGCAAAACCACAGCACATTTTGCTAATGGCCTGAACTTTTTCTTTTTAAACCTATAAAACAGAGGTAAAATAAGTGCCTTAGAGAGTGTCAAAGGACAACAGCCAAACAGTTAACCTTGGTTCCTCACTAGAATGGATTTATTAGAAGATTACCAACTCTTTCTTTAGATTTCTCCAGTTTGTTTGACAGGTTACATTAAGTAGGCATCACTTTGAAATAGCAATAATTATAGTAATAATGAAAGGAAATCATAATATATTTTATGAGCTAATACTAAAGACAAGCTAATGTCTGTTTTGAGCTTCTGAGAGGAAGAATAGGGTTCCTGTAATTGGAAAGTATTTTTGTAGTAATAGATATTTACTTGAACCCATGAACCGTGAGATCATGACCTGAGCTGAAGTCGGACACTTAACTGACTGAGCCGGCCAGGTGCCCCTCACCATGAGATTAAAAAATACTCAGTTTCTTTCTATTCCTTTAAATGTCTTTTTTTTTAATATTTCAACATTTAATCAGTTTTTAATTAGATGTAGAAACCCATCTTTATTTCCAGCCTAATCAGTCACTTTAGCATCATTTACTGATTATTTATTATCATCTTCTGATTTGAATTACCTTTACAATCTACTAAATATGTATTTTATTTATACTGTTTCTGAGCTTTCTCTTTGATTACACTGATCTGCTTATTAGAATACTAATTCTACTCTCTTTTAATTATTGTAGCTTAGTAATATATTTTATTGTCAGGTAGTATGGTCCCCTCTTATTTTTTTTTAAAGTGTACTTGGCCAGGGGAGCCTGGCTGGCTCACAGTTGGTAGAACCTGTGACTCTTGATCTCAGGGTCATGAGTACAAGCCCCGCATTGGGTGTAGAGCCTACTTTATAAAAAGAAAAAAGAAGCATTAAAAAAAATGCACTTGGCTATTCTTATGTCCTTATTCATGAACCTTAGCATTTTTTTCTTGGACTATAAAAATTAATAAATAAATAAAAGAGCAGATGTTTGGTTGAAATGGATATGCTCTCCATTTATTCAAGTATTCTTTTATGTTTTTTCAGAGGTCTTTGACAGTTTTTCTCATATACTTTCTGTACATTTTTCCTTCTTCTTTGCCCCCTTTTTTCCTCCATTATAGTACCTTTTGGACTAATTTGCCTGAAGCATCCCTAAGGTTGTGTCATTTTTGCCTCTGTATTGGCGACTTTGCTCCTTGACAAATAAAAGTGTTTACCTATCTACATCCAAATCCTGTTCCCTTTAAAATCCAGCTTTCGGGGTGCCTGGGTGGCTCAGTCAGTTAAGCATCTGACTTCGGCTCAGGTCATGATCTCACGGTTCGTGGGTTCGAGCCCCGCATCGGACTCTGTGCTGACAGCTAGCTCAGAGCCTGGAGCCTGTCTTCGGATTCTGTGTCTGCTTCTCTGACCCTCCCCTGCGCATGCTGTCTCTCTCTTTAAAATAAATTTTTTAAAAAATCCAGCTTCCACCCCTTCCCCTTTCCAATTTTATCTCCTGTTACTCCCCAACACATGCCTTTTGCCTGGAACAATCTGACCTTCTTGCCTTCCCTCAGTGAAGCATTATAGTTTCCTTTGTTCACATAATTTTCTCTGTCTGGGTTGTCATCCCTTCTGTTTTTCCTGATGGCAACAAGTTGTAGCGCATCTGCTGATGAGAACAAGAGACTAAAACCTCTGGAAACTGTGTATTATGAAGAGGAGTTGTGAAAACTGACGGAGTTAGTTATATGGCCTGGGAAGGCCCTTAATGCCTCTGAGCCTTAATTAATCTCTCCGTAGAATGAGGACAAGAATAAGACCCGCCTTGTAGGATTGTTGGAGCAAAGACACGGGATGATGCAGATAAAGCGCTCGGCAGCATACTTGAGGCATAGTGAATGCAGTGAATGCTAAAAACAGTGAAGTGATTTGGGAGGTGAAGTAAAGTGTTCTCCACCCGAAAATGTCCATGTACCAATCCCAGCAGCCTGGGAATGTTACAGAGCAAAAAGGACTTTGCAGATGAGATTAATAAAGACCTTGAGATGGGGGAGATTATCCTGGATTATCCAGGTGGGCCCAGTGTAATCACAAGGGACCTCATAAGAGAGGGACAGAAGGGTCAGTCAGAGGAGGAGATGTGATTACAGAAGCAGAGGTCAGAGCGATGGAAGGAAAGAATTGAGGCAAAGAAATTATTCTCCCCCAGAACTTCCAGAAGCACTGCAATCCTGACCACAACTTGAATTTAGCCCACACTTCTCATCTGGGTATCTGTGTTGTTTGAAGCCGTTAAGCTTGTGGTAATTTGTTACTGCACTAATAGGAAATGAATACAGTAATTCAATTAATTTTACCATCATCATTATTATAATAATTATGAAACCTGGAAAAAAGACGACTTAGGCTATGGTCACAGTCTTAATACAATTAAAGCATTTTCACTTGGAAGAGTGATTCTAGGTGGTCCAGGGGGCAGAACCAAGGTCAATGGTTAGAAGATATAAGGAAAGACATTTTGAGGTAATTAAAAAAATCACTTCCCGAATGTATAATAAAAGTAAATTACTGCTATATTGGAGTAGTTGAAGCAGCCACTGGATGACCTCTTATTGAATAAGTTGTTCATGCACCCTGTAGAGACTGAGACAAAATTTCAGTCTTTGAATCTAGCTTGCATGCCTTTCCTTTTGGTGTGTTTTCATGATCATGCCAACAAAAGTGATTGCTTATGCACATTCTCTCTCTGCTTTATTCCCATTACCCTTGGATGTCCTACCTCCATAGTATTTATCACATATGACCTTATGTTAAATACTTAGATTCCAGGACCCTTGAGAACCTGGTCAGTGTCTTGTACAACTTAGTAACTTATACATTGCTTGTCGTGGTTTCATGAACTCCCCAAAAATATGTTGAAGGGAAGATTAAATTCACCACAGCTCAAGTGTGTAAAATAATCAGATTTTCACCCATCTTCCTTTGGGTTGGTTCATGGAATTGGAGACTATTTCTGCAATTATTTTAATGTTGATTCAGATTTTTATTTTGATGAAGCTATGAAACCCAGGACATGTGGGTAATACCTATTGAAAGGAATGTCTATATCTCTGCCTTAAAATCCCTAAGATAATTAGTGTGGTGGGCCTCTTACTACCAAATGCTTTCCGTTTATCTTTTATACGATTTGCCTACAGGATATTTTAAATCCATGCAGTCTCCTGGAAACTTGAATTCTATTCCTGATCTGTACCAACCTTAAACCCAGGCCAGAGGGAACTTTCTGACCTGAGTCTTTGTCTTAGAGGGCTCTGTGTATCACAAACACTGAGACTTTAAGGAAGACTTAAAACCTCTTCCATCTTAAAATTTATTTTTTTCCAAGTTCAGACAGCAGTTAGGCAAATGAGACCAGGCAAGGGCTCAGAGGTGAGATTGTGGGAGTCCACAATGAAGAAGGAGAATATTACAGCTTCTGTCCTGGACTCCAAGGGATGCTGGAGGGGAGGCTGCCTGAGCTCCCCAGGCAGCTGCACTCCTGCTCTCCGCTCTGCTCGGGAAGGCTTTTTTTGGGATGCATCTGGAAACCCCGAGTCTTGGAACTGGGGGTTTTAGGAGAAGCTTGGTTCTGTGGGTCCTCTCAGGTTTCTGCTTCTGTCCTGCTCCCGCATTTTCATGCCCTCCTTCAGGCTTGCCAGGAGCAGGGAGGGCCCTCTAAGAGCAGCTCCTTAGCCTCTAGCTCAGGGCCCAGGAGAGAATGTGAGCTGGGAAGAGGCACTGTGTGATTTATTGCTTTGATATATTAAATTTGTGCTATGAGTCTCTGTTTGCACTCTTGCCTCAGGCCCAGCAAATGTTAGAGGAGGACCTGCTCCTGACTCTACCAGCTTCTAACTTTTTTCCTGGGCTTAAACAAATGATTTTTTAAAATAAAAAATGAAGAGGTGCCTGGATGGCTCAATCAGTTAAGCGTCCGACTTCAGCTCGGGTCATGATCTCATGGTTTGTGGGTTCAAGCCCCGTGTCTAGCTCTGTGCTGACAGCTAGCCCAGAGCCTGGAGCCTGCTTCTGATTCTGTATCTCCCTCCCTCTCTGACCCTCCCCTGCTCATGCTATCTCTCTCTCTCAAAAATAAGTAAAATATTTAAAAAATTTTAAGATAAAAACTAAAGATAATATTTTTATTTAGAAGTGACCACAGAATGGTGTCTAATTTGTTCACTGTTATACCTTCTACCTGTAATGGTGCCTGGGACACAGTGGGTGCTCAACAGATTTTTGGTGAGTAGATGTCTAAAATTATGATTTTTTTCTTTCAAAAACAATTTTATTGAGTTAAAATTGATATACAATAAACTGCAAATATTTAAAGGGTATATCGAATTTGACATGTAAAAGTCTATGTAACCATCATGGCAATAAAAATAATGAACATTCCCACACTCACAGAAGTTTTCTGGTGCCCCTTTAAAATCCATCCCTCCCATCCCTACCCCCTAGTCTGATTTCTGTTACTATACTAGTTTGTGTTTTTAAAGATTTTATATAAATGCAATTTGGTTTAGCTTTTTCTACTCAGTGTCATTATTATAAAATTCATCCATATTGCTCTGTGTATCAATATTTCACTCCTTTTTATTGCTAAGTCCATTGCATGGAAACTTCTTTCAGGAACTTTTATAATTTCAAGTTTTGCATGTTGGTCTAAGATAATTTGTTTATCTATTTTATCTGTTGAGAACCACTTGAATTGTTTCCAATTTCTGGCTGCTACACATGAAGCTACTGTGAACATGATGTATAAGTCTTCATATAGACATGCTTTCATTTCTCTTGGGTAAATACCTGGGAAAGAATGGTTGGATCATAAAGTAGATCCAGTTTGTAAGAAACCACCAAACTTTGTTTCAAAGTGCTTGTGCCATTTTATATTCCCACCACCATGCGAAAGTCCCAGTATCTTTATACCTTCACTGACATGTGGTATTGTCAGTCTTTTTAATTGTGGCCATTCTAATAGGTGTGTAGTGATTTTTCATTGCACTGTGGCCATTCTAATAGATGTGTAGTGATTTTTCATTGCACTGTCAACTCATGATGTTGAACATCTTTTCTGTTCATATTTGCCATCCACATATCTTCTTTGGTGAGATATCTGTTCAAATCTTTTGCTCATGTTATTATTACATTTTTTTCTGAGTTTTGAGTGTACTTTATTTATTTATTTTTTAAATTTTTATGTCTTTATTTTATTTTTGAGAGAGAGAGAGAGAGACAGAGAGTGAGCTGGGGAGGGGCAGAGAGAGAGGGAGACACAGAATCTGAAGCAGGCTCCAGGCTCCGAGCTGTCAGCGCAGAGCCTGATGCGGGGCTCAAACCCACGGACTGTGAGATCATGACCTGAGCTGAAGTCGGATCCTTAACTAGTCAACTGAACCACCCAGGCGCCCCTTGAGTGTACTTTATATATTCTGCACACAAATTTTTTATCAGATATGACTTACAAATGTTTTCTTGTATTCTGTGGCTTGCCTTTTCATTCTCTTAACAGTCTCTTGGAAGAGCAGAAGACTTATTTTTTATTAAGTCGAATTAATCGATTTGCTCTGTTATGGGTTGCTATCTTTTATGGATTACTCTTGTATCTAAGAAATCTTTGCCTAACACAAGGTGACAAAGGTTTTCTCCTATTTTTTCTGGAACTTCTATAATTTCAAGTTTTGCATGTAGATCTAAGATCCATTTTGAGTTAGATTTGTATATGGTATGAAATATGACAAGAACTAACTTCCTCCCTTCCTTCCTTCCTTCCTTCCTTCCTTCCTTCCTTCCTTCCTTCCTTCCTTCCGTGGATATCTGTTTTCTCTGACACTATTTGTGGAAAGACTCTCCTTTCTCCTCTGAAGTGCCTTTGTTGAAAAGTTGTCCATAAACTCTCTTGCACTGTTAGGAATGCAAACTAGTGTAGCCACTCTGCAAAACAGTATGGAGGTTTCTCAGAAAGTTAAAAATAGAATATCCTATGAACTGGCAATTGCACTACTGGGTGTTTACCCAAAGAATATAAAAATGCTAATTCAAAGGGATGCATGTACATGTATGTTTATAGCAGCATTATATATATATATATATATATAGAATAGCCAAATTATGGAAATGGCACAAGTGTCCATTAATTGATGAATGGATAAAGAAAATGATATATATATGTATATATATATGCACATATATATACACATATATGTGTGTGTATATATATAATGGAATATTACTCAGCCATAAAAAAGAATGAACTTTTAACCATTTGCAACAATGTGGATGGACCTAGAGTGTATTATGCTAAGCAAAATAAATCAGTCAGAGAAAGACAAACACCGTATGATTTCACTCATATGTGGAATTTAAGAAACAAACAAAAAGAGCAAAGGGAAAAAAAGAGGGAGAGAGGCAAACCAAGAAATAGACTCTTAACTTTAGAGAACAAACTTATGGTTACCAGAGGGGAAGGAATAGGGGAATGGGTAAAATCAGGGTGCAGATGAAGGAGTGCACTTGTCCTGATGAGCACTGGGATGGAAGTGTTGAATTGCTATGTTGTACACCTGAAACTAATATAACACTTTGTTAACTAATTGAAATTAAAGTAAAAGCTTAAAAAAAAGGTGTCCATGTAAGCGTGGGGTCTATTGGTGGACTCTTTATTCTGTTCTATTGATCTGTCTTTAAGCCAATGCTATACTCTCTTGATTATTATAGTTTTATTTCTTTCAGGTTTCATAAATAATTTTATTTATTTTTTTAAGTAGTTTATTGTCAGTTTAGTTTCCATACAACACCCAGTGCTCTTCCCCACAAGTGCCCTCCTACATCACCACCTCTTTTTCCCCCTCCCCCTTCAAACCTCAGGTCATTTTCAGTATTCAGTAGTCTCTCAAGTTTTGCATCCCTCTCTCTCCCCAACTCTCTTTCCCTCTTCTCTTCCCCCTGGTCCTCCATTAGGTTTCTCCTGTTCTCCTGTTAGACCTATGAGTGCAAACATATGGTATCTGTCCTTCTCTGCCTGTCTTATTTCGCTTAGCATGACACCCTCGAGGTCCATCCACCTTGCTACAAATGGCCATATTTCATTCTTTCTCATTGCCATGTAATACTCCATTGTATATATATATACCACATCTTCTTGATCCACTCATCACGTGATGGACATTTAGGCTCTTTCCATGTTTTGGCTATTGTTGACAGTGCTGCTATGAACATAGGAATACATGTGGCCCTGTGCATCAGCACTTCTTTATCCCTTGGGTAAATCCCTAGCAGTGCTATTGTTGGGTCATAGGGGAGTTCTATGGATAGTTTTTTGAGGAACCTCTACACTGTTTTCCAGAGTGGCTACACCAGTTTACATTGCCACCAACAGTGTAGGAGGGTGCCCGTCTCTCCACACCCTCGCCAGCATCTAGTCTCTTGATTTGTTCATTTTAGCCACTCTGACTGGCGTGAGGTGGTATCTCAGTGTGGTTTTGATTTGTGTTTCCCTGATGATGAGTGAT
>NC_043708.1:38900624-38921616 GCF_006229205.1 Suricata suricatta
CTCATCAAGATAAAAAGCTTCTGCACTGCGAAGGAAACAATCAAGAAAACTAATAGGCAACCGACAGAATGGGAAAAGATAGTGGCAAATGACATATCAGATAAAGGGCTAGTATCTAAAATTTACAAGGAACTCACCAAACTCCACACCCAAAAACCAAATAACCCTGTGAAGAAATGATGATTATAGTTTTATAATAATTTTTAAAATTGGGCAGTGTTTGTCCTCCAACTTGGGTCTGCTTAAAGAAATGATTTTTGAATCAAAGGGAAATTCTGAAGTATTGTTTAGAAGAATCTTGCAGTGTTTCAGAACTAACATTTGTTTTGGGGGAGCAAAGACATCTATGTGACCTTTGTTATTGTTTGTGTTATGAAAAAAAATGGAAGTTAACATATTATTTACTAGAGCATGCACAGTGTCTAAAACTAATGTATAAACCATGTCACTAACTTTTTAACTATTATTTAATGTTTTCCTGCAGTTTAAAAATTTATATTACTATTTTGAATATTTGCCAATCACAACAAGACAGTCAATATTTATTCTTCTTCATTCTTTCTGTACCCCTTAGATTTATATCACCAATGTGAATCCATGTCGATATAAATGTCTCATTGTCAGATAAATCTCTGAGTTATGAGCTCTTTTTCTAGGTTTGTAAGCCCTGCTTCTTGGAAAATATTTGTTCAATCTTCAGTTTGGCAGTTGCCCAGTGTGTCTTGTCCTTTATTTTTCTCCTGAGGCCCTTTGTCGTACTCTCTTTCAGACATTCTCTGTGTACCTCATTTATAAAGATGCTTCCTGATGTGTAATCTTTTTAGAGTGTAGTCTTGACTTGCTTTGCATAGTTTTTTTCTTGACTACCTTAGAGCTGAAGGGAATGAAGGAGAAAGTGGCAAAGTGGATTCATTGACTATGAAAGACAAATGAGAAGAGAAAAGATAAATATATTGTCTATAATTTATTATAAATAATCATAAAAAATTATTATAAAGTGGAGGACAAAATATAATTATAAAAGATATCTTTTTATATCTTTTGATCCTTAGAACCCTGATTTCAGGTTATAGTTTTTCCTGTCTCTGTTCTTTAGGTGCTTGGCATGAACTGTGACTCTTGGAAACCCATGGTCTTGAATCTAATTCAGATTTGCCAGAGTTCAGGGAGATCTTCTATATGATGCCAGGGCAATGCTGCCTCAAAAGACCTCAGCTAGAGGGGCCATCTTCTGTTCCCGAGAGGGTGAGGGGCAAACGGCACAATGTTGGCTGTGTTAAGGCAGTGTGGCCCTTCTTTTGAGTACGGTGGAAGGCAATTGGTTTTTTCCAATGTCAAGAAGCTAGCACAGTCATAATTTAACTTTTTTTCTTTTGATTTATAACCTGTATTTTAACTTTTATCTTTTAACCCATACTCACTGGGAAATTGAGCTAAAATACTCTTGTATCTTCCTGTGAACTTGTCCAGGACACAGAGCTAAGAACTCTAAGTATTGCTTCTGTGTCTTCCACCTTGATTAACAATAGTAATAACAATAATAATGGTAGGTAATAATTATTTACCCCTTACTACATATCAGGCACTGTTCTAAGGGACTTATGTATGTTAAGTCATTCGTTCATGACAGCCACCCTGTGGATGAGGTCTGTTTCTATCCTTATTTTTTAGAAAATTGAGACACAGAGAGGTTAAGCACTTGCTGAGGTCACATAGGAACAGAGCTGGTATTTAAACACAAGTGATCTGTTTCTTAATCAGGAGGGGGCTCAATCATCTGATTTTAAAGGAAGAGAGGACCAGAAGAGAGTAAAGGATGTGCTCAGAGGCACCTGCCATCTAGGAGCCAGAGCAGGGATTTGTCCTCAGGTACCTGTCACCCCCTCCTGGGTGCTTTTCCAAAGTGCTTCTTCCCTGCTACCCTCTGTTGTCTGACTATAGTCCCTTTTCCCCTGGGCTCCCCTTTCCTCTGTTCTCACTGAGCACTTTCCTTTATCCCTGCCTGGGCCGGAGAACTCCCTAAGCTTCTTAATGAACTGTGCTGGTGTTGCAGGCTCCATGTGAGAGAGGGTTGGGTCGTCCCTTGTGGCTTGCTGTTTGATCATTTCTTACAGCATGCACTTGAAGAGTCAGCACAAAGCATCTTTAATGCTGGCACTGAAGACGTTTGGCTACTTTAATATTCAGACTCATATCCGATGAAGCTGGGATTGCTTTCCAGCAGGCATTACCCACATCGATCCAGATTCTCAGTAATGCCTTCAGGAAGGTACTCTAACAACTGTGTGCTGCTGGTGGGCAGAGAGCTGACCATGCAGAGAGGGCTTCACACTTTTCCATTCTGTAGCTGACCTGTTTGGGTGACTCTTCCAGTCAAAATCCTTTCCGAGTTTACTCTGCTGTCACGAGAAAATCATATGTAAGAGTAAACACATGCCAAAAATACTTACTATTTTTCATAGAAAACTCTTAAAAAACCAATGCCTGATTATACAGTTTGTGTCCTTAGGAGTCATTCGTGCTATGTGCCAAGTATTTTTGGTTTTCCTCTGGTCACGTCCCCATTCCCTGGAAGTTAGGAATGGCCGTGTGATTTGCTTTGGCCGATGGAACGTGACTGACAATGTCATGTGCCTCTTCAAGGTGAAAGTTTTAAGAGTAGTGTGCTTCGCCGCATTCACTTCTCCCTGCTTCTTGTAGGTGCAGAGTTGGGGCCTCCCGCAGCCTGTTTGGTGCGTGAGGACCACAGAGCACCATGCCCAGCCAGCCTGCCTGTACCCCCTCACCTGCCTGGCAAGAAATGAAATGTTCTGTACTCCCTCACTTGCCTGTTTATTTGCACTTTTCATATTGCAGTAATTATAGATTTGTAAGAAACAGCAAAAGTAGTACAGAGAGGTCCCTTGTACCCTTCACCCTGTTTTCTCCAACGGTTCTATCTTACATAACCATAAAATGCTGCATTAAATTCACCGAGATTTGGACGTTACCTCAGCCTTATCTATTCTATTTTGACTAATAGTTTACCTTTTTAAAAATATGTACCATGTACCTTAACTGCAGGGATATGAAATATATATAGATGTATATAATTCTCTTTCTGCCAGATCACAGGCTCCCTAAGAGAGCACATCTGATTTACCTTTGAATCCCTCACAACACAGTAGTGTGTGTTGTGCACTTTAAAATGTTTATTAGTGAATGAATGATCGATTGCTGTGTAGTTGCTCGCCTCTTAGGTAGAAAGGATGGGAAATAAGAAGCTCATCTGGGGACCTAAAAGGTGCTAAATACCCTGAAGTTCATCATCATCCAGCTGCTTCAATATTCAGCTATGAGATCACGGAGAGATGTGGTGAGAGCCTAGGAAGTTGCATAATACAGTATTTGGCAGAAGTGAGGCTGGCAGAGAAGGCACTTACAATATAGTTTTACTTCATTAGGCATAGAATTCTGTCTTGCACCATTTTTAGGCCGCCTTGGTTCTCTATTGCCTGTAACTTTTTACTGCTTTAGAAACTTTATCTGTGTATATCTGTAAATTTTTTTAACTGTTTATTTGGGGGGGGGTGGAGAGAAAGAGAGAGAGAGAGAGAGAGAGAGAGAGAGAGAATCCGAAGCAGGCTTCAGGCTTTGAGCTGTCAGCATAGAGCCTGACATGGGGCTTAAACTCACGAACTGTGCGATAGTGACCAGAGCCGAAGCTGGATGCTTAACCAACTGAGCCACTCGGGTGCGCCAAACATATGTCATTTTAGAGTCAAGATTTTCGTATGGAAATCATGATACCTCCTTCTCTTCCACTATTAGATTTTTTTCACCATCTGCCTTTGGGATCTGGGGACTGAAAATCACACTGCCACTTGTAGTTAGCAGTGCATTTTCCCCAATGGCATAGCAGGGAGGAGCTGGCCCAGTGTCATATGACAGAGGACCCTTCTGTAGGTGCATCTATAGCAAGCCATTGTCTGAGACAAAGCTGGGACATATTTGGACCACTGGTGTCTGGTTTTCAAGGCATTTTGCGGTTCCGGTGCTGCTGGTATGCAAATACATGCAATACAGCCTTCCCTCAGGCCACAGAACACCACCAATCCCCACCAATCTCTTCTTTCAGGCCTCTGTCATCTTCGCTCTGTGCTCCTATCTAGTGTCTTCCACAATCCTCTTAAGGTGGGCTTTGTCCAGCCCAGAAATGAGCACAGCTCTCCAGGGAGAGTCAGTCAGGCTAGTCGGAACATAATCCCCGGCTTCTGTTTAGGTATTACAGCCAGCCTCTCTCTCTCCCTTTCTCCCTCGTGCCCTCCCTCCTCCCCTGCACCTCCTCCATTCTAATGATCCTACTTAACCCAATACTTCACTACTGAGAAAATGATTCCATCATGGTGTAGACTCGATCACATTTGTTTAATAATTTAGCCCTCCTTATAGAATAAAAACAAAGGATAAATGTTTGAAGGTCTTCAGGAAATAATTGCAAGGATACACACACACGCGCACACACACACGCGCGCACACACACACACACACACACACACACACAGTGTCCATGTCAGGAGAGATGATTCTGAATTATTGTTCAAGATGTAAGATTGCGCTTGCCACTCTGCATTCCAAGATGAGGCAAACATAAGTAAACAAGACTCCTGAACTCATTCCCTGGGAAGTAAATAGGATGATAACTTACTGTGGTCCTACATGTCTCGTTAAACATGCAAGTGCCCTGTCCATTTGCTTGTATGGAAAACTTAAAGCAGATACCAAAGATGAGTAGAAACAAATCAATACCTAGGCTTCAACTTCTGAGACTGTCTTAAAGAAGTATTTGAGATATATTTTCACTTGTCTCAAGTGAAAATCTATCCAGAGGAAATCATAAGGAAGTTTGACTGTAGGGCAGAGGAGAGAACATCATGCGGCACTGGACAGGGCTCCTTTGAGTCACTTGGGGTGGCTGACCTGAACCTTTTGCTGAAAGCAAGGTAGAAACTGGTTTGAGAAGGCCAAGCTTCTCATTTGCAAAGGATAGACAATGTCTGAGGCTTTCTTGCGGGATATGGCTGCCTGACTTATTTTCAGTTCCAGCCAAATAGTCCTTGGAGCTGATGTAAAGAGTTATGGACTCTACTGTTTTCTCAATAATGTTTCCATGACTAGTTGCTAGGATTGGGTATGCAATGAATGTGGGCCGGTGAGTGACTGGATGGGCAAAATTAAATGGTCTGCCCACGTTGCTATGACAGCCAGCCAGAGGGCAAGTCCAGTGAGAAAATGAACCCAGAGGATGCAGAGGAGAAAAGTACATTAAGAATCACACATGTGCGTTTCCTTTGTTGGCTGTAGATTCATTTAGAGCCCCCAGAACTTCATCTGGTTGCATGCTTCTTGCTATCCAGATACCAGCGGGAGCACTACTTCCTCAGAGGGGCCTCCTTGAGCCCCGCTCTAAATACCACGCCCCATGTCCCAGCACCCCCTGCCAGTCAAGTCTGTTTATTTTCTTCTTTGTACTTATCATTAACTGATGTGTTTTTGGTTATTTCTGTATTGTCACCAGCATGTAACAACCATGAAACTGGATGCCCGTCCTCCCTCCATGGTATCCTCAGAGCCTTGGATGGGTCCTAGCACAGAGCAGGGGCTCAGTAAACATTTGCTGGATGAAAACTTGTGTGCTGCTTGTGAGGAAATCCTCTATTATTCATCTTTGAATTTTAAATCTCTGACTCCCAAGCATTTACTGAGCAAATGTAGGCTATTGTAAAGCAAGGAGATTATTCCTGTGATCTTTGTCTTCCTTGTCATTTGTTCCAAGGAGCTATTAGCCAAAACAAAGTGTGGAAGGAACTTAGGGGCTTCCAGTGAGTTGCTCAAAATTGTGGTTATATGGCCAGACTAGGATTGGAAATGTGGCAGTCTGTATTCAGACTGTTGCAGATATAACAGACGCAGTTTGCTAGAATACAGACCAATAATCACTGATAGTTATGAAGGGCTTACTAGGTGCCAGCTGCTGCGCTCAGCACTTTATATACAGTGTGTATCACTTAATCCTCACAACTGTATAAAGGAGTGAGTTCTATCATTGTACCCATTTTACAGATGAGGAAGCTGAGACACAGAGAGTTGGTTTTCAGTGGTGGAGCCAGTAGTCAAATGTACATCATTGGCTCCCACTGAACTCTGAGCTGGTTACTTAACCGTGTACTGTGTGCTCATAAGTGTGTGTTTTCTTTATCCCTCCTCCTTCTTTCTCTTTCTCTCTTCCTATTGGTGCTTTTCTTATCCCTTGATATTGTGGTTGAATGCTTTTCTATCAGCTTGCCTGTTTTTTTCTGTCTGGTGGGGGAATAGAAGTATACTATGATATGTTTAATTGTTAAAATGTGCAGGTACAAACAGAAAAGCCCGTGCTGAAGAATGAACTGTGTGAACTAGGGCACTGAGATTGGCTACCACGGACTGGTGGGTGCTTTACTCCATTGGGCCTGGAAAGGATGGCACATGATGAGGTTACAGGTTTCTGGTCTGAATTCCGTGGCTAAATAGCTTTGTGACATTGTGTGTGCCATTTAGCCTGTACAGCCTCTGTTTTGTTTTCTCTAAAACTGAGGGTAAAACGGGGCCTCAGGGCAGGTTAAACTTAAACTTCTGTGTAACACCGAGAGCATGCGATAACTTTTTCCCATGGCCTCTTGTGTTTGTGTGGACTCGGTTGCTTGATGAACACTGCGCGGGCTGGCCTTCTATAGTGGTGGTGTGGCTGGGGGCCAGAGGGCCCAGATGTAGGCCTGCTCTATTCTCACACTGGGTGGACAGCTTCCCCTCAGGCTGATAAAACTTTGAAAAAAGCAGAAAACACATTTTAATGACTTAATTATTATTCAACAGCAACTTACTCAGAGTGAAGGCATTTTCCTGGACACCGTGCAGGCTTTTTAGGGGGAAGCTAAAAGGAGAACAAGAACGGTGTGTGCCTACAACATTTTAGAGCCGGCCGGCAAGGGTCCAAGGTCAGATAGCCCAGAGGTCATGTTCAGGAGAGTTACCTCACTTTCTCAATAGGGGAAAAAGTTTTTTTTCTCAGGGAGCATTTGGCAATGTCCATGAGTAATTTTAATGGACAAGACTCAGGTGACATTGGCACCTGGTGGGTAGAGGCCAGGGATGTTGCTAAACATCCTACAGTGTGTACGACAGCCGTCCACAACAAAATTATCTGGTCCCTAATGTCAACAGTGTCAAGGTTAAGAAACCCTAAACTAAGGTGGGTGATCACACAAAGAGTCACATCCGGAAAAATCTGAGCTCAGAGATCAGGACCTAGCTAATAAGCAAACTGAAAAACAGCAGGGCAGACAGTGCAAAGTTGGAGGTTTGGGCCACAGAATGTGGATTAGGATTAAGATTTAGGCCAGACATCTGGAAATAGGCACAGGCCACCAGCAGCATAGAACTTCTAATGTGCCATCTGCTTTCTGAAACAGGGGGCTCTTTATCTTTTTAAGGACCCTCCTGAAGCAAGCCTCTAGCTTTGGGTCAAATCTGGCATCAAGAAATAGGCAGGCAGTGGCGCCTAGGTGGCTTGAATGGTTAAGCGTCCAACTTCAGCTCAGATCATGATAGCATGGGTTCGTGAGTTCAAGCCCCTCATCAGGCTCTGTGCTGACAGCCTGGAGCCTGCTTCAGATTCTCTGTCTCCCTCTCTGCCCCTCCCCTGCTCCCGCTCCATCTTTGTCTCTTTCTCTCAACAATAAAAATTTAAAAAAATAAAAAAGGAAATAGGTGGGCATACTTGTAGCATCTGATCCTCACTACAGCTACTTGAGATAGGCATGCCGTTATTACTATCATTTCCATTTTACTACCGGGCCTTCTGAGGCTGTGAGGGGCTAAGTGATTGCCACTTATTACACAGCAATTAAGTAACAGAGTCTTTGGCCCCCAAGTCTTACACTTGTTTGACTGAGAAGGGTGGAGTCCAAGTCAGGTCATGTGGGCCGGAACAGGCAAGGTAGGGGGTTAGGGTAAGGATTAGTTCTCCAGAGCCTCCTTCGCCAAAGCTGAAAGATGGGAAGGAAGTGGTCAGTGAAGGACTGTGTGGTTTATGCTCAGATTTTGGCACATAGGAATTGGGGAGAATTTTGTCATCTTTCATTGAACAGATGTCATTAATGAAATCAGGAATTTCACATATTCTGACAAATTAATTTTAATGATGCTTGAAGTTGAGGATCCAGACTTCTCAGTTGGTGAATAAAAAAATTATAAAGTACAATAAAAGCATAGTGACTTTTTCAGCTGGTTGCTGGCCAAAACTTTTTGTTGCTACAGTTCCTCGAACTGTATTTTGAAAAACTTAGCTACCTCTTAAAGGGAAGGACTTCGGTATAGGAGCTGTTCACCATATTTTCCTTCAGAACAGCATTGGTGGAGTATTTCCTAAACAACAGGTTTAGAGTCACCACAAATACAAACATTTGCATGGTAACTACTATACAACATCTTTCTTTTCTAGAGATCATATTTTGGGCAACTTCAGGAAAGTATTATGAACCAAAAAGTGAACTCTCTACCCTACCCTCACCCCCCACCCTATACATTTAAACCATCAAAATGAGTGTCACAGCATCCAAAGTAAAGCTGACATATTAGCAGAGGTCCACAGGCTCTCCTTCAAAATGTATTTATTTTACAAAGGCTTTATACAATAAAAACAAGCAACATTAAAATGATAAAGAAAATGAGAGAACGGGACAAAATATTTTCAGTCATTTTGCCAGGTTAATATTTATTGCACAGAATATAATGAATACGTCCAGGTGTAAAAGACCATCATTAAATTGATATTGGATAAATAGACACAACAGTTATCTGTTGAATGTTTGCTACATCCTAGATATTGGGTTTAACTTTTTAAGAACATAATTTTATTTGATTCTAAACAGCACTGCAGGGACAGGTACTATTATTAGACTTCAGTATAGGAGCTGTTTTTTTTTTTTTATTTTACCAAAATTTGCACATTTTACTGTAAAAGTTTTAATGCCATTCCAGACTGTTTGCCATGGGAAGTATGAAGGTGCTAGAGCACAAATGTGGTCTATAAAGTTAAAATACGCAAAACAAGCTAATGTCCCCGTGTGGATAGATACAGCCACATCATCTCTTTACTTTCCATCTGAGTTGCTGAGCTAGCCAACTGCACGACAACGAACGTAAAGCTCCTGATGGCTTGGACGGCTTGGGTTCAGAGGCCCTGGAAGCTGCACACCCGGCAACGCTGATGGCGCGGCTCCCGTGTTGGCAGCTGTGATCCAGAGGGTGTCTGTGCTGAATACAGAAGCTGCCGTGGCACTGGTCACAAGTCACCTGCAGCATCTCCTTCTTTTTTGCACCCCTGTTTTGAGCACTGATATATGAAAACCTTCTCTTTCTTCCCAGGATGATAGCTACAGTCTCGATCCATGTGCTCACCAACCACCACATCTGGGATTGCTCCCTTTTTTACTGGAACTGGCTTGTTACAAAGTGGGCATAAAGAAGGTTAGGCACTGGTTTGTAGCTATGCAGCTAGCAAAAATAGAGAAGACACTGAAACGGGCTGCTGACAAAGCTGTGGGCCATCAGGTGCGCTCCACCAATGTGCACGGCAGAGTCCTGGCCTGGCTGGGCCTCCCAGGAAGATGGAGTGCATATATGATTCACCAGCACTCCTGCTCCACAGCATTTTTCTTAAAGAAAAAAAAATGAAAGGGAGAATAAATAAGTAGATAGAGAGATGTTTTAGTATGTTAGCTATCGCCATTAATAAGGAAGTGGTGATGAGCATGGTGGCGGGTTTACTAAGAGAGCCACATGACAGTCTCTACAAACAAGAAACATGCAGAGTTTCTTCTTCAGGAAACCCTCTTTGTCAGGATCCTGGAAGACAGGAGGAGGAGATTACAAGGCAACTTGATGGCTTTTTAAGAAACTGATGTAGATAGGCTTTCTTTTTCTTCTGGCTTTTGTTTTAAAAATGCAATTTCCTGCCTATGAAGCATCATCTTGGTTCTGTATATAGGTTCATATCATCCTTTAGTTTTTCTTTATAGCACTTGCCACCATTTGCAATTACATTTTTATTTTCTTTACTACTAGTTTATAAATATCTATTTTCCCCCACTGGTCTATAAGAAGTCCATTAAGGATAGGGACCTTCACTCTTGAAACCCTAGGGTTTGGCTTGATGCCTGTCATGCATAGGCCCTTAGTAACAATTTCCTGCATTATTAAGTGCATATATATGAGAAGTTGAGCTCTATGTGTGACTATTGCCTTCAGAACAAGTATTTCTTAAGGTGCTCTCTCCTGTTTTCTTGTATGTTCACCATATACTGTTCATTGCACTGAGATTTGCCTTTACTTTTTAATTTTTTAATGTTTGTTTATTTTTGAGAGACAGAGATAGACCATGTGTGTGGGGGGAGGAGCAGAGTGAGAGGGAGACACAGAATTTGAAGCAGGTTTATGGCTCTGAACCTAAAGCACAGAGCTCAACATGGGGGTCAAACTCATGAACCGCAAGACCATGACCTGAGCTGAAGTCAGATAATTAATTGACTGAGGCACCCAAATGCCCATTGCCTTTAAAATATACATAAAACAGCCCTTAGTAGTTCTGGGTATTTTATAATTTGATCCTTCACAATATTATTATTTCACAGCTCCTCACCCCCAACCTCTACCAGGTCTTAATTTTATCCTTTAAAATGTTATGTCCAGATCGCAATATCCCCAAAGACCAGAGACTACCAGGGAGACCGAGTCATGCATGCAAAAGCAAAGGGCATTTATTTGGGCTTAAGCTCAGACTCTCAGACCTCACCAACCCAGTGGATCCATGCTGAGAGCCCCGAACAAAGGCTGAGTAGGGTTTTTGTGGGGTTTGGAAAAGTGGGGGGGGTTACAGAAAATTATGACATCTGTACAGTAATCCAATCACTATCGTATAACAGCCTTAGTAACAATTTTTAACCATACACATTGTCCAGAGTGTTCGTTGCTTTTGGCGGGACCCAATCATGACATTTAGTGTTTCTTTGAAAATAACCAATTACAAAGTGGGCTAAGGACCTCCACGTGGGGTGAGTAACTGGTTAGTCTAGCATTAAACAACAGTTTTCATCTCCAGGCCTGCCTTTAGGAATGTTAAGTGTGTTAGCTGGCTGCTTTTGATTGGGTGTTGCGAGGGTGGTCGCTTGTTGAGCAATATGTGCCCTTTTCCTATTATTGCCTAATGATTCTGGGAAACCGAAACTTAGGCCTTTAAGCTCAGAGGGGAACTTAAAGCCAGTTATGGAGTCAGCTTGGTTCAGACCTGTGTCCTTTCAAAAACATATATAAAACAACCGTTAGTAGTTCTGGGTATTTTATAATTTAGTCCTTCACAATATTATTATTTCACAGCTCCTCACCCCCACCCCCCACCAGGTTCTAATTTTATCCTAGATGCTGGTCACCTGGTTTGTGTCTTTCATCTCAAAATTCATTTCTACATGCAATAGATATTCATTAAACCTCTGTTCTGTCTCAGGCACTGTGTGAGGGCTGGAGATACAGAGCTAAATCTGATTCTGTTCTGGTTTCCTAGGAGGTAGTTGAGGATCAGAGAAGGCAGACAGTGTACCGCATTACCATGTGGTCAGCTCTGTAGTGGTGAGGAAATGGACAAGATGCCAGTGGAGATGGGTGAGGATGTACAATGGCTTCCCAGGGATTGCCAATTTGTTCTTTCCAAAAAATGTGACTCACTTGTTATGTTTATATTTATGTGTGTGTGTGTGTATTAACATACTTTAGTTTCTAAAATTATGCGTGTAGTATTAAAGATAATCATAAAAGAAACAGGAGATAAGAATCCTACACTCAAGCATCAGGGATCAGTTGTGTTTCTCTGTGTTGGGGGATGTTGAGTAAAATAAGTGATGTGAGGATTCATCAGAGAAGACCACATGGAGGTACCTAATATCTCTAAGAACAGGTGGCACAAATGACTTCTCAGTGGCAGGGAGAAGAAGCACTGCTGATGGAAGCGGTACCCTGAGCAAAGGCATGAAGAGTTGGTAAACAATACAGGAAATACCAGATTAACTGCGTTACTAGAAAAGATAACCAAACACAAAAAAGGCCCAAGTTGGGGGGGGGGGTGCTTCAAGTCTGGGAATCAGAATTATGGAGTGAGGTAGAAAGGAGGACTCTAAGAAAGGAGGTTGGGTATTGAACAGGCTGACCCCAGGATTGGGGTTGGGAAGGATGGGTGAAGGGCTGAGGGATGGAGAACTGGAATGAAGAAGAAGAGACCATTGTCTCTGCGAGGCCACAGAGAAGGTAAGGGTCCATAGATACCTTCTGCAGAAGTGCCTGCCTGGCTTGGTAGGCACTAGTTGATGGACCTGGAGCTTTTGATGAGTTGAGAAAGTGAGAGTTAAGAGGTGAAAAGAGTATAGATGACTTACCATCTGAAACTGACGTGAAGAGATGAGATAAGGAGACCATGGCAACCTTAGAGGATTGTAGGATTCAGGAGGGGATTCTTAAAGTCAGGAGGGAGATTTCAGTATGAGAGACAGAGGATGAGCAATAGAGTGACCTCTCTGAGGAAGCAGCAGGAAGGGCTCCCTGGGCTGGAGGGAGACTCAAACTCCGTACTCAGGGCCCCAAATTCAGGTTCTTCCAGAGCTATCGAAGCGGTTTTGGAGTGGTAGTGGGGCTCCAAAGCTGATGGCAGGAAGCAATTCTTGGGACATCTTTGGTGCAAAAAGGTGATTTTATGAAAGCATGGGGACAGTAGGAGGTTCCTGGAGAAAGATTATACTCTGCCTTTCTCAAGTATTTGTCAATGAGCTGCAGGTTATAAGGGAATTTAATTTTACCAACCATTTCCAGAGCTGATGGCAAGACAGAATTCTTGGGACATCTTTGGTGCAAAAAGGTGATTTTATTGAAAGCACACAGTGCAGTGTGCAGGAGGGCAAAGAATAAACATTATTACGAGGGCTGTCAGTGCTCATGACAGTGACCTAAAAGAAAAAAGCTCTTTGAGAAGAAATCACTTTTCGGAGTAAATATAAGCTGTCTTGCTGTAAGTGGTAGCATCTCAGCTGTAATGCATTACATGCCTTGTTGGAAGTAAATGAATAACGTACAAGACTTTTGGGTCTTGAGCAACATAAAATAGCCAGGACACACTGAGCAAGAGATGTATAATCTTGACCTTAAATATTACTATTTCTGGTGTTTTAGCAGTTGCTGATTCTAGCTATTATTACAGAGCAAAAGTCTCAAAAATACTATATATATGAGGCAATCAGTCAGAACACGAATCATAACTTTTCTTATCAGGATGAAATTACCCCAGAGAGAACTTGGCTGCCATTCTAAGCTGTGGACATTCTGTCTTTATTTCATTGTTTGGGCTGCTGGTCATAGCCTAAAATCATTGAGATTGCTTTATAGGAGTGAATTAATGAGACTATTCATAGGTTAATTTTCAGCCACTTCCAATCAGGAGGAGTATTTTGAAGTAGGCACCAGACTTGCTTGTTAAAGCCATAGATGCTCCGATGCACTATTGTTTGCAAAAATAAGTTACTGGATTAAAAAGTGTTGAGAGGGAGTAAGACTGAGAGAGGTTCATTTGGCTTGTCCTTCTCATAGTCTTCCTCTGCTTTGAGCTGATGACTCTCTGTGTCTTCAGAGCCTGCATCTTAAGATAGAGGGCTGGCTCCAGGCTGTTGCCGGTGAGGACCCCCTGGCCCCACTCTAAGACAGGGCTTTCCTTGGCCCCTCCCTGCCCACGTACAGCCAGCTTGCAATCATGCTTTCTGCTCACTTCTCTACAGTAACTCTTGTTGAGCCCAGTTTCTGCCTGTGGCTCTGTTGTCTGCCTTGATTTAGATAACAATGCTGTAAGAGGCTTAGTTGACCTCCTGGGATTTTTTTCTCTCTGATTGCCTAGCCCTGGGTTATCTGTGCAAACCCTTGGCTAATGTGTGTATTCTGTCTTTTTTTCCTTCACTTTTTCCCCTTCTGCTTGCCTGTAATGTGGACTTGTTGTCTAAGAGTCCAGCAGACGTGCATGAGGGCAAATTCCTTTGTTAAATATCTTTGTGGAAACATAGGAATCTGGGTCTTTCACGACTGCCTGACTGCCTACACCTGGTCTTTTTTATGAGAAAATTAAATCTCTAAGGTAGGATTTCTGATTGAGTGCAGTCTAACTGCTTTACCTCCCGTGGTCTTGCTGTGGTCCCCAAAACTTTTTTGATCATGATCTCTAGCAGTAAAAGAAAATTGAAAATGTATTTCTACATATTGATGTGTATTCTTAATTTATAAACTACCCACATTGCTAGTATATTAGACACTGAGACAAAGAGATACATTAAAGGCACAAAACATTTAAAAATAATTCATATTCTATTCTGTTTATTAATGATACAAAATCTTTTTACTCTCAATACTGAGCAAAATAGCAGTGTGATTATGATTAATGTGTTTTCAATTTTTTTTCAAATGTTTTGAAAATCTTAGCCTAGCATTTTGTGATGGAATAATCTGAAGGTCTGTCTTCAAGGTTAGCTTAGCTCACTGCCTGCTTTTATTGGCTGTCAAATCTGAGAAAGATGTCTCACAAAGATACATATTTTCAAAAGGCATAAGTAGAGCATTTGTTGAACTTACTAAATATAGTTACTCATTGTTCAACCCCATCTGTCAATAATGCAAAGTTGTTTTTTTAATTATTAAATTTGGCCAGCAAACCTCACTCTTCCCTGATGACTTTCCATGCAGGCTAATTGGGAGCAATGCATTTTCTGCTTTCAACAATTGGTTTCAAAACTCACAGATTTCCTCATGGGGTAGATTTTTAGATAGATTGGAAATGCAGTTTCCAATTTAATGTGTGTAGATATGAGAGTTTACATATATATGACGCACATCATTTTCAGCAAAAAAGTATGTGAGCCATACTTGTTCTCATCTGGTATTATAACTTTCCATCTGGTTTCATTACCACTTCTTTACCACTTTACCTTCTTTATCACTTCTCATTAACCCACAAACAACAACCCTCCCATACCTGTTTCCACAAATCTTCAGGCCTCTTTCAAACAACAGTGCCAAATATATTTTATGTATTTGTGTATTTCTTAGCCATTTAACACATGTAAAGCTTCTGTGCTTCGGTTCTTATTAAATTTCTATCCTTTTAACAAAAAACCTGTCACTGATGGGTTTTTTAATGTTTGGGGCATTTTGTGAAAAAGGTCTGTGGTTTTTGTTGCAATTTTGCATGCTATAGTGCTGTGATTTTTAGGAATGTGTATGTTGTGTCATCATGGAAGTGACCAAACATTGATGACCTTCAGTAGCAGTTTGTACTATCCAGGCTTTAACAGCTTTGTATAATGATTTGCTTGTGAATGATTCAAGTGAGATATCACTGCAACTTCCCTCCTTTTCTCCTTCGTAATGCAAGAAGTATTTACAGTGATTCTGATTTAATTGGTCTGGGAAGGGACCTGACTAGAGGCAAATTTAAAACTACTCAGTTAATTCTAATGTGTAGTTAGGGTTGAGCATCACTGCTTCTGAACTTCATCAAAAGTAACTTTTTGTGTATTTTAGCCTTGAGACAATCAAATTACCATAAGCTGAGACATGTTGAAACCTCAGTACTTTCATCCAACTGTGTAGCCAACCCCCCACACTGTATAATTTGTACTAATACAAGTCTCTTCAGATATGCAGCAATATTTTTTAACAATATTTTTAATGCACCTTCCAACAATATTTTCTTGGTTGAAACAGATATAATATTAAGCAACGCTGAAAAAAATTGTAATTGTTGACTCCCTACTTAGGATGCTCAGTTTTTAAATGTCTTGTTAATTGTGATGACTTGACACTTATATTAGCTAATATATCGAAAATCAACAGACAGTGCAGTTAGTCTTTATCCATAGTGGATGTAGATCCATATTTCTGTTAACAAGAAAACAAATTCCTGTGGTCAGATCTGATTTAATTGTCATTGATTATAGCTTGTAATGTGGCTGATGAAGAAATCAGACTAGAAATGGCAGCCCATTTAAAAGTAATTTGTTTGTGATTGCAGTATTACTACTATTGCCAGTCTATGGTTTCTTTGCTGGAATCTTTTTAAGCCACTTGTCCATGTTGTGAAGTTAGCTTAAAACTATGTAGTATCATCTTCATATATGCTGCACTCGTATTCACAGACTGCATTGTTACAACATGCAAAAAGGTGCTTTACTCTCTTGGGAATTCCCTAGCTATACTGTGTCACCCACAGGACCAAAAATACAGGTCATCAAGTGAGGAAGTCAATGTCAACCAGTATATTAAATATTGATAAAGTTAAATTATTTTTTCTTTATTAAAATTTTTTTACATTTATTATTCTTGAGAGAGAGACAGAGACAGAGAGAGAGCGAGCATGAGTATTGGAGGGGCAGAGAGAGAGAAAAGAAGACACAAAATCTGAAGCAGGCTCCAGGCTCTGAGCTGTCAGCACAGAGCCCAGTGCGGGACTCTAACCCATGAACTGTGAGATCATGAACTGAGATCATGACCTGAAGTCGGATACTTAACCGACTGAGCCACCCAGGCACCCCTAAATTATTTTTTCAACAAAACTTACATTTATGCACTTACATTTCTGCAGATGCTATAGTAGGTTGACTTGTGAGCCTTTCCTTGGAGACCACAGGGCTACAGCTAAACTTTAGGCTCTCTGAAGAGATATAAGGGCTTCTATCTACTGTTCCAGCCTTAGTCTTGGTCAATCCTGAGTTCACACTTGATGCTCCATTATCAGTGAATGGTTTAGTCCCCTGCACACACCATACTATTTTGCTGTCATGTTTTGCGTATGCTTGCTCTCTTCTTCACTTGGCTGATTCCACCAAATACTGGAAGATCTATTTCACGTATGAACACCTCCCAGAATCCTTTCTTGACTGTCCCTCCTCCTTGATTTTACTTTGTACACATAACACCTGAAAGATGGTTCTATCATGCCATGTATGCATTATTTTAGACTTTTTTGTTGTTGTTACTTCGCTCCTGGATGTGAGGAATTGAATGTCAAGAATATAAATGGTTGGAGACCTTACCATGCTTACAAAACCCACAGCTTCATGGATACTGATAGAGACTCTTTGCCAGAGACAGAGAACTCTATTACAACATGGCAGGCAGCATGAACTTCCGGTTTGCCTGAGTGTGCCTATCCCCAAACCCCACGGGGGTGATGCAGAGCACTTCAGGTAGATTCTGCATACACAGTGGGCTTGTGCCACAGCCAGGGTGCTCTGAGCTTGGGAAGACCTCCACTCTTCTAAGAGCCCACTAACAAACCTGTGCCACCTTTCTTCCAGTGGAGACACAGTATCCCAGTTGGGAAACAAACCTGCCCTCTGCAGAGGAGGGAGATGCTCTCTCCAACTTCCAAGACCATTTGCTATACAAACATTCTCAAAAGGGTCGTCAGTGAAGCTGTCAACACCTCATCCTAAGGCATGCAGAAATGCAAGAGACCCATGGAGGGTTACCCCCCAACATTAATCTTTGTTCTTTCTGACAGCTAGCACAGGGTTGGGAGGATAATGGATCCTTGGTAAATACTTGTTGAAGGATGATTGAGAGCAGCTGGAAATTGAAAAAAAGGCGGGGGGTGGTTTGCTTTCATAAATCTTTGAAGAGGGATCAATTTCTTTAAATATATATAAAAAATATAGAAATCTTTGTGAAACTCTCTCTACCTTACTAGGTGCGTCTGAGTGCTCTGTTGTGCCCTTCCCACTGGGGAAGTTGTCAGCCTTCATTCAGCTGCTTTGTGGGAATGGGCCTGAGGGGGGAGAACTTCACAGGGGAAAAAAACCTCTGATTAAACTTCTAGGCAGCCTGGAGAACACTGCTATTTCCCGTCCAATGGCTATGGTAAAGCTAAATACTGAATGCTGACATTAAGGACAATTAACAGATTCATTCATTAAGCTTCTGTTTACCCTTATATCACAGCAAATCATTAATTTATATAATTATGGCCTTTTTTCTTGGCTTAGTGATATTAGCCTAAAAAAGTGTTTGCTGAATCTGATTCCTGGTGTAAAATGTTGGGAAATTGGAACATGCATAGAGATAAATACACACTTGTATTTATTATAAGTAAAAACCAATTGCTAATGTACTTTAGGCTGTATTGAAGTAATAGGGCTCACGGAGTTCAAACAAAAACAACTTTACTCTTACCCCTTTCCTCCTTTCCCATCTGATTTGTAAGGCAAGTTCTTCCTTGCTTTTTTGATAAATGCAAGAGTAGTTGCATAAGTTCCATAATTTGTCTGGTCGCTGTTGGAAAACAAAACATCTTCAGTTACTTCAAATAGCAAAAAAAAGAACCTGTCACATTGTGCATGCCCTTGTAATGTGACAAAATGTCATGTCCTTGTAAAACTTCATGCCAATTCAATGAAAGTTAAAGCATTCCACTACCACAGCCTTAAGGGCTATTCCAGGTGGGAGGTGTCAACTTTCCTGTGAACTCTGTCCTGTCCTAGTGCAGCCTGCAACTTTCCAGGGTTAAGGCAGCAGTGGGGAAAGTTTTCACTTGAAGCACTGATGTAAAAGGCTATTTACTTCCTCTAAGTGTGGAAGGTGCTTAAAGCTTTTATGGGGTTCTAGGAATTCTTTGTAGATTGTCCTCCTCCATGAAGATCTCTCATGTGCAATTACTTTGTCTCCAGTGGACTTTGACATCCTGAAGACGAACTCTGGCCTCATTTTGCTAAAGTCCCCTGCATATCCAGGCTGACTCTTGGGGATGGATCTAAGATAATGTGGGTCAGCTCTCCTTGGCTGTTAATAGGTAGAATGCATTTACTCCCCAAACTCAGCTCTCCAGTCTGCAACCACATTCGTCCTCACTGGCCACCAAACCATCGTGCTTCTACTCAGGCACTAGAATATCAACCAAACTTGGGTAGGTTCTCCTGGAAGGTGCTCTCATTTGACTTGAAGGCACACTGACACCTTCCTTCACTGAAATATTCATTTCAGTTGGTAACTCAGCCAGTTCAGCTTTAACACTTTAATCACACTGAATGAGTTAGAGGCAGAGTTACAAATTTGATTTTCTCATTTTCTTTGCAATACAGGAAGACTAGCCATCTAATCTTTTGTTCTCAGCCTTTTGGGGCCTCAGCCAAATCTGAGATAAAGAATCTTCTTTAAAAAATGTAGCATTGAAAGGTAAAATATAAAAATATATTGCAGGGGTTGCCTAGGTGGCTCAGTTGGTTAAGTGTCTGGATTTTGATATCTGCTCAGGTTGTAATGTCATGGTTATATGATTGAGCCCCACATCAAACCACACATCAGGTGTGGTTCCCTCTCCCCCTTGGGAGGAATCATTTAGGAAATCTAACTGATGAAGAATAAAGTCTTTTGTAAAAGAAACTTTTTTGTTACTTGAGGTGTAATTTACATGCAACGTTATATTAGTTTCAGGTGCATAACATAATGATTTGTTACTTGTATATATAATGAAGTGATCACCACAATAAGTTAATGGTCATCATTACACATAGTTACAGAATTTTTTTTCCTTAAAGTGATAAGAACTTTAAAGATCTACTGTCTTAGCAAGTTTCAGACATTCAGTACAGTCTTATTAAGTATAGTCACCATGCTGTACATTATATCCTCATGACTTATTTTATAATTGGAAGTTTGTGCCCTTTGACTCCTTTTATCTGTTTGGCCTTACCTCCTGCCCCTCAACCTCTGGCAACCACCAATCTGTTCTGTGAATCTGTGAGCTTGGTTTTATTGTGTTGTAGATTTCACATATAAGTATTCCACATACAATATTGATCTTTCTCTGTCTGACTTATTTCACTTAGCATAGTGCTTTCAAGGTCTGTCCATATTGTCGCAAGTGGTGACGATTTTGGTTTTGTTTTTTTTTTTTACAACTGAATAATAGTCATTGTACATGTATACCACATTTTCTTTATTTGTCCTTCAGTGGGCCTTAGATTGTTTCCATATCGTGGCTGGGTTGTTTTTTGTTTTGTTTTTTTGTTTGTTTGTTTTTTGAGATGTCAGCGACGGGTAGAGGGAGAGGAAGAGAGAATCTTAAGCAGGTTTCACACCCAGCATGGAACACAATGTGGGGCTTGATAATCATGACTGCCAAATCATGACTTGAGCTGAAAACAAGAGTCAGATGCTTAAACAACTGAATAACCAGGCACCCCGAGCTTCCTAGCTTTCTTTACATAAATACCCGGAAATAGAATTGCTTTATCATATGGTAGTTCTAGTTTTTAATTTTTTGAAGAACCTCCATATTGATTTCAATAATGGCTGCACCAATTTACATTCCCTCTAACAGTGTACAAATGTTCTCCTTTCTCCACATTGCCAATACTTGTTACCTCTTATCCTCTTTTTTGATGATAGTCATTCTGACAGGTGTGAGGTGATATCTCATTGTGATTTTGATTTGCATTTCTCTGGTGATTTAATGATGGAAAAACTTTTTTGATAATAATTTTAGGTCAAACTTCTTTGTTTTCTTATAATCCAAGTTTATGACACTATGTAGGCTTTCCAGGAAAGGCTCACTTGTGGGTGTAATTAATTTGAGCATTAGTGGTTTTGGTTCTAAGCTGTTATATGTTCCTAAAGTTTCATCCTTTGATATAACTAAGGCCTTATTGAGAGACAGAGGGAAGTCCATGTCAGTGGTTCAGTCCCAATCAGGATGGCCAGACCTAGCATTGGTGGTATAGTGGTGAGCATAGCTGCTTTCCAGGATGGCCAGACCTAGCTGGGTTCTGTGGCATTCCAGGCTGGTGACTTCCCTCTCTTCCCTACCTTGCATAAGTCTATAAGCCTTGTCAGAAACTATTTT
>NC_043708.1:38921716-38994189 GCF_006229205.1 Suricata suricatta
TCCGTCTAGATGAAATCACAAGGAAAGGATGCCTCCCTTCTCATCTGACTAAAACCAGCTGGGGCGAGGACACCTGTAATCAGAGCCCCCTGGGGCTGTGATTCTGGCTGGCTCGCCTGACCGCCTGATGCGGGGAGAGCAGAGCGGATTCTGTACAGGACGCTGAGCTGTGTGTGGCCTGCCCCTTCTCCCAAGCAGTGGACAGTTGACTAAATGCCTGTACAAGCTAATAATTCAATCCGGATGTGAATCGCTTCCAGACCTGTCAGTAAGTTTTCATCCTCCAGGAAGGGAATGAGTTATCTTAGGGAATGGATGGCCTATTTCCCTCAAAGGCCAGGTCTCCACAGTCAACGCAAAGAATTAGGGCAACTATCCAGATAATTCAGGCCACCCAAATCTATGTTGGCCTGAATTATTCAAGCTAAAAATCAACCTTCTTTGCAAGATCTGGTCTCCCATATAATGCAGGGGGCTTGAGATCCTCTGGCATTTTCTTAATTTGGGATCATTTTCCGCCTCAGGGAAGACAGGTAAGAGTATTAGTGTAAACCACTTATCTCTGTCCTGTGACTCTGTTTGCCTGGGTACATTACAGTTTGCTTTCCATTCTAAACAGCACTCTCCTTTCCCGGGCTATACTAACTGTGACCTGAGGGAGAAACAGTAGTCAGGAGCAAAGAAGACAGTAATCAGGTGGGTGGTTGAGGACTCTTGACTTGGAAATTATGAAACCAGAGGCCCCAGTATTCTATGCTCTATTATCTGTATGTGATGAAGACTGTTTTCACACCGAACATTTTATTTATTATTTATTTAACAATTATTTATTTACACATTATCTAGAATAGTTTGGGGTTTACAGAAAAATTGTGAAGATAGCCCAGAGTTCCCATAATCCCCACATCCAATTTCCTCTATCGTTAACATCTTACTTTAGTAGGGTACAGTTGTCCATGTTAATGAATTAATATTGATATACTTTAATTAACTGAAGTTTGTAACTCCTATTTGCTTGGTTTCCCCCTTGTGTCGTTTTTTGGATCCCGTCTAGGATGTCACATTATATTTACTGGTCTCATCTCCTTAGGCTTCTCTTGGTGTCAGACTTTCCTTGTTTTTGATGACCTCGACAATTTTGAGGAGCACTGGTCAGATGTTTTGTAGAATGCCTTCAACTGGAATTTGTCTGATGTGTTGCTCACGATTTTGCTGGAGTTACGGATCTCTGGGATGAATATCATCAGGCACTATGCCGTTCTTAGCATATCAATCAGGGGTGCAAGACATTGACAGGACTTATCATTGACCATGTTAATGTTGATTACCTGCGGTGGTGCTTGCTGGGTTTCTCTACTGTAAAGGTTCTGATATAAACTGTTAATGCCACACTTATCATAAATATATATTCACTTATATATAACTACAAACATGTTTTTTAAAATACTGGCCCATTAAGTAATTTGTTTTAAAAAGAATTATAGAACACTCATCTGTATAGTGAATTCTAGAGTCTGAAGAAGTCATTAAGGGCATAAAAGATTATCCATATCCATATTCAAAAAGTATTTTAATAACTGTCAGGTATGAGTGGAGCTAATCAGAATTCTTATGAAAAGCAAGTAAGAACTAGGAAGCTATCCTCTGGCAAAACTGGGTGGGAGGTGAATTTCCTCCTAGAAATTCAGTGTTTCAAGTGCCAATTCTCAGACATTCTCTTTTCAAATATTTGTCTGCCTTATTCTTCCCCTTCTAGGGTTCTAATTACATGTATGTTAATTATTTGATGTTGTCCCACAGATCTTGTATGTTCTATTCTTTTTTACCCCTTACTCTTTGTATGTTTCCATAATTTCCATTTTTTATGTCTGTTTTTATAATTTAAAAATTTTTTCTATTTACTTATATGTAGTTTGCTTTCTTTTCTCAGATGTGTTTGATAACCTGATAAGCTTGTTGAAGGAACTTCTTCTTACATCTTTTAATTTACATTCACATTAGAATGTTTTTTGTTTGACATATCTCTTTGCTTTTTCTATTTCTCTGTGTTTTTTTTTTTTAAACCTTTTCTACTTTGGCTGATACTACACTAAATGTAACTAACTGGAATTTTAAAACTTAAAAAAGAAACTGGACCTTTTATCATGTAAATCAGTTAAAGTCACTGAATGGTATTTTTGACATGTATAGGCTCAGAGTCAGATTCTGTTGATTGCTTTATTTCTTGACAATTAAAAAAAAGTATTTTAAATTGTCATTTTGTGTTTCCTACAAATTTTGAGTAAATGCCAAACATCATGTGTAGAAGAGCAACAGAGAATTAGATAAACAGTACCTATGCCTATAAATAGGTCACTGGTTGAATTAATCTTGGGTTTTGTTTCTTTTTATAAAATTTTTTTAATGTTTATTCATTTTTTTAGAGACAGAGAATGAGCAGGAACGGGTCAGAGAGAGAGGGAGACACAGAATTTGAAGCAGGCTCCAGCCTTTGAGTTGTCAGAGCAGAGCCCAACGCAGGTGTCAAACTCATGAGCTGTGAGATCATGACCAGAACTGAAGTCGGATGCTTAACTGACCCGCCCAGGCACCCAGGCTTTTTTGTATCTATAGCTACTTTCATTGTCTCACACAGCCTTCAAATTCCTCTCACAGTGGGTTACCATAGTTTTGTGCTTACTGTGGTCATGAAGTGCCTAAGAGGTTTTCTTAGTTTTCCTCCCTCACTCTCAGCATGTAGCACGCCCTACATATCTACTCTACAGAAGGAGTCTCTCTCTCTTTCTCTCTCTCTGCTTTAGTTTCCCCTCTGTCTATAGACATATTTTGCTTATTAGTTGGTGCAGGTTTTATGGAGGTGGGAGTTCTCCTGGTCCAGCTTTAGTTTTAGGCAAGTCTTCTGTGTTTAGAGCATGCAGGTAAAGCCTTCTCATTGTTTCTGTGCTTCTCCCCCGTTGGCTGTCAGATTCTGTCCTGGATCTCTGGCAGCTCTTGAGAAGTATAGATTCTTCACCCTATCCACTCTATACCCTGCCCAGTGAGAACAGACCTCTGCTCAAGATCCTGGCCCCAAAAGATTTTCCTGCCCTTCCCCTAGGAGTAGAGGGCTCTTATATCTACCTTTCTAGAAACAGTAGATTTCTGCTTCAGTCATGGCATTAAGAAGCTTTCTTATCCCTTCCCCAGTGGCTCAAAATACCTGCTTTGTAGGAGAGAGGAGTCTGTTGACGTGGTATTATTTCATGTCTGTTCCCAACTGGCAGCTGACCATTACCTGAAAGTCTATGCTACTCCTGGTCTCTTGCCCTTTACAAATCTTTCCTGTGAGCACCCAATAAGGTCCATGGAGAAGAGTATGAACTCTCTGTATTTGGGATTCCTGGTTGTTCTAAACTTATGCGCTAGCCCACATTTAGCCTCTACAAATTTCTTAAAACTTCAGCTGATGTTTTATGGTGACTCTCTCTTCCGTCCATGCTCTGGCAAAGGTGAAAGAGTTTGTGTGTCCCATATCTTCTTGGGGAAGAAGTCCCTCTTTGAAATTTAGTTCATTGGTTGCCTTATAACCTCAGCTTTCTGATGGACTTGAGAACATTGATAATTTTGTAGTTTATCCACATTTTCCTCAATGTTAGAATGGGAGTGATGTTCTCTTGAAGCTTTCTGTTGAAGAAGAAGCAGAATTTCTTCCTTCATGGTTATTATGATGAGTGAAACTTGATGAGTGTAGCTCAGCAACTTATTCTCATTCCATAGATATTTTGTGTTCATTTGCACTGAGAATGCCATTGTTGGCTTAGTCTCTGAGTGCCATTTTGAAAGAATTTTCTTTTTTCTTTTCCTTTTTAAAAAATTTTAATGTTTTATTTACTGTTTTTGAGAGAGAGAGAGAGATAGCGTGAACAGAGGAGGGTCAGAGAAAGAGAGGGAGACACAGAATCTGAAGACAGGCTCCAAGCTCTGAGCTTCCTATCAGCACAGAGCCCGACATGGGTCTCTGGAGCCTGTGAACCATGAGATCATGACCTGAGCCTAAGTCAGACGCTTATCTGACTGAACCACCCAGGCACCCCTTCTTTTACTTTTCTAAAGTTTATTTATTTTTGAGAAAGAGAGAATGCATGGGCAGGGGAAAGGTAGAGAGAGGGGGTGAGAGAGCATCCTAAGCAGGATCCACACTGTCAGTGCAGAGCCTGACACTGAGCTTAGTCTCACTAACCATGAGATCATGACCTGAGCTGAAATCAAGAGTCAGATGCTTAACTGACTGAGCCACCCAGGCTCCCCTAAATATTTTTTTCATCCCAAATCATGAGGTAGTACCCTAAGTTGTATAAAGCAAATCATACAGTTAGAGTAATACAACACTTGCTTTTGAAGTCCAATTATAATTCACCTGACCTCATTGGAAAGAAAGGCATTATTACATGTTTAGAAAGTTCAGACAAATCAATTGCTTGTGAAGTCTGGGAATTGTTTTCTGAGTGACCTTGGCAAATCACTGACTATTACTGAGGATCTGAGAATCCTTTTCTTATTCTCATTTTAATAGTTGGAGTCACCTTTTAAGTCTTCAGTATTTGAAGTGTTTTATCCATAAATTTATAAATCTCAATATGTTATACACAGAATAATGCACCCCCCAAAGATTTCCACATCCTAATGCCTAAATATGTTACCTTATATGGCAAATATGTGAATATGTTACCTTATATGACAAAAGGGACTTTGCAGATGAGTGCAGATTACATTATGGACATTGAAACGGAGAGGTTATGTAGGTGGGCCCAGTGTTATTACAAGTCCTGATACAAGAGGCAAGAGGGTCTGAATCAAGAGAAATGTGATAATTGAAGCAAGGGTCATAATCAGAGACAGAGATCAGGACATGCTACATCGCTGGCTGTAAAGATGGGGGCGGGACAGTAGTTGAGGACTTTGAGAGGGTGAAAAAGGCAGAGAAACTGATTCTTTTCTAGAGCCTCCCCAAAGAACCCATGCCTACCAACACCTTGATTTTAGGACCTCTGACCTCCATAACTATAGGGTAATAAATCTGTGTTAAGACACTAGATTTGTGGCAGTTTGTTACACCAGTAATAGGAAACTACCATAAACTTTGGAAAGCTAAAATCCTGTTTCTTATGCCTTTGTAGCATAAGAAAAGGAATTATTCAGTGGATGTGACCATTTTAAAGAATGTTCAGGCAAATGAGCATTTAGTTGGTAATCCTAAAATGGGTCCTTTATACTGTCACTAGAACTGCTTAGTAGATTTTATCATATGATTTTAGCAGTTATAAATTTATGATAAATGATTCATTTTAACAGAGAAGAGTCATCAGTTTTAGTGGCCTTTTTTCCTGGGAAAGTGGGTATTAGACACTTTAATTATTTACTGTGATATCCCGTTGTAACATGGCTAATAATAGACAATAACCTGTCCTTATAGTGGGGAGCATATTATCTGTTTTTTTTCTGGATTAATAGATATGCATTTTCTCTTCACTACAGAATTTGTGGCCATAATGAATTAAAGCTGTGCCATTATTTATAGCAGTAACAACAGCAACAACAATAAATTTCCATTTACTATGAGCCATAAACTATGCAAGCCACCTAACATTATCTCATATAATCCTCTTAGTTTTAGAAGTAAGTATTCTTTTCACTATTTTATAGTAACTAAAGCCCAGAAAGTTGATGTAACTTGCCCAAAGTCACATAACTAGTCAGTGGAAGAGCTGTGTGTGTGCTAAGAGACCGATGTCTCTAAATCTTGTGATCCTCATTGCTATAATAAAGCACTACTCTTCACTAGTGCTAAGATAGATGGCACTAGGCAAAAATAACAAAATAGAGTTTTGTCTTTAATATGACTTGAGCACCTCAACTTCCATGTGAGAAAGGAGTAGACCTAGTACTTTAAACCAAAGGAATGACTCTAATAAATGGGCAGAGAGGTGGTAGCATTCAGACCTTTTATTATATCTTTAATGTTGGGCCACATAGGTAGCTGCTGCTAATCCCTGGGTTATGCTTACTAAATAGTAGGTTCTGTTTACCAGTTGCACAAGGAAATGTTTTCTCAAGTTTTAATTTAAATTCCTATTAGTTAACACACAGTAGAATAATAGTTTTAAGTGTATAATATAGTGATTGAACACTTCCATACAACACCTAGTACTCATCATGACAAGTGCACTCCTTAATCCCCATCCTGTATTTCACCCACCCACCCCTACTTCCACCATCATCTCTATAGTTAAAAGTCTGTTTCTTGGTTTTCTCTTTTTTTCTCCTTTGCTCATTTGTTTCATTTCTTAAATTCCACATATGAGTGAAATCATATGGTATTTGTCTTTCTCTGACTAACTTGTTTCACTTAGCATAAAACTCTCCAACTCCATCCATGATGTTGCAAATGATAGTTGTCATACTTTTTGATGGCTGATATTGTCATGAACCATTGTGTGTGTATATTTATACACACACACAACATCTTCTTTATTATTCATCAGTCAATGGACACTTGGATTGTTTCCATAATTTGGTAGGTAATGCTGCTATAAACATCAGGGTACACGTATCCCTTTGAATTAGTATTTTTGCATTCTTTGGGTAAATACATAGTAGTGCAATTACTGGATGATAGGATAGTTCTATTTTTAACTTATTGAGGAACCTCCATACTGTTTTCCAGAGTGGCTGCACCACTTACACCAAGGGTATAACAGGGTTCCCCTTTCTCTGCCTCCTCGCCAATATCTGTTGTTTCCTGAGTTGTTAGTTGTAGCCATTCTGACAAGTATGAGACGGTAGTATCTCACTGTAGCTTTGATTTGTATTCCCTGATGATGGGTGACTTTGAGCATCTTTTCATGTGTTTATTAGCCATCTGGATGTCTTCTTTGAAAAAGTGTCTATTCAGGTCTTCTGCCCATTTTTTAATGGATTATTGTTTCTTGGGTGTTGAGTTTGATAAATTTTTTATAGATTTTGGATCCTTATCCTTTATCAGATATATCATTTGCAAATATCTTCTCCCATTCCAGAGGTTGCCTTTTGGTTCTGTTGATTGTTTCCTTTGCTGTACAAAAGCTTTTTGGTGAAGTCCCAGTAGTTTATTTTTGCTTTTGTTTTCCTTACCTCAGGAGACATATCTGGAAAGAAGTTGCTATGACTGATGTCAAAGAGGCTACTGCCTGTGTTCTCCTCTAGGATTTTGAGTTTCCAATCTCACATTTAGGTCTTCCATCCATTTTGAATTTATTTTTGTGTATGGCGTAAGAAAGTGGTCCAGGGGCATCTGGATAGCTCACTTAGTTAAACGTCTGACTTTAGCTCAGGTCATGATCAGGCAGTCTGTGAGTTTGAGCCCTGCATTGGGCTGTCAGTGCAGAGCCTGCTTCAGATTCTCTGTACCCTTCTCTCTCTGCTCCTCCCCTTTGATATGCGTTCTCTTTCTCTTTCTCAAAAATAAATAAACGTTAAAAAAAAAGAAAATGGTCCAATTTCATTCTTTTGCATGTTGCTCTCCAGTTTTCCCAACACATTTGTTGAAGAGACTATCTTTTTCCTAGTGAGTAAGTCTTTCCTGTTTTGTCAAAGATCAATTGACCATATAATTGTGGGTTCATTTCTGGGTTTTCTATTCTGTTCTAAGTGATTTATTTATTTTTGTGCCAGTACCATAATGTGTTGATCACTAGAGTATTGTAATATAACATGAAGTCTGGAATTGTGATGCCTCCAGCTTTGCTTTGCTTTTTCAGGATTGCTTTGGCTATTCATGGTCTGTTATGTTATGTTATGTTATGTTATGTTATGTTATGTTATGTTTCCACACAAATTTTAGGATTGTTTTTTCTACCCTTGTTAAAAATGCTGGTGGTATTTTGATACGGATTGCATTAAATGTGTAGATTGCGTTAAGTAGTGTAGACATTTTAACAATACTTGTTCTTCCAATCCATGAACATGAAATGTCTTTTCATTTCATTGTGTCATCTTTAATTTTTTCTTCAGTGTCTTATAGTTTTCAGAGTACAAGTCTTTCACCTCTTTGGTTAGATTTATTCCTAGGTATCTTATTGTTTTTGATGTAATTGTAAATGAGATTGATTCCTTAATTTCTCTTTCTGATGCTTCATTATTGGTGTATATAAATACAACATATTTCTATACACTGATTTTGTATCTTGCAACTTTACTGAATTCATGTATCAGTTCTAGCATGTTTTTGATGGAGTCTTTTGTGTTTTCTATATAGAGTATTGTGTCATCTGCAACTAGTGAAAGTTTTACTTTTTCCTTGCTTATTTGGATGCATTTTACTTCTTTTTGTTGCCTAATTGCTGTGACTAGGACTTCTTGTACTATGTTAAATAACTGTGTTGAGAGTGGACATCTTTGTCTTGTACTTGACCTTAGAGGAAAAGCTCTCCGGTTTTCCCCACTGATGATATTATCTGTGTGTTTTTCATAGACGGTCTTTATTATGTTGAGGTATGTTCCCTCTAAACCTACTTTGTGAAGGGTTTTTATCATAAATGTATGTTGTAATTTGCTTTTCCTGCATCTATTGAAATGATGATATAATTCTTATGCTTTGTTGATTGATTTGCAAATGTCAAACCACCTTTATGTCCCAGAAATAAATCCCACTTGATTGTGGTGATTGACTTTTTTAATGTATTGTTGGATTCGATTTGCCAGTATTTAATTGAGAATTTTTGCGTCTGTGTTCATCAGGGATATTGGCCTGTAGTTCTCTTTTTTAGTGGAATCTTTACATGGTTTCAGGATCAGGTAATGCTGATCTCATAGAATGAGTTTGGAAGTTTTCCTTCCTTTTCTATTTTTGGAATAGTTTGAGAATAGACATTAATTCATCTTTAAATGTTTGGTAGAATTTGCCTGTGGAGCTGTCTGGCCCTGGACTTTTGTGTGTTGGGAGTTTTTATATTACTGATTAATTTCCTTTTTGGTTATAGGTCTATTCAAATTTTCTATTTCTTTCTGTTTCAGTTTTGGTAATTTATGTTTCTAGGAATTTATCCATTCTCTAGGTGGTCCAACTTGTTAACATATAGTTTTCCTTAATATTCTCTTATAATTGTATTTTTGTGTTGGTGTTCGTTGTTATTTTTCTTTTCTCATTCATGATTTTATTTAGTTTGGTCCTTTTTCTTTTTGATTAGGCGGAGGTTTATCAGTTTTATTAATTTTTTCAAAGAACATGTTCCTGGTTTCATTGATCTGTTCTATTGTGGTTTTGCTTTTTGTTTTAGTCTCTATTTTATTTATTTCTGATCTAATCTTTATTATTTCCTTCCTTCTGCTGTCTTTAGGGTGTTTTTTTTTCTATTTCTATTTTTTCTGGTTGACTCACTCACTGTTTAGTAGCATGTTTTTTTTAAACTTCATGTTTTTGTGATCTTTCCTATTTCTTTTATTATGATTGATTTCTAGTTTCATAGCATTATGGCCAGAAAAGATACAAAGTATGATATCAATCTTTTTGTATTTGTTGAGACCTGATTTGTGACATAATATATGATCTATTCTGGAGAATATCACATGTGCCCTTGAAAAGAATGTGTATTCTGCTGTTTTAGGATGGGATGTTCTTAATATGTCTGCTAAGTCCATCTAGTCCAATGTGTCATTCAAAACCATTGTTTCCTTGTTGATTTTCTGTTAAGATGATTTGTCCATTGATGTACACAGAGTGTTAAAGTCTCCTACTATTATTGTGTTATTATCAATTAGTTCCTTCATGTTTGTTATAAAATATTTTATATATGTGGGTGTCTCCGTGTTGAGTTCATAAATATTTACCATTGTTAGATATTCTTGTTGGATTGTCCCCTTTATTAAGCTATAGTGTCCTTCTTTGTCTCTTGTTACAGTCTGTTTTAAAGTCTAGTTTGCTCAATTAAAGTGTTGCTACATTGTTTTTCTTTTGACATCTTTTAGCATAATAAATGTTTCTCCATTTCCTCACATTTTTTTTAAGTTTATTTATTTATTTTGAAAAAGAGAACAAGCAGGGGAAGGGCAGAGAGAGAGGGACAGAGAGAAAATCCCAAGCCGGTTTCACACTCTCAGTGCAGAGTTGGATGCAGGGCTTGAACCCATGAACAGTGAGCTCATAACCTGAGCTGGGATCAAAATTCAGATATTGAGCAACCCAGGCACTTCCCCTAATCCCTTCACTTTCAATATGCAGGTGTCTTTAGGTCTAAAATGAATCTCTTATGGGCAGCATATAGTTTTGTCTTTTTTAAAATCCATTTTGGCACTCTATTTTTTTTTTTTGAGAAAGAGAGAGAGCACGAGTGGGGGAGAGGGAGAGGGAATGGGAGAGGGAGGGGGAGAGAGAGAGAGAGAGAGAGAGAGAGAGAGACTGACTCTTAAGCAGACTCCACAGTCAGTGCAAAGCTTAACACAGAGCTTGATCCCACAACCCTGAGATCATGACCAGAACCAAAATCAAGAGTCAGACACTGAACCAACCCACCCCTCTAGGCACCCCCTCCCTATATCTTTTGATTGGAGCATTTAGTTCATTTACATTCAAAGTAATTATTGATAGATATGCATCTATTGCCATTGTTTCTAGAGATTTTCTCTGATCCTTTCTTGTCTTTGTCACGTTTGGTCTCCTCTTTGCACTCAAAGAATCCCCTTTAATATTTCTTGCAGGGCTGGTTTAACAGTCATGAACTCCTTGAGTTTTTGTTTGTCTGGGAAACTCTTTATCTCTCCTATTCTGAACGATAGCCTTGCTGGATAGAGTCTTCTTGGCTGCAGACTTTTCCCATTCAGCATTTCGAATATGTCATGTCATTCCCTTCTGGCCTGCCAAGTTTCTGTTGAGAAATCTCCAGCTACCGTTATGGTTCTTCCTTTGTAAGTTAAGGACTTCTTTTGTCTTGCTGCTTTTTAAGATGTTTCTTTTATCACTATATTTTGAAAATGTAATTACAATATATCTTTGTGTTGGCCTGCTTTTTCTTATTTTGATGGGATTTCTCTATGCCTTCTGGATCTGGATGTCTGTTTCCTTCCCCACATTAGGGAAGTTTTCTATTATTTCCTGAAATAAATTTTCTGCCCCTTTTACTCTTTCTTCTTCTGGTCTCCTATAATATGAATGTTATTTTGTTTGATGGAGTCAATGATTTTCCTAAGTCTATTCTCATGTTGCCATTCTTTTTTCTCTCTTTTATTCAACTTCGTTATTTTGCTTTATTTTGCTTTCTAGGCCACTAATTCATTCCTCTGTTTATTTCAGCCTGCTGTTCATTCCGTCAAGCATGTTTCCAATCTCATTTATTACACTTTTCATCTCTGATTGATTCTTCCTTAACTCTTATCTCTGTGGTAAGGGTCTCACTGAAGTCTTCCATTCTTTTCTCAGGTCTAGTGAGTATCCTTATGATTGTTGCTTTAAATTCTCCAGTAGGCATGTTATTTATATCTGTTTCATTTAAATCTCTGGCTATGGCCTTATCTTGTTCTTTCATTTTGGAATAAATTATTACATCTTGGTATTTTGTCTAAGTCTCTGCCTTCTTCTCTGTGTGAGAAAAGCCACTTATGTCTCCTGCTCTTGAAAGTAGTGACTTTATGAAGAGGTCATGTGGTGTCCAGCATCTCACACTTCAGGGAGTCTCTGGTGTGTGTTGCGTGTGCTCTGCTGTTGTGTTTTGGCTGCTCTTGCTTCAGGACCGGTCATCTGTAGAGGCTCTCCTTGCACAATGGACCTTTCAGTAGCTAAAAAGAAAGCTCTCTGTATAGGTTCACAGGAAAGAAAACTGCTGGATATTGCACTGCCTTTCCAAATCAGAATCTTCCATTTCCTGCTTTGACTTGTTCCAGCTTTGATTTTTTTTTTTTTAAAATAGGCTCCACACTCAGCATGGAGCCCAACACACAGCTTGAAATCATGACCCTGAGATCAAGATCTGAGCTGAGATCAAGAGTCCGACACTTAACTATCTGACCCACCCAGTCTCCCCAATTCCAGTTTTGATGTTTAAATGGAACAGTAGGTTGCATTACAAATACAATTACAAAAGCCATTTGAAGTAGGGAACCCAAAGTGCTTGCTGGACAAGGGGATTTTCCCTGCAGTGTATCACTGTCTCATATTCTCTGTGCTTTTAGAAATTGCTCAGAAAATGGTGCAGAATGGTGATGACGAAGATTTATTTAGTGTTTAGCAGTAGTTTGTTACAAGGAATAAGAAGTTCAAACTGCTTCGTGCATAATAAATAATGAACCTTCCGAAAGAACCCTCCTTGAAAGCTGAAAGTTTATTCCAAACACTGATGGGGAAAAATGTTCAGAGAATTCAAGTAACTCCCTTACAATTTGAAGAAGTTATTCATGAATTATAGTAATTTGCATTCAGTTCATTTACAATCTTAACACACCATACCTTTTATTCATTAACTAAACAAATATTTATTGAACTCTTATGTTGTACAAGGCACTATTCTAGGCACAGAAGGTATAAAGATGGATCAGATAAAATCACTGCTTCTCCAGGATCCCACAGTCCGGTGAATGAAAGAGGTCAGCAAATTAACAGCTAGAAATAATGCAATGTATGCTATTAGAGAGAATGATTTGTTTGGATAGAATTAGAAAGAGTACCTAATACTATTTATGATGGTTAGGGAAAACTTTCTTCCCAAAGAGAATGAAACCTGAGCTGAGTGTTAAAAAATGAGTAGCAAACAAGGAGGCCAGGCTGAGGTAAGATTTTATGTAAAGGCATGGAGGTGTGAGACAGGACAGCATGTTCCTGCAGCCATAAATACCAATGTTAGGATAGGATATAGGGTGGTACAGGGAAGTGCTAAGTAAACAAGAGCCAGTACATTATTAAAGTCCGGTATATCTTGCCAAGAAATAGGGGGTTCTTCCTACAAGCAAAGGGGATATTGGAGGTTTTACCCAACAACAAAATAGGATATGAGCAGTGCTCTATTGATAACATGACACTGACTATATCACCAGACTGAATATGTCATGGAGGTGAGGACCTTGTCTCATTCTTTATCTGCCCCTGAACTCACTTAGTACTTGGGACATAGGGTGATTAATATATGATTTTTGGATTAATGTAGATTATTTTAATGATCATATTTATTATAAAGCCTAATTCTGGTCTTTTCCTCATCCCAAGTTCCTATTATACCCCAACTTCCTATTAGATTCTTGGGATTAAAAAAAACTCATCTTCTGTGACATTAGTTAGCAACAATTACATGTATATACATCTCAATCTGTCAGTCTGCATGTACCTGTGTGCTGCTGCATAGGTACCAAATATCAGTGTCAAATTTTGGCCTTTGTCATTTGGTAAATAGCCTAAAGAGATGTTTGTTTTAAAACTCTGTACATAGTGGGGCACCTGGCTCAGTTAGATGAGTGTCTGACTTCAGCTCAGGTCATGATCTTACAGTTCATGGGTTTGAGCCCCACATCAGGCTTTGTGCTGACAGCACAGAATCTGCTTTGGATTCTCTGTCTCCCTCTCTCTCTCTCTGCCCCTCTCCTGCTTGCATGCTCTCTCTCTGTATCTCTAAAAAATAAATAAACATTAAAAAAAATTAAGTGAGTAGAGGCTTCTGGGTGGCTTAGTTGGTTAAGCTAAGATTGATTAGCTCTTGATTCTGGCTCAGGTCATGATCCAAGGGTGGTTGGATCAAGCCCTGCTTTAGGCTCTACACTGAGTGGGGAGCCTGCTTAGGATTTTCTCTCTCTCCCTCTGCCCCTCTCCCCTACACATGCACTTTATCTCTATATAAAATAATAATATAAAATAAACCAGACTAGACTAGAATAGAATATAAAATAAAAATCTCTGTAATTGAATGTAGTGTGGGGAGTCTGCCTTAGATTCTCTCTGTCCCTCTGCCCCTACCCCCTACTCATATCTCTATATATCTTTAAGTGAATGTAGCTTCCTTGGCACTGGAAATTTATTCATAATAAATTATGTATTAGAGCAAGTTCAGAATTCTGGCTAAAGTTGCCATTATCCACAATATTTAATATTAATCTAGTAATTTTAAAATGGTTAAAAACAAACCATTCTCTTCCTAACTGATCTTAGAGAGAAAGTGCTGACACTTGTTATACTACCAGTCTTTAAAAATCCTTAATGTTATCAAGTGAAAACAATTTGGGCTAATTCCAGTTTTTCCTATCAAAGATTAAAAATTAGTCACAGATTATTGAAATTATCCAGAGTTTGAACTTTAGTTGGTATGCACACAAACATACACACAATATGGAATTATTTTCATGTAGAACTCAGCAGATGGAATTGAAATTCTGTTAAATTGGAGTGGATATTAAATAGGTTTAAAAGAACAAATAGAAATGAATTGGTAAATCATAGGATATAGAGTATTGCATCTATATGCGACAATCTGGGTAAAGGTCAGGGTGCAGAATTAGGAGTTTTCATCCACTATTCATTTTTTCTTTCCCATAGTGGGAGACTTTTTATCTGGACCTTTGGTTGCCCAGGTAATGATCACATATCTCAGCCTCCCTTATAGCTAAACGTGGCGATAAACTCATCCTCTGGTCAATAGACTATGGCTACAAGAGGTATGTGCTACTTCTGAATTCTACCCTTAAAAGAAAAGAATATGCATGCCCTTTTTTTCTCTTCTTCCCTTCCTGATCTTTGAGCCAGGAATGCAGACTTCATGATGAGCTGCCTTCAACCACAGAGACTACAGCATATCCAAGGTGTGATGGCAATAAGATGATAAGAACTTGGACCCCCATCCCATAAAGCAGCCATATTGGCCTTGGGCTCAGTTGTTATTTTGGATAATAAATATTTTGGACAACCAAAACTGTATTCTAATATGGTTAGGAAGTAGGAGAAAGCTGTTGTGCTACAAATAACAAGAAACTCAATTCAGACTGGTTAAAACAGTAAGGAGATCTGTTGCCTTCTGAATAAAAACTCTGGAGGTAGAAGGCTTCCTGAGTGATTTAACCCAGTGGTTTACAATACCTTCAGGGCTCTGATGCTTTTTGTCCATAATTCTTTCCATTTGTCTTCTTCTGTAAGTCAAAAAGATCGTGCTGGCAGCTCCTAGGGTTACATGCATTTTTGTTAACACTCTGTGGGAGGGTGGTAGCCAGTGAACAAAGAAAGAAATTAAGTTTCATTTTGAATTCAACAAATTTAGTTCTCATGTCTACACCTGAATTCATTACTATGGCCAAGATAATGCCATATACTTATTGGCTTATCTCTGTGGTAAAGAGGATGTACCATCCTGAGTAGCTTAAGCCACTGAGCATCCCTGGGCCTGGAGGAAGGGCCAGACTCACTCAGGCTTCATGGCTGCAACTCAGTGGCAGAGGAGTGTAATGGATGCGATGGGGGTAGAGGCAATGTGTAGAGGTGAGGTTGGTGGGGCTCCTATAGAAAGTGTTTGAAAGTCGTAATCAGGATTTGGTATATCCGTTGGGCCTTTGGGCTATGGCTAGAGCAGGTCTCAGTGAAAGTGAATTTTGATAGTAGCACAACAGCAAGCGGAAATTAGTATAGTGACTCCTAAGAAAGTCCAAGGGAATATGTGTGTGGATAGCTTTTTGATCTTATTACTCTGTGTATGTGTCTTTGTGTGTATGTAATACTTAGAAGGTAATGCAATTCTTATGACTTTTCTGTGACAAGGCTCTGGGCACAGGGAGTGAATTATATACGGTGAAAAGCACATCCACACACTTACACACAGTTATCAGTCTCTTACTAGAATTCTAAGGTTATGAGTCGGCTATTTGTTGTTGTTGTTCTCATTTTGATTTTGCCTAAATTATCTAGATAATTGACACAATCACCTGCTTTGCCTTGGCTGAACAGACTTGGAATAGAGCCTGGTGCTTCTTATGTCACACTTATAATTTAGCACCACTTTCCATCCTATGGTAGGTAAAGGTGTGACTATGGTTTACATATCCTGAATCCTCTGGCTGTGCCCAGCAGAGAGCTCTGCTTCTGTCATGTGACAGGACGAATAAAACTTGGAAATCAAGATTGTTTCTATAGAAAAAAAAATCTTAGTTTTATCTAGAACAAAGTAAAATGCTGCATATTGGTTTAAAAATTATACTCTAGGGGCACCTGGGTGCCTTGGTCAGTTAAGCATCTGATTTCGGTTCAGGTCATGATCTCACGGTTCATGAATTCAAGCTCTGCATTGAGCTCTGTGCTGACATCTCAGATCCTGGAGCCTGCTTTGGATTCTGGGTCTCCCCCTCTCTCTCTGCCTCTCCCCTACTTGTACTCTGTCTCTGTCTCTCTCTGTCTCTCTCTCTCAAAAATAAATAAAAGTTAAAAAATTTTTAATGTGCACTCTATGTTAATTATTAAAGGCAGTTCTGTTAAAGCTAAGTCTTTGTTTCTCAGAAGAATTATTATGATATCTGTCCTTCAGATTTTGCCAGTTTCAATAATTTCTCCTTTGAGTTGTCATGGCTTGACCTTGGGGCCTGAGTGAATCGTATATTTAGAGTTTTTAAAAAAGTCAGGCTAAGATTGTCATATGATTTCAGGTAGGTTTTCATTGCCTTTTTATCTTGCTGTTGGCTCATGAAATAATATAGATCACTTCAATTCAGCATGACAGAATGTAAAAGAAGCTCTTGTGTTCATTCTGGGGCTCACAAAAGGAAATGTCCATTTAAACAATTCTCTTAACTGACAGAAAAATATTTACTGGAACTTCCAGGAAATCTGGAAATTATTATTGAGCATTTCTTTCTTCCTACTCATATGTTTTTGAAGGATTCTGCTTTTTCAATTCTGTTTAGATATTCATTAAGTACAGTTGGGCTGAAAATATGTTGACTATACCTTGGCATTTCTGGTGAAACTGGAATGATAATAAGTACAAAGGAAGCATGAAATGGAGGATTTTGACCCCCTTTTCAGAACTGAGCCATAAAGAGTACTGTTGATCCTCGTTTAAATTCCCCAGTGATACTAAAACACAGTTGTTGTCATTTTCTATAAATACCTAAAGCTTATCCAATTAAGTATGTCCAATTCTCTATTGGGCTTTCACATTTACTTACAGATGCATACACGTGCATGAATGTATTTCAATAGATGTTACCTCAGAACCTTTTTTTCTCAGGCTGAGTTGATGTTTTATGTTTTCACTGTTGAAGAGTAAAATTTACTGAGTTACTTTTGGGAGGAGATACATAACCTTAACTCTACTTCCAGGATGAGGTGGTAAAGTGAAGCCAAATCACAGAAACCCCTCTCCCAAAAAGTACACGTGTGGCATGCCCAGAGACCAAATAAATTTAAAAACCAGCAAAAATTATGCTGGCAGCCATCAAATAAAGGCAGAGGTACAGCTTCCTGTGATGTTAACAACCAGGGAAAGAAAGAAGCACAAGACTGCAGAACCTTGGTGGCTCCTAATTTCATTCCTTTACTTCCTGCTCCCTTGGTGCAATTGAGAGAATAGGATGTGAGTGGAAAATGTCCTAAGGAGTCTCTCCATTATTCCTTAATTTAGACAGAAGCAGTCTGGGGAATGTGTGGGCAGGCCTGGGAAGGAATCTGAAAAGCCCTTTCTGTGTCCTCAGTATCTCACCAAAGGAGGAAAAGCATCACGACTAACCTTTATGAAACTGATCAAGTGGAAAGAAAGCTGAGAGGGAGTTGGGGGTGACTATAATTACCCTGAGCAAATGATCTCCAGCACTAATTGGCAATTTAGATGAATGAAGGATGAAGGGTAATGTAAGGCAGAGAGGTAGGAGCCTAGAGAAAGAGGTACTCGGACAATCCAGTTGTTAGACCATAATGGGGTGTTTCTTTTCTTTGGTCTCTGATGGCTGGGAAGAGAGTGGGACCCACTGCTGGTAGAGGAGGTGGATGCAGAGAAAGTAAACACTGAGTCGGTCTAAATGAATTTTTCTTGGTTCACCCTTTTTGGGAAATTGGGGGATAACATCCCTTAGCATAGGGAGAATTAGAAGGTGTGTGCCCAGATCAAGATCTTTACTTATGAGGAGCAGAGATACGAGCGTGGCGGCTGGGTCTGCTAACCATAGCTGCCTATAGACACAGCTGAACTCCTCTCCGATTGATCTGGAAACATCCAATTCTCAGACCAAAAACAGAGGAGAAGATGAAGGTATCAGAGCATATGCAAGAGCGCAATTATATGGTCTTGACAGAGCTGTTCAGGTGAAACATGAGCAAGGTGAAAAGAAGACACATGGAAACTAGGCAAGGGTCAAAAAGCAAAGACCAATAAAACAAGAGAGGAGACTAGAATGCCAGTGAGAGAAAACAATTTGTTCTGGAAGAATACTAGCTACAAAAAAGAAACATTATCTGAATGTTGCATTTTGCTATAAAGAACTTAAAAGAACATGAATTCCATGAAAAGGGCACTTGAGACAAGATGATAAAGCTATAGAATGAGATAAAAAAAAAAAAAAAGGAAATGTCACAGTCAAGAAAAATAAATGGAGGACCCGAACAATATTGTTACCCCAGTGAGAAATAAATTCGAAATAGGAGGAAGAGGCTAGACATGGACAAAACCTGAAATAATGGCATAGAAGAAAGGTTTGAAAGAATCAGTGGGTGTAAAATGGAAAGACAGAGATTTAAACATTAGAAGATAATAGTTATGGAGCTCAAAGATGATCACAGCAAAAGGAAAATTGGTTTGTCTGAGGTAGAAAAAAGAACAAATGGGATAGGAAAAATATTAAAAGAAATGATCCCTCCAACTCTGAAATCACTGATTCTCTAGATCAAAAGAACATACTGTGTTCCAGGAATCATTTGATATAGAAGCCTCAATACTAAGATACATATTCTCTGGTTAAACTTAGGAGGTAGAGAAGTATTCATTCTTCAGGCATCTTCTTCACAAAACAAATCTTCTTCATAAAAACAAATCACCTACAAGCAGAAAAAATCAGGCTCACCTTAGGATTCTAAAACAATACTCACAGCCAGAAGGCAAGGCAGCAAAGTGTATAAAATTTAAAAGTCACTCAAGAATTTCATATAATTATTAGTTTAAAATTTAAATATAGACAAGCAAAAATTAGTATACAAACCCCTGTTCCTTGCTGAAGAAAACAATGATGGCTACCACTCAGAAATAATTACTATTGTTTTGCATATTCCTGCCACATTTTCCTAAGTGTGTGAATGCGTGTGTATGTATGTATCAGACATAATGAATGAGTACAGTTCCCATTTAAAAAGTTACATAATTGCAGAGAGGTTAAAATGCCCCAAGACACATACTTATTTTTTTAATCTTTATTAATTTTTGAGAGTGAGACAGAGAGAGAGAGAGAGAGAGAGAGAAAGCATGAGTGGGGAGGGGCAAAGAGAGAGGGAGACAGAATCTGAAGCAGGCTCCAGGCTCTGAGCTGTCAGCACAGAGCCTGATATGGGGCTTGAACTCACAGACCATGAGACCACAACCTGAGCCAAAGTCAGAAGCTAAACTGACAGAGCCACCCAGGCTCCCCGCAAGACACATATCTAGACTCTAAATTTAATATGTTTATCATTCCAGTCTCTATGCTATACTTTTATATGATATGTACCTATAAAAACCATACAATGTTTTTATGTGTTTTCTTTAATGTATGTAAATGGTATTGTGCTGGGGCCCCTGGGTGGCTCAGTCAGTTAAGTGTCTGACAGGTTTCAGCTCAGGTCATGATCTCGCAGTTTGTGAGTTCAAGCCCCACATCAGGTTGCATGCTGACAGTATGGAGCCTGCTTGGGATTCTCTCTCTCTGTTCCTCTCACTCTTGTATGTCTGTCTGTCTGTCTCTCTGTTTCTCTCTGTCTCAAAAATAAATAAAAATAAAAATAAATAAATGGTATTGTGCTGTATACATCATTTTGCAACTTGGTTTATTATTTTTTAAAAGTTTTACATCTTTCCTCATTGATATCCACTTAATGTTCCTTATTCTTTTTAACTTACATACTTTGTTATATTGTATGTAGATATTTAGATTGTTTCTAATTTTGTTAGTTTTACAAATAAGGCTGCAGTGGTGGCACCTGGGTGACTCAGTCAGTTGAAGGTCTGACTTCGGCTTAGGTCATGATCTCATGATTTGTGAGTTCAAGCCCTGCATCAGGCTCTGTGCTGATAGCTCAGAGCCTGGAGCCTTCTTTGGATTCTGTGTCTCCCTCACTCTCTCTGCCTTCTCCCAACTCGCACTCTGTCTCTCTCTCTCTCCCAAAATATAAAAAACCATTTAAAAAAATTAAAAAACACACATAACAAATAAGGCTGCAATGGACATCTGTAAATGTTTGTGCACAAATGTGAATCTTTGTCTAAGGTAAACATTAGAATTTCTTAGTTGCAGGATTATTGCACTTTTTAGTTCATCTCAAGCATGTTATACCCCGCCAAATTGTTGTTGACATCTAAGAACAGCAGAATATTTTCAAACATTCAAAACCTTCAGGCGTATTATTCCTAGAGAAGCATTTATTTCAGCTGGACTTCCAAATCTATTTGCATAAAAGTTTGCAAAGTATTATCTTATAATTCATTTTGTTTTTCTCTCCAAGTTTCTTAAAGTATAAAAAGCATGACCATTTTAGTAGATGCCAAATGGGTACTTGATAAAATTCAATTCTGAAAAAAAAAAGAACAAAGAACAAGTATCTTTTAGCAAAATAGTAGTGAATGGAAGTTTTCTTAAACATTAGTTTGAAAAGATAAATCATACAACAGTAAATGTACTCCCACTAAAATCATGAACAAATGCCATCTATGTTTATTATTTACCATTTTTCGATTTGGCAAATGAACTTAGACCGAAGAAAGAAATAATGCTAGAAAGGAGGCAAAATACAGTATATTAAGAAAAGCTGAGAAAATTGAACTGAAAATACTGCTCAAAATGTTAATAGAATATGGCAAGGTGGCTCATTACATAATTGGTAAGGAAATAAATATTAGGAAATGCAAAGGAAGAAGAGATACTTTTATAATAATAGCCAAGTGATAAAAATATGTGGGGAAAATTTAACAATATTACTCAATATATGAAAGACCAATGTGAAATTAACATTAAAAATCCACTGGGAGGGGAAGGCGCCAGGTGGCTCAGTTGGTTAAGCATCTGACTCTTGATTTTTAGCTCAGGTCATGATATCATCATTTGTGAGTTTGAGCCCTCCGTCAGGGTCTGCACTGACAGTGCAGAGACTCTTGGGATGCTCTCTTTCTCTCCCCCTCCCCTGCTAGTGCTCTCTTTCTCTCTCATAAATAAATAACATTTAAAAAATCCACTGGGGCACCTGGGTGTCTCAGTCAGTTAAGCATCTGACTTCTGCTCATGTTCTGAGTAGAGCCTGCTTGGGATTCTCTTTTTCTGCTTCTCCCTCACTCACATCCATTTGTGCTCTTTCTCTCTGTCTCTTTTTTTCTCTCTCAGAATAAATAAATAAGCTTAAAAAAGCATTAAAAATCCACCAAAGAATGTATGAATACTTATGTAAATTTGTACCTTATTCTTGAGCTGGAAAATTCTAAAAGATGTTTTTTCCCTTAATTAATCTCTAAGTAAATATCAACTAGAAGTCAAGGTATCCTTTTTGGAATTTGACAGAATGGCTGTCAAGACCATGTGGAAAAATAAACCTGTAAAAATGGCCAGAAGATTACAGGGAGAGGAGAACAGTAATAACCAGTCAAGATTTGAAAATAAGTCATGAAATTCTAATAACCAAAACTGAAAAAAGAAATTGATCAGCACAAGAGAATAAAGATTCTGGAAGTAAACTAAAATTCATATAAACATTTGGTATTAAAAATGAAGCATTCCAAATTACTATTAGATGATAAAAGGCCAACTTACTTAGCTGACAAAGAACAAAACCTTTCAAAATAGAAAGCTGGACAAGGAGTATGCACAGGAATTCCATAGAAAAATAAATACCGATGGCAAACAAACATGAGAAACAAATATGATAATTATATCACTTATAATCACAGAAAAGCCAAATAAAATGATGTTACTTTTCACATATCTGATGGCGGTGTTTTTGGCATTTTGTTGGCTAGGCTGAGCAGAAGCAGGACCTCTCACACTGTGGGTAGGAGTGCAAATTAATGCATTATTTTTAAAGGAAAATATTTGGCAGTGTTTTTCAACAGAAAAAAAAAGACACACATACCCTTTAATTTAGCAGCTCCATTACTGGAATTTTAGCCTCTGGATAAATTATGCAAAAATATGTAAATTTATATGTACAAAGATGTTTACTGAAGTATTGTTATTAAATGTAAATGTCCTCCAGTAGGGGCAAGATTAAAAAGAACTAAGGTCTATTCATACAGCGAAATACCTCTGAATCATTACTGAGAACAAGCCAGATGTATAATTGCACATGTGGACCAAGCTGTGAGATATATTATTTAATGACAAAAGGAAACAGGTGGGAAAGATCACATGTCAACGGTCCCTTTGTGTAAATAAAGAGGAGGAGGTTTTGACACAGATGTAGGGTTTGAATAAGCATAGAGATTGATTTAGACTAATATAGGCATAGAAGATTCCCTGAGGGACACATAAAAACTCGTGACACCTCAGAAGGAGAGGAAGCATGTGTCTTTCAATCTTATGCCTTTTGTCCTGTTTGCATTTTTGATCACACGCGCCTATAAAGGTTATACATATCACCCCGTCTCCATGGGAACCACAGCAGGTCTGCTGCCAGCCTCTTCTTTTTTTCCCTATTAGCGGAGTACACTTCTTCCATGTTCAAGGTTTTCTTTCGTGCTGACTTCACCCTGGCAGGTAAAAGGTTCATAGAGGAAGATCATCAGGCCTGCACTCTGTTACTAATACTAGTTGTCACTGATGTTTACTGAGTGCTAATTGTTTTGAGTGCTTCCCAGGCATGGTCTCAGTTCCTGCTCACAGGACTTATGTGACCGGTACTATTTTCATTTCCATTTGACCAATGAATCTGACCATTTAGGACAAGATGGATGAACCTAGAAGACATTCTGTTAAGTCAGTCACAGGACAAATACTACGTTTCCTTTTAGATGAGGTATCTAAAATAGCAAAAGGTATAGAAGTACGCAACGGAATTATGGTTACCAGGGCATGAGGGTCAGATATGGGAGTGGTTCAATGGGTATAAAGTTAAGGTTATACAAGATGAGCAATTTCCAGATATCTGCTGTTTAACACAGTGCATGCAATTAACAATAAGGTATTGTGGACCTAAAAAATTTGTTGGGAGGGTAGATCTCACATTAAGAGCTCTTGCCACAAAAGACAAAACAAAGTAAATAGAAAAAGGACACAAGGAGACTTTTGGAGGTGATGGATATGTTTGTTACCTGGATTGTAGTGATGGTCACACAAGTGCATACATATTTCCAAATTCATCAAATTGTACACATTAATTATGTGCAGTTTTTTTTTTCTAATTTTAGGTCAATAAAGCTGGGAAGGGAGTGGGGGAGAGGTGGACTGAGGATTATCCAGATGTAAGTACTTGCCCCAGGCCCCTACCTATCCAAAAGGAGGCAGATCAAAATTTCAAACCTTGGTGTACCCAACCCCAGCTGGAGCTTTCAACACTGTCACAGTACCTCCATAACACCCTTCGGCCCCCATGGGAGTCAAACAACGTACTTAGGACTTCTTTCTCTTGATGGTGATATGCGTTTCAGGTCCCAAATACTGACTCCAATGGACTTGGGGAAATGTAAGTCCTTTATAAGCTGAGAGCCATCTCAACTGAATGTTCTTTTCCCTTCAATAATACAATATACAGCCAGAATTCCTTAAGTACTCTTCTGTCCCTTGACTGCTTTCCCCAAATAATGTCAGATTCCTCAATTGTATAGTCATCCGGACTATTTTTGGTGCTTCAAAGGTGTATTTTTGGAATTACTCATCTCACTTCATTTCATTTACTGAGCTCTGACAGGATGACTCTTAGAGCTAAACAATTTTTCTCCCTCAATGGCTACGTTGCTCTGACAAGGAAGGTGAAAAATTGGCCCAGCATGGTAGAGTTTTAACCTACAAATTCATGAGACTCTTTGAACAGAAGCTAAAGGGGAGTTTTCCTTAGGTTATAAAAGTTTACCTTTTTGTGTTCTTCCTTTTTAATCCCCATCCTCCTCTTAATCCTGTACTCTTACCCTTTCTCATAACTCTTACTGCCGTTCCCTAAAATCCAGAAGCTGAAAGGGACCTTAACAAGGCTGGTTGTTACCTTCCCTACTAGTAGTACTAGTACTAGTAGTAATAGTTGTAATAAAACTTATTACTGGGTGCCCTTGATGAGCCAGACATTGTTGCAGGTACTTTGTATTTATTGTTATTTGTTTCTCTGCATAGAAGAAAGACAGAAGCTCAGGCCTACACTTCTGCTACTAATAATCCTAATTTTAACTGCCATTTATGGAGTCCCATGGGGTGATTCTATTCACTCCATTTTATGTTTAAATATAGGCTCTAAAAGTTGTACCAAAAGTCACAGAGTAGTAAATAGCGTCACTAGAATTCAAATGTAAGCCTATTGACTACAGATTTTTTGTTTTTGCTATGGACTTCTGTTTGAAATAGGGTTTCAAGTGGGCCATTTTAGACACATAGGGAAATGTAGTAATATCAGCAAGATGCTTGTCCCTTTTTCTACTCTTGGTTGCCTTCAATGGGCCATTGAATTCTGTGGGTTATTGATGGTATCTTCTACCTTCTAAGTGGTATCTCTAAGCAGAGAACTTTCTATACCCTCCTGTTTGCTAATTGTAGGGGAAATTTTCGCAGCCTCTGTGGCCAATAAGAGGAAGCACAGGCAAGACTTTTGGAAGAAAACAGAAAGGTCTGCCTCTTTGGGCGGCCCAGTGTTATCCATGCCTGCTGGGGTTTCAGCCCTTAAGACCCCTTTCAAATCTACCCTTTCCTAATAGCTACCATTGAGAGCCCCAATGCCGGAGTCCTAAACAATACCATCCTGACCTTCATGGATGAGTGGAAGTGTAGAAGTATCATTTATTGGAAAAAGCAGAGACAAGCCAGACAAGAATAATTCAAATTCCAGTTAAACCACATAGGAACTATATGACTTTAAGCAAATTACTTTACCTTTTTCATACTCGGTTTCTTTATATGTATAATGGAGATAATAATAGTTATAACACGAAGTGTGTGATGAGGACTAAATAATAAAGTATGCAAAGTTTCTTCAAATAAAGATATTTGCCATTTGATACGGCAGCCAGATTAATTCTGGGACAAATGTTAATTTGCTTAAATAAGTTTCCAAACAGATGGGAGAGAAACAAATGTACTTAGGTAGAGACAAAGCACCAGATGACAAAATTTATCTTGGCACTCAGATCTTATGTGTTTTACTTTTGTTATAATTTTTCATATGGGTTTTAGCAATGTACTTATATCATTAGGCACTAAGATTAACCCACGTAATGCAAAATGAGACTTTTAAGAAGAAGAAAAATGAAATCAGTGTCGTAGGAAGAATTAAGATGAAACAGTTTGAGCATTGATGATTATTAATTCGATTAACATAAGGATTGGAAGACACATTGTTTTGTAAGTGGAAAAGTATTAAGGCAATTACTGCTGCATTAGGCTTCGTAAGAAGCCATTTAGAACATGAATCAATCTCTTGAGTATTGTAAGACACAGACACCTCTCTGTTTGAAGCAGTCAGTGCAGGATTTATCCAGCAAGGTAAACTCTGGATTAAGTTTTGCCTTGTAAGATCTATTAAAATAGGTCAAACTGAAACAAAAAGTGACAATTAGAAAGGTATTTAAATCTATCAGGAGATTTAGGAAGGCTTTCTGCTATTAAAATGTATCAATTAAAAGATAGAACTATGTCTCTAAAAAGTTTACCAGGTCCCACTCTCATTTTCAATCTTATTTTCCCTGCCGTATATTCCCCAATAGTTATAGAAGTAAAAGTGTCATTACTTACTCCTCAGCAACTAAGAGTACTTAGCTATCCCAGCAATATGAGTTTGCATGTGGTGTGCAGTTTCTTTCTACCAAAATATTCAAGTTGAGAAAAATGAAATAACATGTTTCACAAAAGTGAATTGTCATTATGAAAAAGAAACTTCTGAATTGCCTTTCTTCCCCAAAGGCTCTCCCAGAGCATACTCCCAAATGTACTCCAGTAGCATTTTCTGCACAATACACAAAACCCAAAAGTTGTATCAGCAAAGATACACAGATTTGACCACAAATAAACTAAAACTTCTGTATAGCCAAAGATACCATTATTAAAGTTGAAAATAGTGTGATGCAGATATTTTTGAAATCTATAAAGAAAAGATCAATAATCATAAAATAAAGAGTTTTAACAAAGTTGCATAAAAAAGAAAAAATGACCTGATAGAAAATAGATGAAGGATATGAAGAGTCAGTGCATAGGAAAATAAATAATAAATAGCCAATCAGCATTTGTAAAGATTCATACCCTTTCTGGAAACCAGGAAAAGCAAATTTAAACAGTGAAACACACATTTTTTCTTTGGCCCTTAGAAAATTATAAGAGAAGACTTTATTACCTACCTTTTTCATTTATTTGTCTGTGTTACACAGGTTTTTTTTGTAGTAAATTGAAATCATACCAAGTATTTTTGCAACCACAATGGTGCAAAACTAAAGATCAACAATAAACAAAGATGGAATATCTATAATGTCAATATTAAATATTAAATATGTAAAAACTAAGCAAAATTCTGCACAAGCAATGGGCCAAATAAGAAATCAAATGGTAAATCAAAATACATCTGAAAACAAAAGAAAAAGAAAACACAATATTCCAATACCTATGGGATGAAGCAAAAGTAGATGGTAGAGTGAAATTTATGCTAAATGCTTGTACTAAGAAAAAAAGTTTAAATAAACAACATTATACCACAAGGAACTAGAAGAAGAAGAAATTTAGCTGACATAATTAAAGGAAGGAAATAGCAAAGAAAAATCATAAATGAATAAAATAGAGCCCAGAATAAACAATAACATAGCATTGAAAATAGTGACCAATTTTTTAAAAATTGGCAATGCTTTAACTACATTAAGAAAGAAAAGGGAGAGAAAACTCAAAAACCAAGATGAGAAATGGAAGAGAAAAGAATATAATAGATAACCACAGAAATGCATAGTATGATAACATTACTGTAAACAAATACTAACAAATCAGATAACTTAAGAAAAAAAAACAGATAATTCCTAAAAATGCACATTACCATGATTGAAACATGAATCTGGAATCCAAGAAGTAGGAAATAATCTAAGACCAGTAGCAAAAATGAAAGTTGAATTAGGAACCAAAATTGTCCCAGCCCAGAAAAGCCCAAGACTACATGGTTTCATTAGTTAATTCTACTAAACATTACAAAACAATTAGTGACAAGCTTTATCAATATGTTACAAATAGTGGTATAGAAAGAACACATTCGAAATCATTCCATGAAGCCAGTAATTACTATGATACCAAAGCAGAATAGGAGCAATACAAGAACGAAAACATCTAGTTTGTCTGATGTAAGTATTGCTACTCTGACTTTCTATTGACATTCATTTGCATGATCATTGTTTCTCCATCCTCTCACATTCAATCTGCAGGTATCTTTAGGTCTAAAATGAATCACTTGAAGGCAGCATATAGTTTGGCCTTATTTTCTTTTTATCCATTCTGACACCCTATGTCTTAAAAAAATTTTTTTTAACATTTATTTATTTTTGAGAGACAGATCATGAGCAGGGGAGGGGCAGATAGAGAAGGACACACAAAATCAGAAGCAGGCTCCAGGTTTGGAGCCTTCAGCCCAGAGCCCAACACAGGGCTTGAACCCACAAACCGTGAGATCATGACCTGAGCTGAAGTCGAATGAACAGTCAACCAACTGAGCCACCCAGGCACCCGATACCATATGTTTTTTGATTGGAGCATTTAGTCCATTTACATTCAATATAATTATTGATAAATATATATTTATTGCAATTTCATTACTTGTTTTGTCATTGTTTCTGGAGATGTTCTCTGATCCTTGCTTGTCTTTGACACTTTAGGTCTCTCCTTTGCATTCAAAGAGTCCCCTTTCATATTTCTTGCAGGGCTGGTTTAACAGTCATGAACTCCTTGAGTTTTTGTTTGTCTGGGAAACACTTATGTCTCCTTCTATTCTGAATGATAGACTTGCTGGATAGAGTCTTCTTGGCTGCAGACTTTTCCCATTCAGCATTTCGAATATGTCATGTCATTCCCTTCTGGTCTGCCAAGTTTCTGTTGAGAAATCTCCAGCTACCGTTATGGCTCTTCCTTTGTAAATTAAGGACTTCTTTTGTCTTGCTGCTTTTTAAGATGTTTCTTTATCACTATATTTTGTGAATGTAACTACAATATGTCTTGGTGTTGTCCTGTTTTGTAGATTTTGATGGGAGTTCTCTGTGCCTCCTGGATCTGGATGTCTGTTCCTTTCCCCACATTAAGGAAGTTTTCTGCTATTATTTCCTGAAATAAATTTTCTGCCCCCTTTTGTCTCTTCTTCTTCAGGGACTCCTATAATATGAATATTGTTTGATGGAGTCAGTGATTTTCCCAAGTCCTTTCTCATGTTGCATAATTCTTTTTTCTCTTTATTCAGCTTCATTATTTTGCATTATTTTGTCTTCAAGGCCACTAATTTTTTTCTCTGCTTCTTCCAACCTGCTGTGCATTGTATCAAGCCTGTATCCAATCTCGTTTATTGCATTTTTCATCTTTGACTGACTCTTAACTCTTTTTTCTCTGTGGTAAGGGTTTCACTGATGTCATCTATTCTTTTCTCAAGCCCAGTGAATATCCTATTGTTGCTTTAAATTCTCCATTAGGGATGTTACTTATATCTGTTTCTTTGAAAGCTCTGTCTGTGGCTGCATCTATCTTGTTCTTTCATTTGGAACGAATTTCTCCATCTTGGCATTTTGTTTAAGTTTCTGCCTTCTCTTTTGAAAAGCCAGTTATGTCTCCTGCTCCTGAAAGTAATGGCTTTATGAAGAAGATGTCATGTAGTGTCCAGGGCCTCACACTTCAGGGAGTCTCCAGTGTGTGTTACGTGTGTCCTGCTGTTGTGTTTTGGCTGTTCTTCCTTCAGGCCCAGTCATCTGCACACTGTTCTGATTACTCAAGGTATATAGTGCATGTTGCTAGCTAGTGAGGAAAATGCCCCTTCATTGTTTTTTTTCTTTGTGTTTTCTTAAAGGAAGGAACAATACCCTCAATGTCTTGGTGATAACGTTCAGTGATACCCTGTGTTATTCATGTATCACTGGGCCCACTCCCTTCCCTCTCTTTGCTGTGGGGAAAGCAGAAGGTTTGGTTTCACTGTTTCCATTACATGTGTGATTTGGAGTCTGGAGGCTGTTCTTCACTGCTCTCAGTAAGGAATCCTAACACCTAGAGCATTTTGTGAGTTTAGTCTCTGCTGAAAATCAGGACTGTGGAGGAGGAATCCTATCCCGTATCACACAGCTTTGACTACTCCACCTACTGTTCCTGTCACCCTCCGCTCCTTTTAAAATTCTGGTGAAAGTATTTCCTAGTGCACCAAGCCTCCTGGGAATGTAATCCAGGCTCCACTCCAGCTGCTTCTCCTGTGGGTTATGGCCCCACCAGGGGAGTTTTCTTGCCTGGTTCCTTCTCTGTACCACAACTCATATAGAATTTCCATGAGTTTATTTTTTCTCCATTTTATTGCACATACAGTAGAAATTGGAGATATTTGTGATTGACCCCAAACACAAATTCATAGTCATTCAAATTCATGTAAGGAGGTAACACAGCAAAGGCTATAAGAAATAGTCTAGAATAGAAATTTAGCCACTGTGTGTCCTTGGACAACTTTCTTAACCTTTCTGTCTTTCTTCATCTACAAGTCAGATCAACAGAGCTTTCCTTGTGTAGTTGCTGTAGGGCATAAATGAGATGATATATGCAAAATACACCAAGTGCTTAGCACAGGATGGAGGGTCATGGTAAGCAGGGCCATTGCAGCCGTCACCAAACTGTCACTGAATATAGCCCAGTGGGTAAACTTGGCTTCCACCATCTCTACCACTCCTATGTGGGTGCTGATCAAACCACCTTACTGCTCAAGAAGAAAGTGAAACCCACACTGAGACGAGGTAGGAGAAAAATTGCACCGACACATGATTGCTGCAATTCAGCAACATTACGTAGCAGACTTGGAAAAGGTGTTGGTGAAGTACATGTCTTTTCTGGTGTTAATAGGGCAGCTATAAATTAGGGCCTCATCCTGGGAAAAAAAAACCATTATGGAAAGTAATGATCACATATCATTCTACCTCATCCATTTGGCTACATTTTGCCTCTTTATTGGCTGTTAATAATTAATTTAAGTGAGAGTCTTAGGCTAAAAGGCTGACTTGACTTCTTTCCATTTCTGCAATCATGTGCAGTGAAGTTTTATTGGTCCTTTAAGATGGTTCTAGTTCTGTCAACCCAGAGGAAAATTGCACTAGCTAAGTTGATAGAGAGTTATTTAGTCTTTTCAACTTGCATTCTTAGTCCCAGCTACTTTCATTGTAAAAGAAGCCCAAAACCAGAGGACTAAAATGAGAGTATATTTTCTCTTTCCTGTGCATGGATTTTCAGGGATAGATTGCTGGGTAGGTAACTATCTTCCAATAACAGTGCCTGCATGATCCACCTTTCGGTGCTGAGTCTATGTACTCTTCCATCATATCTTTAAAAAATGTCTGTCTTTCAACCCAGAGATTTTCTTTTATTAAAGAAAATTTTTAATATAGATTTATTTTGAGAGAAAGAGTATATGTGTGAGCACGTGTGCAAGTTGGGGAGGGACAGAGAGAGAATCCTAAGCAGGCTCCATGCTCAGTGCCGGGCCTGATACAAAGCTCAGTCTCACGACCATGAGATCATAATCTGAGCTGAAATCAAGAGTTGGATGCTTAACCAACTGAGCCACACCAGTGCCCCCATCCCAGAGATGTTTTAAAAGCTATATGTTATTTTGATTTTCTTAAACGAATTCTTATCTAACCTACTTACTTCAATATTTTTGTGTTTCATCAAGTCATGTGTCCAGGGAACTCAGTGCACAAGAAAAGTAAAGTTTAAATGACAGGCACTTTAGAAATTCTTATAATTTATAAACACCTCAATGGCAATTAATAATAATAGGAATAGAAGGGAACAAATACATGAAATCTATCTATGGTTATTTGAAAGAAAAACCAAATAATGGCCAGGAGAGAATATTTCATAGCCTTATAAGTGACAAGTGATGTGAAACATACCAGAAGATGGGGCCAGATTTAAAAACATTGAATAGAAAAAGCAGAGACTCAAAATTATATCCTGATTACAACCAAGTGAAAAATTAGCATATATAGAAATAATAATTGGACGAGAATAGGAACAGACACATAAACAGTTTATAACTAAAATTTAGAGATTTTTGTTTCTCTAAAGATGGTAAAGTCAACAGTGAAGTCATTAAAAAAAAAAAGAAAGAAAGGAAATCATCCAGTCATCCACGAGGTCTGCTTGATCTTTGTTCCGGTCTGCTCTGAACAAGCAGAAAGGCGATGGTTAAGTGATGGGGAGGTCGGGCTCTCCTGGATTCAGATCCCTACCCCATCCTGTCCATGTGACCTTGGTCCCAACACTTCCATTTACTAATTTGCATAGTGGGGCTAAGACATCAGTTCCACAGAATTGCTTGGGGGACTAAATGAGGTGATAGAAGTATAAGGTGCTTTGCATGGTCTACTCATTATTATGATGTAATTAGAACATATTTACACATTTCTTAGTATACACAGATGGAAGTAGAAGCCTTCATTCTGTTTCTAAGATAAATGCCTCCACGTCTAATATGATCTTTTGCTGTTACAAGTTGCAGGTGAAGTGAATAAATACTTGTGGCACCAATGGTTTTGCAGCACCTTCTTGTATTTACCTTGCTTTTTTCAATGATATAATTAGATTCACTGCTACTAAAATAAGCTTATGTCATGGTAATTCACAGTCTTTTCAGTTCTTTATTTGTAAGAAGCAGGGACAAGAAACAAATAGAAATAGAGTTGCCCTTAAATTGTGTGTGTGTGTGTGTGTGTGTGTGTGTGTGAGAGAGAGAGAGAGAGAGAGAGAGAGAGAGAGAGAGAGAGAGAGGCAAAGGCCGAAGAAAGAGTAAAGAAAAACTGGCAAATTGTATGAGATCTGAGCTCTGCACTAGACATTGGCTCTCTACTTTCAATACCTTCTTCATTCAGTTAAAATGGGGCTGTTCCATATTCTCTCTCCAGTTTGATAACCGTCAGTTTTGATTACTTCCTGGGTCATTGAAACTATTAGGTAACACTTGCTTATTACAGCTTTTCTTCAAGCTTCCTCTTGGTTTCATGACAGTTGGATATAAATCCAAGATGATGTTAAATTTTGTTAATATTGGTCATACGTTTTCTTCAGTTTATTTGAATTTGATATTTACATGCCAAGGAAGTCAGGTTTCAGTACAAGCATTGAATATCCTCTCCAGACCTTCAGATAGGATTCAGTACCCCCTCTCCACCCTCAATGGCACCTGCTTTCACAGCATGAATCATAGTGTTTTCTGTCAACCAGTCCAGCTTCCCAGCAGCTCCTTGAGGACAAAGATCATGTTTTTCCATCTTTTATTCCTAGTACCTGAGCCATGCCTGGCACAAGAGTGGTTAAGCATAGACTAAGGTCAGAATTTGCAGGGAGTACCAAGTAGTGGGTTATCTATGGCTTTTTCTTTCTAGTCCTGGTAGAACTTAAGTGTAGGAAGAGATGATTCCGGGTGTAAATTACTGCCTTACTATTGACTAGTGATGTAATCCTTGGTAAATCATTTAACATCTTGATGTTACTGTTTTCCGAGATTGCAGACTGGAGGCACAGGAAAGCAGGAAAACAATGAGGTTATGAACAGTAATGAAAGAAAGTAGCAATATATGGTCATTTTAAATGTGTATGCACAGAGCTGGACTAGGTTCTCCAAAAGAGGTCAGGTCAAAATCACTTAGTAAACCAGGTAAGAATGTGCTGAAACACTGTGAAAATGCCCAGGAAAGAGCCATAATGTATTAGGAGAGTATGATTTTCCTTATATGGTAGGAGCCGTTTTCCATTCTTTATTGTTTAGAATAAAAGTGTTGGGAATAACTTCCTCCGTCACTGGCTCCAGCTCATCAGTCCACACCAGAAATGCAGGTTTGGATCCTTGGGATTCTGGCTTCCCTCCCTGCAGCCTTCCCAATGACCTCATTCACAGCCATGGCTTTACCCACCGACATTGAGCTGAGGTTGCCCACCCTTGTTTCTGTAGCCCAGTGAACAGCTCTACTCCCGTGTTTCCCAGGCTGTTTAAACTCAGTGGACCTCCAAATAGAATTTGCTTTCTGTCTTCCCAAACCTTTTTCAGTCTTTCATATGTGGGAAACTTAAATTACCATTCACCTAATTAGTCATGTCCCAAACTTGAGGATCAACCCCAGACTCCTTCCTCCCTCTCCACTTTCATACCCAGTGGGTATCAGAGCCTGTTGATTCTCTTTCTTTAGCATCTCTGTATCGGTTCCACTCCATCTCTACTGCTACTGCTGTCATTCTGATCATTATTACTGCTACCCTGGACCACTGCTGGATCCTCTGTTCTGATCTTCCAATTTCCAGACTCCCCTGTCCCTAATCTGTCTACCACTCTCCACTTCAGAGTGACTTTTCTGAAATCTGGTCGGCATTCCTTGCTTACAACCCTTCAGTGACTTCCCATAGCTATAGCATAACACCCAGTCTTTATTATGTGGCATACGAAGCCCTCCCTGACCTGACCGTGCCCACTCATACTAACCTCATAATCTGTGTTCCTGCACCTCCAGTAGTTGCTCTATATCAGGGGGCCCCACTGTCATAACCCTGCATGCCTTTGCCTCCCGGGCTGCCTCCATCCTAAAGCCCTTATTACTTACTTGTCTGTTTGGTAAGCACTTGCTTAGATTTCACTGCTCTCCTCGTAGACCAGTCCTCCCTCTCCTATGTGTGCCTGATGCGTGCTAGACAAACATCCTAACCTGCATAATATCTTACTTGACTTACTCGTTTGCAAACCTCTCTCGCACAAAAAGACTAGGAGCTCCTTTAAGAATTGTGGCTTACTTATTTTATTTCACTATCTGGCACAGAGCAAAGTAAGTGGTGAGCACTGAATAAATATTTAATGAATGCATGAATAAGTATGGTCTCAGGCTCTATCACTAACAGTGACTTGGACAAATCATTTAACCCAGCAAACAGTGCTTCTTTATCTTAAAAATGGAATTTAAAATATCTATAGCACAGGATTTTCTAGGAATTTATTAAAGCCACTGATTCATTAATTCAAAGCCTGGCTTTAAATGCCATGGTGAATAAAAACACACATGGTCCCTGCTGTCACAGAGCATACAATCTAGTTAGAGGAAATAAAATAATCACAGAAATAAATGCGAGACATCACAACTGTGACTAGTACTTCAAAACAGATCCACATGGGGAAGGTGAACCTCTTATAGAGGTACTGACCTAGTCAGAGAAGTCTGGGAAGCCTTCCTGGAGGAAGCAGTGAGTGAGCAGAGATCTGAAGGACGAGGAGTTAAGGAAAGTATTTTCAGATAGGACATATCAGAGCGCGGCACATCCAAGGAACTGAAAGAAAATCTATGTCCCTGGGACGCAGAGGGAAAGGGATGAACATGGAGCAAGAAACAGGCAGGTGGAGGCTGCGCTGTGAAGCCCTCGACTTGGCACGAGGAAGACATGCAGCTCCTTGTCTTGACTCTTCCTCGTCTCTGATTTCTAAAGACAGAAAAAAATGGAGGGACAGAGATCATGTGTTTTGTTGGACATGTAGTGCCAATCTCCTTAGGCACCCACTCCTTCCCCAGGAAAAGCAGGACATCCTACCCACCCAAGAGTGGTCCTAAAAAGGGGCAAAAGGGCTGGAATTCAGAGTTCAGCATTCTTAGCTAAGCCAAAGACGCCATTGTTGACTTCCATTTTACTCCACAAAGAGATTATTTAGAATAAGTGCCACCAAGTTAATGACCAAAGTGAAGAAAGAGCCAGCAGTAGGTACCAGTCCTAATAGGGGGGCATTTAGACAGTCACCGGATTGGCCTAAGTTTAAAAGGAGATATGGCTAAGATGGGATATGTAGCTTCCACAAGTATAAATGTTCTACTTCCAGCTCACTGGTAACTATTACTGGAAGAAAAGGAAGCACTGAGAGGTAAGAAGTCTGTAGGCCGTGGTGAAAGACAAAGGAAAAACAAGCAAACGCCCCCGAATTTTAGGGTATGCATCTAACCCAAGAGAAGATGGATGGCCCATCATGCCCACAACAGTGATGGGTAGCATTTGCTCTCCTGCAACAGCATGGCATTGGGCAAAGAGCAGTGCAAGGTGGAGAGCCTGCATGCTCTTCTGCACGTGGGCAGATTTCCCGTACCGAGGTTCCCCGTGCTGAGGGACCACACTTACTCCTGCGGACACGTTCAGTCTCTTTAGGTGAGGGGCATGTCACCCCATGGTGACACTCATGGACAGCTGCCCGTCAGTGATGGCAGGTGAATTATTTTTAGTTTGGGAGCTATAACTCAATAAATAATTTAGGATGTCTGCAGGAATTTCAGTGTCGATTAATCTCACGCCTTCCCCTCTGACTTCTGAAACAATCCAGTCAGTTAAGCCTACACCATTGCTTTATTTCTGGCAAAAGTGGGTTGGAGGACTCAGCTTGGACCTGCAGTGGTCAAATGGGCTTCTTACTCCTCCTGAAATGAATTTCCCATCTGGTCCCCAGCATAGCTTCCTACTGATGATGGAAAGGAGGGGTGTCCAGTTATAAAGTGGAGTCAGAGAGGATGAGAGGCTCAGCCTTTTCTTTCCAGCAGGGACAAATGAGGCAGAGAGCAGAACTAAATAACTTTTCTCCCTGAAACACTTCCAAGGCAAGGGAAGTTCCTATTTTATGGACCTTGTTGGAAATCAGAAGAAAAAAAAAAACAACGGCTGGGCAACTGATGCTTTTCTCACAAGTGTTAGCACAAAGTATTTATTGCCCAAGACATAGACTTTTGACTGCAGAATAAAAAGGACAGTGATAGAAAGGGGCTACACTCAAGTATAATATGGCATTTTATTGAATCACATGTTATTTAATTTTTTTTATTAGACATTACTTATATTGATTCATCTCTGGTGCCCTCAATTTAAAACTTTGTATTTCTAGTTGTAAGAGTAGCAGTTTCAGACTTCAAATGGCTTCTCTTCATTTAAGTCATTAGAAACCACTTGCTGTTCCACGAATGAATGAATGGTCACTTTAATAAACCAGGCTACCAGTCTGCAATTTTTATTGCCTATTTGCAGAGTGTATTACAATATATATTGAATCAGGGCGCCTGAGCAGCTCAGTCGGTTAAGCGTCTGACTTCAGCTCAGGTCATGATGTTGCAGTTCGAGAGTTTGAGCCTCACATCGGGCTCTGTGCTGACAGCTCAGAGCCTGGAGCCTGCTGTAGATTTTGTGTCTTCCCCTCTCTCTGTCCCTCCCCAACTCACAGTCTGTTTCTCTCTCAAAATAAAAATAAAACATTAAAAAAAATTTAAATACATTGAGTCAGAGGATTTTGATATTTGTCATATAAAATTTAGAGTACAAAGTATCTTATTTTGGGGCTGGAGATGCATCATCTGGTATTTCAGTTCAATTTCTGTTACTCACTGTGCCTCAATTTTCTCATCTGTAAAATAGGAATAGTGAAAGGCATCTACCTCATGAAGCTGTTATAAGGATTGAGTTGATAACTGTAGAGGATTTAGAACATGTATGACACACAGTTAACAATTCATAATTGCTAGATATCATCATCATTATCAAGATGCATCATGTTCAAAATGCTGTGATAGGCTTTGTCTGATTTATAGTAATGCTAGCTACTATTTTTTTAAAAAAATCAAAGGTGTATAATTGCTCAAACACGATAGCGGTGTATTTCTTACTCACATGAAGTCTAAAATGTGTGTTCCTAAGCAACATGCAGACCTTCCTCAAATGGCAATTCAAGAACCCAGGCTCCTTCCATATTCTTGTTCTACCATCTTTTAATATAAGGTTTTCAAGGAAATACGGACAGGGACATTCAGCTGGTAGACAGAAGAGAGGGGCTGAAGTATTCCCTTCTTACCCACCGCAGGCTGGAGGTGACACATATCCCTTCTGCTTGCATCCTTTAGGCACAAACTAGTCACATGGTCCCATCTAGGCAAATATCGTTGCCATATCCTTGAAGGAGGTTTCTGTTTATTATTATTACTTTTATGGAAGTATAGTTGACACACAATGTTACATTAACTTCAGGTGTACAACATAGCGGTTTGGTACCCCTATAATTTATGCTTTGCTCACCGCCAGTGTGTCTACCATCTGTCACCATTCAGTACCATTGACTGTATTCCCCATGCTGCATCTCTCATCCCTGTGACTTATTCATTCCATAACTGGACACCTATATCTCGCACTCCCCTTCACTCATTTGTATTTTTTGTTCATTCCATTGTTTTGTGTTTTAGATTCCACATATAAGTGAAATCATATGGTATTTGTGTTTCTCTGTTTGACTTATTTCATGTAGCATAATGCCCTCTAGGTACCTCCATACTGTTACAAATGACAAGATCTCATCCTTTTTATGGCTGAGTAATATTCCATTGTGTATGTATATACATCATCTTCTTTATCCATTCATCTATTAATGGACACGTAGTTTGCTGCGATATTTTGAGTAAATATGAGGGTGCACATATCTTCCCAAATTTGTGTTTTCATTTTTGGAGGGTAAACACCCAGTAGTGGAATTACTGAATGATATGGTATTTCTGTTTTTACTTTTTTGAGGAACCTCTATACCATTTTCCACAATAGCTGCACCAATTTACATTCCCACCAGCAGTGCACCAAGGTCCCTTTTTCTCTATATCCTTACCAACATTTGTTATTTCCTATGTTTTTTTATTTTAGCCATTTCTAACAGGTGTAATATGATGTCTCATTTTTCTTTTGGTTTACATTTCTATGATAGTGACGTTGAACATCTTTTCATGTGTCTATTGGCCATCTGAATGTCTACTTTGGAAAAAAACCTATTTGCAAATATCTCCTCCCATTCAGTAGGTCTCCTTTTTGTTTTGTTGATACTTTCTTTTGCTGTGCAAAACCTTTTTATTTTGGTGTAGTCCCAATGGTTTATTTTCACTTCTGTTTCCCTTGCCTGAGGAGACTAGAAAAATGTTGCTAAGGCCAATATCAAAGAGATTACAGCCTGTGTTTGCTCATATTGCAGCAGTTTCCCCCCTGAAATGCTAATTCAGTAAAGCAATATAAAAGTGGTTGCCTCTCTGATTAATGAGAAAAAGATGGTACTTTAATTATCAGGAAGATTTTTCTAGAGGAGTGACTTCCAATCATGCCATCTCCCTGTGGGGATATTTGTGGATGTTTTATGAGTTGCCTATTGGCTGATTTTACTGTACCCCTCCTCAGAGCTCAGCTTTTGGTGGTGGTGAAATACTGTGCCCAGATTTTTCTATGTAGTTTGTGATTTGTTCAGAAGGGAATATTAAGAACATATGCAAATATTAGATTCTGAATGAAAATTACTTGAATTTCATTGACTTCACATGTTTTTAAAATTTTTTTTAAATTTTTTAATTTATTTTTGAGAGAGAGAGAGAGAGACAGCGTGAGCAGGGGAGGGTCAGAGAGAGAGGGAGCCACAGGACCTGAAGACAGCCTCCAAGCTCTGAGCTGTCAGCGCAGAACCTGATGCGGGGCTCGAACCCAAGAACCGTGAGATCATGATCTGAACCGAAGTCGGATGCTTAACTGACTGAGCTACCCAGGCACCCCAACTTCACATGTTTTTATTGGAGGCTTCTTGAGGGAAAAAAAAAAAAGTAAACAATTGGACTACCATGAACTGAATTTATCAACCTAGAGAGAGACTGCCAGATAGTTTATTTCTCCATCATATTTTTGGCCTGAATTATTTGCCTACTCACTTCAGCTCTTAATCTTGCCCGTGTCAACACAGCTAAGACAGCAGGTGACACAGCTAATATTGCAGAGGTGAAAGAAACCAGCCCCTCGGAGCCAAATTACAATAATCTGTAGAGTGTTGTATAGATTACACATCACTTTTGTACACTTTTCATTCAGAGTTGATTCCACCTTCTACCAGGAGGGATGCAGAATGCTTTGGGAGGATATTTAGCAATTTTCAGTCAACTTAGTAACAAATCCCAAGTTTTTGTTTTAGAACAGTAAAGAATTATGCTATCATTAACTCAGCAGTTGCTTTAAGTTTTAATTCTGCTGCTTAAAGGCATTTAAAATTTTTCCTTTCACTTAAGTGGTACTCACAGTTGACTATAGATATTCTTTGACCATTGTGTGGGTAGTAGCCCAAGATTTGTGAACCTGATGTTCTAATTAGCAAACCTGTATGCAGGTTTATCCCAATCTTTTCAATGAAGGAAATGTAATAGTAACTCTCTGTTATTAACATAAAAGAAAGAAAGGTGTCGGTGGACAGACTCTTCAAAGGATCTTAAATCCTTATTTCATCATTATATTCCATCCATCATCCTGGTATGATACGCCTTTCTGAATGTGCCGGAAATGAAGTAGCAGAGGATGGGCTGCATATTCATTTCTTTTCCTGCCTCTTGTCCTTTTCTTTCATCTTCTCTTGGGTGTGATAACCAATGAGACTGTCAAAAAGCAGGGTTGACAGGAGAAGAAAGGCAGTAAGTGAGAAGCCAGGATACATCATCCCCTGCGTACCTGAGAAATGGCAAAGCCCTCATCTGCCTGTAACTTCATGTGCTTGTCCCTGCGGAGTCTTAGACATAGAGGGGTGAGCTGGCAGCTCGGGGGGGGGGGGGGGGACAAAGCAGTGTCTCCAGGAGACTCTTCATGTGATGGAACAACTATTTTTGATACTCAATTATGGAAAATTTAGCTTTTGTGGGATATTTAAAGGTCAATCCAAAATGAGAATATTTATCCTCTCTAAATGAATATTGCTATTGGTTTAAAGTGAGTTCTCTTTTCTGTGTCGGTTCTTTACCAGAAATTCGCTTTTGGCAGCAGAATATACATAATAGATATAGAATACTTCTTTATTTATCCCTGGAATGACAACAGTAAATTATATGATGTAATACTATCTTTAATTTTTTTCTTAATTAGGCTTAATATGGTTTTTTTTTACTGCAACAAGAAATAAATGATGAGAATGTTTCTCCTTAGGCATAGGAATATTTTATAACTAATGAGATAGAATACCCTTTAAAATATGTCTCACAGATTTGCACTTTACTGTCTTGGGGCTTTTACTGAGAAGCCACTTAAAATACATAAGGAAAGGACAATGTAGTTAAATCTTAATTTATGAACTACTTTATGGTAAGGAATGATATCCCTTAATTTAAAAATTTACTATTATATTAATTTATAGCAAACCATCTGAAATTCATTGCTTTGAAATTTTACTATAACAGTATTCATTAGAGATGGAATACAGTGTAAATTGGACACAACTTGAACCTCATCCAAAGGAGCGCGATGGCTGATGTACCAAAGAGCTCCATTACCTACAGCTGGACCATGTACCTGGAGTGCAGTCAGAGCCGGACCCTTTACCTGGAGTTCAGTCAGAGCCGGACCCTTTACCTGGATCCCAGGACTTAGCCACAGGGTTTTATATATATTACATCCTTTAATTGTTTTCTAAGCCCTAAATACCCCCATGTCTAAAATGGGAAAAAGAATCCTTTATTGACCAATGAGAATATTATTAGTAGGTTGCCTAAATGTTTGAGAACCTGAGATATTAAATAATGAAGGACAAGAGCTATGTCTCAATCACACTCATCTTAGGGGATGACTGTTTTTCACAGCCTAGGAGCTTCCTTGAGCAGAAAGGCAGGAACCTAAAAGATGCATAGTCATCGTTGCCTGATTTAGTATCATGTTAGCAAAGGAATCAGCCAGAAGCAAAGATTTCCTCTTATTGTGCCTTTCCCCCCCCACCTTAAATTGTGGGGAAGGAGAGGAAGGAATTAGGCTGTCATTGAACTTAATTTGGAAAGGCATAAGCTGTTATTTCGACCTTCTTTTGCTTCTTTGGTGGCACTCAAATTTCCTAGTAGAATGCAGAGCACATTGAAGGTAGTTAATTGTAAGTGCAGATAAGTTGAACAATGGAATTGACATATAGTGAGCACATTTGTAAATGAAAGTAACTAAGGAGTAAAAAAAAAAAAAAAAATCCCCAAGGACAGCATAACTCATTCAAATTTAAAGTATCTCAGGATCAGTCTAAATATGTGGAAATAACAGGTTGATTAATACAGTTCAGTTTTTTTTAAAGCCAATTACATGGTATAAACACAAACAGGTTTGTTTTAATGTTCTGTAGATGAAACATCAATTGATTGACAAAAAATTTTATTTTCCTAGCAATTACATGCGTCCTCAGCCTCCAGATATAAAAAGTAATTTCGATACTATTGTCTTCAAATGTTCTATTTGGTCGGCTTTTATGAAATTTCTTACTCTCTATATCCTCAGAAGTGATTATAAAAGGCAATAGCAATAAATAATGAATAGTATACTTGAGTCCTGAAGTAAAATGCTTCTTTGAAAATTTAAATGTAGACATTCCTTCTCATTATGTTTCTTGTGGTCTCATAATTTTAAAAAGCACAATGCAAAATGACAGGAATCCATACATGAGTAATTTTTCTGAGAATGTCTTGTCATACCCACAAGAGGCATAATTGGAGCTGCATATAAGCCTTTTATTTACTGATAAGGATCATTGAACATGAAGCACTTCAGTGAGGATTTCACCATATGGGAGAAGCTACCCCATTCCACTGTTTATTCGAAATTTATGGTGAGAATATTCACAGCAAAAGAATAATCTTTATGGCCTCCAGCAGCAGTTTGGCACTTTATTATGATGTATTTTCATGGCTGAAGATACAGCATTCTTTTGCTAATGTTCCTCAAAGACTGCCATGCCTATGCAGTATGTGGGCGTTTAATAAATACTATTTGATGATAAGACTTAAATTAGGCATGACATTTTATGAATGCTTATGATTCACACACCTCCATGGTGCTCACAGATGCACTTGGGTTTTAATTTTGTGCCAACTTGGCACCTTAAAAAGCAATGCCTGCACTTCTTGCACATAGTTCAGACTGACTGGTTTACCAGCAGTTCTTTGTTATTCTTAGCCTGTTTGGTGAGAAGCCCACTGCAGACCCCTGGTTTTGATAGATTCCATGGCTACAGTGGCTTCCTCTGCCTACTCTGCCATTTTGCAAATATGGAATCAAAATATCAGTTGGGAAATAAGAGTATAAAAGGATCATCACAAATCCATCACAGCTTTTAGAGAAATAATTTAAAATACAGATCCTGTTGGTGATGGGTGACTTTGATACGAGAAGAAGAGCTCGTGTCATTATGTAATTCTTTAAATAGAATATTCAAGGCTGGCAAGGCTTCCGGGAAATAGACGATTTGAAAATCTAAGTCTTTATTCTTATTTCTGAATATCTGTAGTTGATACAATCACTATTAATTCCTATGAATCTCTAGTTTATGAAAATAAAGATACATATACACATACATGCATACATACATAGAGCTTAACCATGACATTAAGGTTTTCAATGATAAATTCTGGGAAAGAACCATAGATGCGAGTAGAGCTCTGAGAATATTGAATTGGCCTTAATGCAAACTAGATACATTTGCAGATCCCAAGAATCTACATAAAAGGAAACTGTGTATTAATCATTGAAATCCCAAGTTCTGTATTGTTTTAGTTTTTGCTTCATTTAACTACTGTGTTCCACATAGCTAGTATCAAGTACACCAGATTATCTTTTTCTTTTTCTTTCTTTTTTTTTAAATTAAAATTTTTTTTTTAATTTATTGTTGAGAGACAGAGAGAGACAGCGCCAACAGGGGAGGGTCAGAGAGAGGGAGACACAGAATCCGAAGCAGGCTCCAGGCTCTGAGCTAGCTATTAGCACAGAGCCTGATGCAGGGCTTGAACCCACGAACTGTGAGATCATGACCTGAGCTGAAGCTGGATCCTTAACCGACTAAGCCACCCAGGCGTCCCGCTAATCTTTTTCTTAAGACTTGGACTTTCTCATGGCCTTACTCATTCTGTGTTCTCTCTTTGGGGAGGGTGAGACTCCTATCTCCTCCTGTCGCCATCCTGTCCATCTGCCCCAAATCCAGCTGCTCTCGATGCTCCTCCACATCCCTGCATTTTCCCTCTGCATTCCCATCGCACGTTGTTCTTTATTTTCTGTTCGTTACCCCACATCCCAGTTGTCGCCAATGCACTGTAAACTCCTGGGCGGCAGCACACTACCCCTTCTCTTGGTATCATGAGAAGTTCTTGTTGATGCAGTGGATTTTCACCCCCTGAACCAGCCAAGAGGTGCATAGGCCTTTGATGTGTACAGGGTTGCATAGACTAAAGGCAAAGAGAAATAACTCTTTTTATCTTACTTCTTTTAGTTTACTTTTAATGTAAAACAAGACCTGCATGGCTGATCTTACAAGACTGCATTTTAGCGTTCCCAGCTTCTCGTTCCCCTGGGACCAGTTTTGTAAGGAACAGGGCCTAGGATAGTTCTCATCAGTTATTCTGGAATTCTTGAGGCAAAACAACTCCTTGCTGGGGAACATGTTCACCAAAAATGTAATTAATTAATTTCTAATGAGGTTTAGTAGTAAGTCTTTTCATACTCATGTTCATATTTTACAGGCTAAGCAAAATGCTTGCCATGTATGGATACTGAATTTATTCAGGTGCCAAATCAAAGAGCATCTTTCTTAAAGTACATGTGTTAATGGTGTTTTGAAAAACCCTATAATGGAGATTGCAGTGCATCATATTATGACTCCATGGGAAAGACTTTCCGGCTGTCACTGTTTTCATTTAACATTTGCTAGCTACCCTAGAGAGAATTTCCATTCTTTCTAGTAATTGCTTCATCAGCTCAGGCTGCTATAACAAAATACGTAAAACAGGAGACTCATAAACAACAAAAATGTATTTCTCACAGTTGTGGAGGCTGGGAGGCTGAGGTAGGGTGCCAGCGTGGTCCAGTCCTGGTGAGGGCCCTGTTCTGGCCTGCAGACTCCTCACTGTGCCTTCACCGGGTGGAGAGCAGACAGCAGCGAGCGCTCTCACCACTAGGGGCACTAATCCCATTCCTGAGTGATCTAATTACCACCCCGAAGTTCCACTTCCTAGTACCATCACATTGGAGGGGTAGGGTTTCAATATGTGAATTTGTGGGGTTACATTCACTCCATAACAATAATGAGCACACAAAAAGCCAAGCAGTGTAACATCATAATTAAAAGCAATTGCTTTACAGGGCATCTGGGTGGCTCAGTTGGTTGAGCATCCAACTTTGGCTCAGGTCATGATTTCACAGTTTGTGATTTGAAGCCTGGCATCAGGCTCACTGTTGTCAACACAGAGCCAGCTTTGGATCCTCTGTTCCCCTCCCTCCCTTCCCCTCCCCCACCCATACTCTCTTTCAAAAATAAATAAAACATTAAAAAAAAAAAAAAGCAATTGCTTTAGAATCCAGCTACCCAGGTTCAGATTCTTCAGCTACTTACAGGATGACTAGTTCATCTCGGTTTGTCCAAGACACTCCCACTCTTAACAGTGAAAGGCCTATGTTCTGGAAAACCCTTTGGTTATGGGCAAACCAAGATGATACTCATCTTAAAATTATTTGATGCCTTGTTTAATTCACTTATTTTCCCTAATTCTCAGTTTCTTCATCTATAAAATGGGTACAATAATAGCACTTGCCTCACAGGCTTGTCACAGAGATTAAATGAGATAATGCATTGACAGCTGTCAGCACAGTGCTTAGCACATCAGGAAGTTAAATAAATTGGCTACTGTCATTCTTTTTATTAGACAATATTATTTTGTTTAACAGTGAGACTCATGGAATTACATGAAAGGAGGGAAGCAGGACTAGGTTAACATATTAGCGACAAGGCTCAAGGCCCCCACCAGAGTCATTTCATGGCTAGGGTTCTCCTCCCCTCATCCTTGAGTCATTGATAGTAGGAACTAGGGTGGAGGAGTGAGTGTGAAGGAGATGTTTAGTCCTCTAAGTAGAGTCCAGGGCCCTGTGGCATGTGGCCAAAACCAGACCAGATCGAGAGCCGTGATACATCCACCATCCTGAGGTACAGCAAACCCTCAGTTCCCACTGGTTATCCAGCCCACCGGAGGGCAAGACAGATGATCTAAATTCTGATTGTAATCACTGCACCATTACCAGGACTTTGGAAAAGTCTTAAAAGATACAGTTGCTTTGAGGTCTTATCTTTTTGCTGCCAAAGAAGAAGGAATTTCTTAAAACATTTGGTGAGTCCTACTTAGTAAACTTAATCATTCAATGAAATTTATTGAACTCTTGTTAAGTGCTAAGTACTGTGCTAAGGGTACAGCGACAGTAGACCCATGCTGGCTCCCAAGTGTCTCCCTGTGTAATATGACTGTGAGACAAGGCAGAAACCATCCATCCGGTCCGTCCCCAGCTGGTTAACTGATGTATGTGGCTTTTCACATAAAGGCGCTAACAATGACACATCTAGAGAGATCGAGGACTCCAGGAAGGGGTCTGTCCCAGACATGATACAGGGGTATAGTAATTGCACCCTGGCTTGAGGGGAAAAGTAAGGAAAACAGTGCAGTCAAAACACAGGCAAGGACAAAGAACTGAAGGCACCACAGGGAAATTTGAAAGCTACATATAATATAGCCTCTTCTCTTTTGGTCTCCCCTCCTCAGAGGGGCCTGTACATCTTCTCTAAAGTAATCCACCCCTCCCCACTGATAGCCTTTTATTTTTTCTCTTTGTTTCCTCCAGAGCACTTATTATAACTAAGTTATTTTATTTATCTGCTTTATTAGGGCACAACTTAAGCTGCTATAGCAAAGAGATACAAAAGTAAGAGTGGTTCAAACAAGATAGAGTTTTTATTTCTTTTATTTAACAGCCCAGAAGTAGGTGAGGGTCTGTCCCAGGAGGGCATCCAGGACTTGATTCATTCTGTCTCGCACCAGCATCTTCTTTAAAGACATGATCCAGAAGCAACAAACATGGCTTTTGTTCACATCCCAGTCATGTGGCCATATCTATGATCCCTCTAGATATGGCCAATCCTAGATATGGCCACATGCTTCTAGACAGTTAATAAAGAGAAATGAAATTCTAGCTTGTTTCAGCCACTCTGTCTAGTATTTAGCTGCCTGACCATATGGTAAATCCTTGGTAGGGAGGTGAGGGTTGTCTATTGCTAAAGGAGAGAAAGACAGGATAGGCGCAGGGGACAATTAGCAGTCTCTGTCATGCCTGCATAATTGTGGGGTTTTTTGTTTGTTTGTTGTTTGTTTCTGTCTTGTTTCTGTGGGGCCAGGGACTATACATCCATCTCATTTACTGTCATTTCCCCAGAAATCGGGATAAGTGCTTAGCATATTATAGGCATCAGTATATATTGAATAAATGAAGTTTAAAAACACTGAGAAATAGGGGCGTCTGGGTGGCTCAGCTAGTTAAGTGTCATACTCTTGATTTCTGCTCAGGTCATGATCTCACAGAGGTGACATCAAGCCCTATGTCGGGCTCTGCACTGGGTGTGGAGGGTTCTTAAGAGTTTCTCTCTCTCCCTCTGCTCTTTCCCCGCTCACATGTGGACTCGCTCTCTCTCAAAAAAAAAAAAAACACTGAAAAATGAACATTCATTTTTAAATACAAATCAAGTTTGTTATATCATTATTAGATTGGCTTTAGAATCTTTATTCATTGGCATGTTGGAAACCTTAAGCACTGGCATGGTGACCGACAGGTACATCGCAAGCACTCAACAAATGGGAAATTTCTTTCCATTTTTTTTAGGCAGTAAGAAAAGATTCATGTATAGGATAAAAAGATACATTAAGAAGTAATACTGAAACTATTAATTTTGCCATTCACAGAAGAAATCTGAAGCATTAAAGAATTGAATTAAAGAATTCCCTTAAAGGGTATCATTTTCAAAAAATCAGGTCTCTGGGATCATGTGATGAACAATTAGCAGCAGCTAACAGGCAACTGTATAGCTGTTTTAATCCTTGGTTTCTTTTCAGAATGCAAGAGCACCTGCCTTACACACTTCCAAGTAAATAAAAACTATAGCTGACCCGTAAACAACATGGTTTTGAACTGCAAGGGTCCACTTCTATGAGAATTTCGTGGATAAATATGGTACAGTACTGTAAACGCATTTTTCTCATGTGATTCTCTTAAAATAACTTGCTACTTTTTTCTACAACTTACTTAGTTTAAGAATGCAGCATATAATCCAAACAGCACACAAAAATGTGTTAATTGACTGTTTATGTTACTAGTAAGGCTTCCAGTCAATACTGGGCTATTAGTAGTTGAGTTTTAGGAGAGTCAAAAATCATATGTGGATTTTCACTGTGCAAGATATCGGTGCCCCTAGGCCCCACTTTGTTCAAGACTCAACTATAATATGTTTGAGTAATATGCATGTGTTTGGAGCAAAAATAACAAAACAAAGATAACAGAAGGTATACATAGACTATCACCTGTTTTCTACACACTTCGGGAAAGAGAAAACTTGATTCTCTGTTTTCTTTCCTACTACTCTTTTCAAGAAACATTTATTTCAAAAAAACTACTTGATGTTGAGAGGCAGATTAAAATTACAGCTATTAACCAATTTTTAAAAAACACACACTTACATGGAATTGACTTTTGTTTGTGGCCCAGTCAGTTAATTCAGTCCTTAACTACAGCAAAGCACAGTTTATAGGAGTCATGATTAGATGGCTCTGAAAACCAGATGCAGGAGATAATGTCCTGCAGCTTATTTTAAAGAGTTTTTTAAAAAAACTATGAAAATTTAATGCTTATATTGAATTATTGACATTTTAATTGGCTGCTGGTTCCTCTTCCAGGACACATTTGATTGTGGCTTCTGCTCTCATTTTATGAAATCTTTCTAGAACAAAAAAATGCAGTATTCTCTGTAAGCTCATATTTATTTATGGTTTTACCCAGACTATTTTAACTGTTCATATACTAGCTTGTTTAGGGTTTAGTCAAACATGTTAGATTCCTTTCAGACCATTCGGAAAAGATGACTGTGAGATGGTGTCCAAGGTTTAGATGGAGTTTATGGAAATTCAAATAACTTTGTGAATGTATCCGACTGAACATCAAAGCATCAACACATCCATCTTCAGAAATTCCCTACCTATTTTTAGCCTATATGAATTCTCCACATCCCTCAAGGTTGAGCTTCAATCCTTTCAATTCTGTGAAGCTTTCCTAATCAGGCACTTCTGTACTAAAAAGTCTTTCTTTTGAACCTACCTGCTTCAGTCTCTTTAACAGCAATTCTGTCTGAAGTCTGGAATTCTAGGCTCTACTGAAATGTGAGTCCTGGTGGATGTTTACTATTTTTTCATGGCACCTGCTGAAACCAGCCCTTTTTCTTAGCCTCTGTATTATTGAATCCTGCTCCTTCTTTGCTTTGTTTTCTTGTAATTCTTCCAGTTTGACATACAGATTTGGCACAAAGAAGAATGTTTTACTAGGCCATTTTCAAATAGCTATGTAATAAAGTTCAAAAGAGTTATATTCTTGAGCTTAAGTGGTCTCATCAAAAAGTCATGTACTCAAGGGATATTCATTGCAGCATATCTTTTAAAAATGTTTATTTACTTATTTTGAGAGAGAGAGAGAGACAAAGCGCGAATGCGGAGGGATAGAGAGAGAGGAAGACACAGAATCTGAAGCAGGTTCCAGGCTCTGAGCTGTCAGCACAGAGCCCAACGCAGGGCTCGAACCTATGGACTGTGAGATCATGACCTGAGCCAGTCGGACGCTTAACTGAGCCACTCAGGCACCCCTGCAGTATAATTTTTAACAGCTAAAGAATGGTGGCAGCATAAGTGTCTAACAGAAGTGGAATGCCTGAATGACTTTGAGAACATTCATTCTATGGAATACTGACTTTTATTTATTTATTTATTTAATGTTTTATTTATTTTTGATACAGAGAGAGACAGAGCATGAGAGGGGGAGGGGCAGAGAGAGAAGGAGACACAGAACCGGAAGCAGGCTCCAGGCTCCGAGCTAACTGTCAGCACAGAGCCTGACGTGGGGCTTGAACCCACGAACGTGAGATCTGACCTGAGCCGAAGCCGGAGGCTTAACCGACTGAGCCACCCAGGTGCCCCGGAATACTGACTTTTAAAATAAAAGCAGATCTTGGGGCATCTGGGTGGCTCAGTTGGTTAAGTGTCCAACTTCGGCTCAGGTCATGATCTCACGGTTTGTGGGTTCAAGCCCTGCATTGGGCTCTGTGCTGAGAGCTCAGAGCCTGGAGCCTGTCTTTGGATTCTGTGTCTCCCTCTCTCTCTGACCCTCCCCTGCTTGCGCTGTCTCTCTTGGTCTCTCAAAAAAATAAAATAAAATAAAATACAAAGCAGATCTGTCTCTCTCAGAGAGAAACTTGGAAGTAGAGATATGGACCACAACTTTTAAGTTTGTATATGTTTATAGTTTTAAAAGATTTTATAGTGATCATGTATTTTTACTTTTATAATTAAAAAACATCACACATTTACTTGACATGACCCCCCAGACCTATATGCTGCCATTGTGGAAGCTAGTTTTGGACTAGAACAATCACTGGATCCCACCTTTTAAAGCCCTCATGCTGGCTCTGTCACCCCAGCTACCTTCTGGCCTGAATTCCCTCTGCTTCCCAAGCAGCACCTCCTGTGGGAGTCATCATTCTTTCCTACTCATTGTTTTGCCCTTGACCTTGCAATTATTTCTGCCCCTGAAACAATTTCTAACTGCTTCCCTCTGCCTTTCTAAAACCATACCTACTTTCAAAGCCCCAGAACAAGGCTCACTATCCTTTCAGTAGCAGCCTTTCTCCAAACTCCTAAAAAACAAAGTATTTTTATTGGTCATCAGTTAGGTAGTTTACATGGGGAAAATGCAATATTTTAGTTACCCCCTTTAATGTGTAGGTGATCGAAATTTTGGATGGATGTCAGAAATTATGAGCGTTTTTAATTTATTGCTTATTGTTTATTGTCCTTTTTCTTCCTGGGGATAAAAGGAAAGAAAATGGGATGAAAAGAAATGTTGATATACTTTCCTGCCTTAGCACTGAGAGCCACTTGGATCAATACTCCCAAACTTGCACATCATTGGCTGAGTTATTGTCTCGCTTTAAACACACAGTTTACCCCGGCCCATAGACCAGATAGCTCAGAGGAGCAAAATAAATGCTGTTGTTGATCAAGGACATTAATCTTTCTTGTCACTTCCCTTGGTTAGTATGGCTACCTCTGGGGTCTATTTTCTGTACACCCAGTAGAATAAATTTTATGCATATATTTTGATCTTGACTGTGTGTGTGTGTGTGTGTGTGTGTGTGTGTGTGTGTGTGTAAAAATCAAAAGATTTGCCTGTGAGTCTACCAGGTGATATGCCCCAAATTCCAGTTTGAAGCTAATTTGCCCCAAGGTGTCATTCACCTATTTCTGTTTCACAAGATGCATTCCAATAGTAGATTATATTTGAAATCAACAATGCTCAAAACACAAAATTACATTTCAAAGATTCCATGACTAGCAAAACATAGGAGTTAGATTTTGAAGAGGAAGAAGAAATACTGTATAAAGGCAAGATGGTAACTAAGGATAATATTGAAAATAAAATATTTCAAAATATTCATATTTCAAGATAAAAGCAATCTCTTCAAAAAGTCTAAGAGTTTTTAAAATCCACTTTGATACACTCTCAGTTAAATCGTAAGTCCTAGAACACACACTTTCTCGCCACAACCACTTAACAATTTATGTAAGGAATGAACATTGATCAGCCATCGAAGTCTACTTTGTGCAGATTGTGCAAGACAGTTTCTTCCCACTTTACTGCATTATTAGCTATGACGTGACTCCAAATCATATCCATCTAGCTTTGCTTAAGAAACCAGCCACAATCCATTTAGCCTACTTTAATCCTTGTAGCAATTCTGAGAATAGTGCTAACAGCATCCGCTTTCCAATCCGATTGCTCTAAATCTAACTTCTGGTCCTGTCATTTCTGGTTGTGCTCCTCAGAGCAAGTTCCTGAACCTCTCAAAGCTTCAGTATCTTTTTTAATAGCATGTGTGTGATTTAAAAAATGTCTCATATACTATTGAAGCTGGAAATGAGATAATTCATTTAATTAGCTATGTGGAGCATAGTAAACATGTAACTTACATGCTAATTGTTGTTGTGATCTTCCTCTTTTCCTGAGAGTTTAATAACATTAAAGATCAGTAACTTGGGGGTGGAACTCCCAAGTCCTATTGACACGAAATGCCGTACCCTGAAGCACACCATACCATCTGCCATGTCCTGTCTTGTCATCGTGTCCTGCCACAATATACCATAGCACAGCACCACACCCCACCCCGCACACCACACCACACACCCTGTCCTGTCTTGTCACCGCGTCATGCTGCACACCCCACCCCACACACCACACCATACTATGGCGTACCATACCATACCTCCTACCATGTCACGAAACATCACATGCCATGTCATCTTTCTAACAGAATTATCCCTCAATCATCCTTATTTGTCCTTCCTTATGCACCTCTCAAAGCCGTACATGATGTTGTTTTAGACACCAGAGATCTATGTGACCTATGTTCAATTCCCAAAACTGGCAGAAAGCCCAAGACCTTCAGCAGAGGATGCAAGCCTGTGGCATAGGTCTGTGTCCACCAGGAGAAGGATATCTTTTTTTTTCATTGAGACACAGTATGGACTGGTGGTAGGCAGCCCTACAGAGATGGCCCTATGCTTCATGGCCATACATTTCCCCTTATGAAACATATTCTAACGTGAAGTCCCTAACTCCGGCATTAGCTTGATATTGTGGATTATTCCAAACTAAGGTTAATTCCATTCCTCAAGTCTTCTTCACTGTGTTCTAAACGATAGATGCAGATGACAAAGAATGAAATCCTGCCATTTGCAGCAACATGGATGGAACTGGAGGGTATTATGTTAAGTGAAATAAATCAGTCTGAGAAAGACAGGTATCATATGTTTTCACTCATATATAGGACTTTAGAAACTTAACAGAAGACCATGGGGGAAGGGAAGGGGAAAATATAGTTTTATATACAGAGGGGGGAGCATAAGAGACTCTTAAATACAGAGAACAAACTGAGGGTTGATGAGGAGGTGGGGAGAGGGGGAAATGGTGATGGGTATTAAGGAGGGCACTTGTTGGGATGAGTACTGGGTCTTGTATCTAAGCAATGAATCATGGAAATCTAGCCCCAAAATCAAGAGCACTGAACACTATATACACTGTATGTTAGCCAACTTGGCAATAAATTGTATTTAAAAAATGACAGATGCAGGTCATAGGCAATTATGAAAATTCTTTACATCTGACTTTGATGTCTTTCAAGCTTGTCAAATACACCCAGTGCTATGGGTTAAGTGTATTTTGAAATTATACAACTATTTAGAAAACAACAACAACAACTTCTATAACCACAGGGTTTGGTTAGCTGCAAATGCAACATGAGCTCATAGTACAGAGCAGCAGGTATAAAAGTTTGTGAATCAAGAAACAAGCTCTTAACTGTAGAGAACAAACTAATGGTTCCCAGAGGGGGCTGAGAGTGCGGGAAGGAGGGAACAGGAGATGGGAATTAAGGAGTGCACTGGTTGTGATGTATGGAATTGCTGAACCACTATATTGTACACCTGAAACTAATATAATAACATTGTATAGTAACTATACTGAAATTAAAATTAAATTAAAAGTTTGTGAGTAAAAATAGAAAGTTTAAGTCATGGGCATCAAAGCTGGTAAATTATCTCACTGTCCTGCCCTGTATTCATCAGCTTATAGTCAGGTACAGCTCAGATTTTAGAGGGAAAAGGACATATTCCAGTGTATTCCCCAGTAGAAGCCACCAGTATGATGAACCTGGGAACATATTTATTCACTCTATAAGTATTTACCAAACAAAATCTATTTGCTAGCAAGTGTGCACAGCACAAGGGAAGCAATGAGGCACAGGTTCAGTCTGTGTCTTCTAGGAACTCAGTGTGAAAGAACAGAACAGGTGAAGGAGAGAATGAAGACGGTTTTAGTCTGAGCCAGGAGAACCTCAGAGAGGACATATTATCTTCACATCTTGGAACGTCTGTCATGTGGAAGGAGGGAGCTGGGCTGGTTTCCCATCAGAGCTTGTGCAATCCCATTACTATCATCCTACGTTGTTTTTCATTTTCTTTGTTTTAAAATGAAATTAAAACTTTAAATAGTATACATGCATTTTGCTGAAAAAGGAAAATGGTTTTTAAAAAGAAGGACACGATGAAGTCTTCCTTCTACTTCTGTTACTCTCTATCCTGTCCCAGCCTCATGGTTAATATATAATTTCTCATGTATTCTTCCAGTTTTTTTATGCAAAGTATATGTTTGTAATGCAAATACGCATTCTTATTTTCCCCTTTTCTTAGAAGAGACGTATCATTCTGTATATCCATATTCATTTCTAGAACATCTTTTCTGCATCTTATTTTTTTACTTAACAGTATTTATCTGGAAATCTTTCTGTATCAGTGCATGCATATTGTCTTCATTACTTCATACAAGCACACAGCATTCTATGTGTAGAAGCACATAATTTGTTTGACCCAGCTCTGATCATGAATATTTGACTTGATTCCAATTTTTGTTACTTTAAACTATGCTGTGATGAGTAGCTTTTTCATATTCATTTTATACATGTGCAGATATGTCCATAGAATAGCATCTGTAAGTAAGAGTGCTGATCCAAAGAGTAAATGAATTTATAATGTGGACAGACACTGCCACATTGCCCTCCTTAGGGATGTATCATATTCCAGTCCTACCAGTCCTCTCTCAGTAAGAGAGTGCCCGTTTCTCCCAGCCTCACCAGAGTGTATTGCCAAACTTTTTTGAGTTTTTCCCAATCTGAAAATGGAGAAATGTCATTTTAGGTTTGTTTTAATTTGCATTTTTATGTTCCAGGGTCACTTATATTGATTGTCCCATGCAAAGTGTTTATTCTTGACCTTTGTCTATTATTAAGTAAATGGATTGATGGCTTTTTCTTCTTGATTTTTGGGAACACATTATATATTAGGGAGATTAGCTCTTTATATGCCATATTGTTTACTAATTATTTGAGATGTCTCTTTCCACAAACCTGGGACTAAACGCTGAAAGCAATAGGTGGGGGATGGAAGACGTGAGGCCGGAAGCCAGACACTTAAAAACTGACCACAGTCATTCAGGTGGAAGGAGACGCTGAGGAGGTTGTCATGGCGAGGGAAGTAGGGGAGAAAGATCATGTAAGAGGAATTATGGGGATTAGCTAGATGATTCTACATGGGGGGGAAAGGGAGCAAATGAACCATCACTGTGCAAAGTTATAGTGTACCTTTTGTTCTTTTTAAAATTTTTATTTTTGAGAGACAGAGAGAAAGAGAAAGAAAGAGAACATGAGCATGAACATGAGCATGGGAAAGTCAGAGAGAGAGGGACAAAGGATCCAAAGCAGGCTCCACACTGATAGCAGAGAGCCCAATGTGGGGCTCAAACTCACGAACTGTTACCTCATTACCTGAGCTGAAGTCAGTCACTCAACTGACTGAACCACCCAGGTGCCGCTTCCTTTTTTCTTTTTTTCTATTACCTATGTACACATAACATTGAAGTAATGTGACCCAAAACAATTATTTGCCTCCTTGGAAATCAAAGAGTGATATTCTATCAACAAATGATAAATAGGATGGGATAGTTCTTTTTTATGTTCCAAAGCGAATTCTTAAATTCATTTTTTTCTATTTTTTATTTATTTTTGAGAGATAGCATGAGCAGGGGAGGGTCAGGGAGAGAGGGAGACACAGAATCTGAAACAGGCTCCAGGCTCTGAGCTGTCAGCACAGAACCCGACCGGGGCTTGAACCCACGAACTGTGAGATCATGACCTGAGCCACAGCCAGACGCTTAACCAACTGAGCCACCCAGGCGCCCCCCAAAGCGAATTCTTTATGTGGCAGAGGTAACTTAGAGCTTTCTCTGTATTGCGCTAAGAGCACTAAGAGGAGAATGCATCTGAATTAGGTGGGTAGATTAGATGGTGATAATGATTGTATAACTGTGAATATGTAAAAACTGCTGAGCTGTACACTTTAAGAGGGAATTTTATGGTTTGTGAATTATGAATCAATAAAGCTCTTTTTAAAAAAAGGCAAGGGGAAGTAGGGTTTTAAGAATCTTTTCTGAAGATCTAAGTAAATTAGAAATATTTACCTCCCCTCTCCCTCCAAAATTGGTTGCCCCCCCAAGGAAGGTCACAGAATCACCTTTTGACCTTGGACAGCAGGCAAATATGTATCTCACATCCCAAGCCCTTCAGAATGTCTAGTCCCATTTCACCTCCACGCTCTAGCTTTGTGCTTTCCAAGGTACTGCTGCGAATGTCCAAGAAACTTAGTGGTTTGTCTGCCAGGCCTGGATCTTTCCTCTCACAGAATTTTCTGCTGAAGTGAAAACTCAAAGGCAGTGCAAGCCCTGGCTCTTCATTCAGGAAGACGACAAAAAACAAACAGACAAAAAAACCAACTAAAGCCACCAAAACCAAAAACTTGCTGAATCATTTTTTATTAAACATTAACTTAGCAATCTCAAAGATAAATCTGTTATCCTGACAAGGAAGCTTTCAATAAGTCGGAAACTTGGGGAAAGAAAGAGTAACCCCCAAACTTGCCATCAGCTTTGGCTTAGAGGCTTTTGCTAAAGAATGCAGGCTCATTTTTCTTCTTTTTTACTCTATTAACTAATCACCTAGATAAAATTTTAAAGAATGGGTGTACCTGGATTTTTCAGCACCCATTTTTCATGGTAAATCACAGACCATTTAACTTCAGAGGGAGAATATTTTCCAGGTGACACAGAGGCTCCTACAAGCCTCCCTGGTATAGTCATCCTTCATAAATGGCTCTGTTGTCAGATGTGTCACAGCCTCCGTGCTGTGGGCCAGCTGATACATCTGCACTCAGAGATGAGTGGGAGTTTCAGGGATGAAACCTTACAGCCTAAACTCGGTGTGGGCGCCTGCCATCCATCACCTCGGCAGCCTAAGGACAGACAATTGTGGGCAAAGGGAATGCAGATTTACTTTGGGTCAGTGCTTTTGGCCTTTAAGTCTTGAATTTTAATGTGTATCTCTCTCTCCACCCCCAGTGTCATTCCAATTTTTTAATTATACCCCCTTTTAAAAATATATTTCCCAATTCAATGGGACTAATGTCCCTAAAATCTGTAAGTATTGGCTCTATTCAAACAATAATTGGTGTTTTCTGTTTTGTTTTGTTTTGTTTTTAATCCAGGGAGAAGGGTAAACCAGATGTTTCTCTAGTAGAGCACATCTACCTCTGTGCTCAGAAAACTTTTTTTTAGTATAATCAGTCTTTCTTTCTGGCACTCTCTGTTTCCATTCAAAGCAGTAAGGGTGGGCTTTATTGAATAATAAAGTATCATCTTAAACCATAAACCCCCTCTCTTCACCCTGAGGAGTCAGAATGAGCTCTATTCACAAGGGAGAAAGCTCATCCTTGGACGCTCAATTTTTCTGTTTCTTTACTGTCTATTGTCTTGGTGAGTTTCAACTTTTCACATTCAAGTCAGTTATCACCACATGCATGAAAGGATCTATGTCAGTTGCATCACTAGAAAGTATTTAAGGAATGACTCACTGCTCATGATGCTGTGTGGGCAGCCATGGCCTTCCACTCTGGGGACTTCAGCATCTAAGGCAGACCCCAAAGTGCAACACGAGGCTGGTTTGGCTATATTTAACTCTTAGCCCATGAGACTTCAATTGCACCTCGTTACAGATAAAGTACCAAACTAATAGATGGGAGTGTGCTGCAAATGGCTAGTATCCTCTTTGGAAAATAGAGGCAATGACCAAATCTACAGCTCTCCTTTATTGAGTGTGTACTCTGTGCCAGGCACAGAGCTAAATGCATTATGTCCTTTAATCCTCGCAACAGCCTGATATAAGAGGAGCTATTACTGCCCCCATTTTTTTAAATTTTTTAATGTTTATTTACTTTTGACACACACACACACACACACACACACACACACACACAGTGCGAGCAGGGGAGGGTCAGAGAGAGAAGGAGACACAGAATCTGAAGCAGGCTCCAGGCTCTGAGCTGTCTGCACAGACCCTGACGCAGGACTTGCACCCATCAACGGTGAGATCATGACCTGAGCCAAAGTCGGCCGCTTAGCTGAATGAGCCACCCAGGTGCCCCTGCTCCCATTTTTTTAAAATTTATTTTTGAGAGACAGAGAGAGACAGCGTGAGCAGGGGAGGGTCAGAGAGAGAGGGAGATACAGAATCTGAAACAGGCTCCAGGCTCTGAGCTACCTGTCAGCACAGAGCCCAACGTGGGGCTCAAATCCATGAACTGGGAGATCGAAAAGCCAGACACTTAACCAACTGAGCCACCCAGGCGCCCCGCTGCTCCCATTTTCAATATGAGTAAACTGACACACAGAGAGGCTTTCACAGAGTCTCCCACCTGGTAGTAGCAGTAGTAGAGGCACAATGTAAAACTAAGCTGTAGGCCACCCCGGTCCATTAAGCTCAACCCTGTGAGGATGAGTCAGAGTTTAGGAGCTAACGGATTTTAGGATTGAAACTTTCCTTGGGAAATGGAAAAACCATCTTCACCACCTCATTCCTTAGTGTTGCCAGGGAATTAAAAATATAAAATAAAACAAAACAAAACACCCTCCCTTTATGATGTTAGTGAATTTGTCTAACTCATGATTAGTATTTCTGACCTAGGACATGGATGGATGCAAAAGCCTGATTTTATTCCCACATGTGCTTCAATGACAATAGTTTTAGCTTATTTTCATTCTTTTTCCTCCTAGCTTTTGGCTAGAAATAGTAGGCTATGAATCCTTTGGTTTTTTTTATTGTAAGTACATTCCTGAGAAGTTATTTGTAAATTGAAATTTTTAATTTCAATCCCATTTAAATGCATCCAAGTAGCTGAATTTGCTGTGCCCTCCTGTGTAGCTGCTTCCCGAGACAGCATCTGGGGTTCACACATTGACTCTCGAAGTGCATCTGCCTCCAAGCAAATCAGACTTCTAGATGGCCAAGGAAACAGCTGGAGAGAATAAGGAAGTCAGACGTCCCAAGGAATCTTTGGTTATATTAAGAAAGTAGTAATTTCTAGCCCAGACAAGAAAAGACCTTTTATTTGGTGGATTTGTATTTAACAGTGTTCCTACCGGGGGCAACTGGCTTTTGCTCTATGCCTCAGTTCTTGCATCTGCCAGCTCTCCAGGAAGCACTGACAAGGATTAATTGGCTTTCCTGAGCCTTAAGGCTCAGTTCGGCTTCTCAGTTCTAATAGTCCCATAGGACTTTGCCCTTACTTAATTTACTGTCTAGAGGACTTACGATTTTCAAGAGTTCTGTCTGATAGGCACTCTGTAATGTATACGCATTTCAGTAAGTTAGATTAGAGAAACTTTCAGGGCATTTAGCTCAGTTTAAGAAAATGGGATATTATTTGTTGTTTCTACAGTGGTCCTGACATGGTCCCACCTAAAATGTGTGGTTTATACAAATGACTTTATTCTTCTTCCTCTTGGTGGTCGTATTTGTAGAGTGTGGCAGAGAGGTCCTTCCAATTTGATGTCAGGCTCTTTAAGCAAGACAGAGCTGTTAGGATAAGAGTTTCAGAGGTAGGAGTTCTTCCTAACTGCTGATTCTATTTATGGACTCACAGATGATGTATATGCACTCTAGATTCTATTCCCTTAATTACCAACATACATCTGAGGAGCCCCTATTCTTTGTGGCATCACCTCAGGGAAAATTATATTGATTCTCTTTTACAGGTAAGGAAGAAGTGGGCGCCTGGATGGCTCAGCCTGTTGGGCCGCTGACTGGCTCAACTCAAATCTCGCAGTCCATTAGTTCGAGCCCTGCAACAGGCTCTTTGCTGACAGCACAGAGCCTGGAGCCTGCTTCAGATTCTGTGTCCCCCTCCCTCTCTGCCCTTCCCTCTGCTCTCTCTCTCTCTCTCTCGAAAATAAGCACTAAAAATAAATAAAAAGAAGTAGAGGAGATTGTGTCTGACGACAAGTGATCACATGGATCCATGGAGTACATGGATAAATAATCATATAATATTGGTGGGACTTCTGCAGTTGCCTCAGCAACTTCCCCCAACATGCTTGCTCCTGCCTAGACAGAGGCTGGGTCACTCTCTAGCCGAGTGGCCACAGGCATCAAAACACATCTTGTTCCTGAGATGTAGCACCACCCCCTTGTTGAATAACTGGAATTCTGTCTTTCCTATGATAGATTAAAACTAGGCTCTTTGTAACTTGCATCAGTTAGTTCTAATTTGTTCTAAGTAGCTGCATTGAATAAACTCATTGATTGATTGGTCCATTTATTCATTTTGTATCAGGCTCATACTATGTGCAGTATAGTGTATAAGACATGAGCCTCAAATTCCAGGAGGTGACAGGTTAGTAGTACATAACATGGATACATGGCACATGAGCAGAATAAATTAGCTGCAACAGGAAAGAGGAGGGAGGAATATAGGAAGGGGTCATGTCCTGACAGTATGGTCCGAAAATTCATCCTGGAGGAGGAAGCATTTAAAGCTACTTATCTTTAATGGCTTGAGGCTAAAAGGCAGAGATTTGAATGTGCAGATTGGAAGGATGAAGGGTTGGAGAAGTGATAGACACTTTATATTAACCAGAGCTCAGAGTTTGAATTGGTGCATGGAGGGTAGGTCTAGAAAAGCCAGTGGAGTGAGTGTGAGATCGTGAAGGGCTTTGTGTGCCCAGAGTGGAGGGTAAATGAGAGAAGCAGTGGAGACAGGGCTGTGAGTGGGGCCGTGCAGTGTTCACCTCATCTCAGATGCCAGCCTGCAGAGTTAAAGATTATCCAGTGAGACAGGGCAGAGCCCTGGGGCCAGTGGCTGAGCAGCTGACAGTTGTGTGTAGTATGATAACTGATGGCAGGAGACTGGGCAACTTACCAGGTGTAGGTGTTATGGGCCAGGAGCCCTGAGGTGGCCCCTGCAGTGGCAGTGTCAAGTGGGAGCTGAATGAAATGACTGTGCCACAGCCCTGGAAACTACCTACTACTGTATATTCTCCAGGACAGCATCCTTTTCCCCACGGCCCACGCCTCCACACTGGTTATATCCATGGGCAAGACCCTCCTAATTTCGGGTAAACACTTACTAATACATGGAAGTGCTTCCAGAGAACTGTGGTAGAGAATCCCCAGATCCAGATGTCTGTAGTGAAATACCTTAGGATTGATTTCCCTGCCTCTGCTGAGGTCTGCATGTAGGCTGAGCCCATATAATGAAAGAAGCTTTAAAATACTTCAGGATAGAGGGATGTGTGCACATATGGATTTAACCTGAACAGCTTTCCCTTTGATGGTCTATGTCTACTTCGGTAATAAAGTCCATCATTACCATTATCCTTCTGTTATTGACCTTTTTTTTTTTTCATCTAACCTGAAAAGTGGGGCTGCCATGGGTAAAGGGTAAAGGACATACAATTAGAAGCTTCACTGAAATATACAGATTTGAACTGGTCTGTTGTTCACAGATTTTGGCCACTTGCTCAATAGAGGTTCATTAGCAACTTTGGGGAATCTTCCAACCTATATTCCCACATAATCCTGTTCTTTGTGTTTTATTCTAAACTTCAGATTACCCTCTTTTATTTTGCAAGTATTTATTGAGTACTTGCTATGTCCCAGGCCCTCTTCTAGGTGTTGGACTGCCTTAGTGAATCAAATATCCAAAGATTCCTGCTCTCATAGAGCGTACTTCAACAATCAGTAAATAGGTAATAAACAAATAGGTTAATTAAGTGGTATGTTAGAAGGAGACAAGTGTTACAGGAAAAAGAAAAGGAAGAGAGAAAGGTAGGTAGGCACAGGATTGCCAGGCAGTAGGGACTGGAGGACCAGCTGCAAGTTGAGGAGAGTGGTCACGGTCATCTTCCTTAAGAAGGTGCGTTTGAGCAGACTTGGTGGTGAAGGGGTCAGGTAGGCAGGTATCCGGGCGAAGAGAGCACCAAGGAAGGAAAACAGCAGGTGCAGAGGCAGGGGGTGTGGAGGTGTTGTGTTTTCTGTTCCCCATAGACAAGCAGTGGCTTAAGCAACCAAGAAGAAAGCTAGGAGAAGACAAAAGCCAAGTTTATTTGTAATAAAACTGGCTCAAAATTACTTTAAAGAAAACTTTACAAACTGATTTAAGGTAGTAAAAAGGGTGTTAGGAGATGTTTCTTGACTTTGAGACTTAATGGATTTTAATCCTGGCTGGGCCTCCTTCTTGTGAGAGCTTAGGTGAGTTGTTTGGCCCCTCTGTTCCTCTGTTTCTTCATCTGTAAAATGTAGCTAATGATGGTACCTATCTTCTAAGAGTGCTTTGATGATTAAATAAGTCGATATTAATTAAAAGCTTAGAACTCTCTCTGAAGCATAGCAAGCGGTAAGATATTAGCTATTGGTATAATTCTATCACTGTTACTACTTTTTTTATTTTTATGACTTGATGCCCTGGGATATTCTTCAAGTATGTCCTAAGGGCTTAGTGTGTATTTGTGCATGTGTATGTGTGTGATGTGTTGGGAGTGTGGGGCTTAGTTTATAAAAGAGTTGTGAGAACTAGCTAAAATCACACTGCTTAACACATGATAAGGCCTCAATAAATGTTAGGTTTTCCTCCCCTCTGGCAGCATTTTACAGTAAAGAAAAATTACAGAGGGTTCCCCTCTTCTGCTGGTAAAGTTTTGGACTGGTTTATGAACTTGAAGACCAGGTGAAAACGTTGCATTGAGTCAAATTTTAGAAATTTGCTTTGTTCTTAGCACCACCATTGGAACCAAGAAATTCCCAGTGGGTCATTTTGAATATCACTGGGAGGTAGAAAATGGGCAGTAGGTGGGTGAATAAGGAGGAAAACAAAATGAGGGAAAAACCGAAGAAATAGGGAAATGCTTATTAAGGTGCTTCCACTTAGGGATGAGGCCATTGGAAAACTGGGAGTTTCTTTCTCTGAAGACCTTTACAAAGGGAAGGGACAGCATGAATCCAAGTGGAGCAGGTGTCCATGACTGAAAGCCTCTCCCAGTTCTCTGAGTCTCCGAGACTCCCCACTTGGCTATCCCATTGTTGGATTTACAAACTCAAATAAGCCTATATTTCCTGCTACATTAGAGTCATTAACCTTTGAGATATAAAGAAGGCCAAGAAGGACCAAGTCACTACACATGAGATAGTAGATGTTGAAAATCAGCTTTCTAGTCCTCTGGGATCTGTCCCCAACTTCTCTGGGTGTGGCAGCTTCTGTGAACCTGTGTGCTCTGCCTGGGGAAAACAGCAGTGCTGTGGGCTGTGAGGGAGACAAGAAAATGCACCTGAGCGTGCTTCGAGGGGACTCCGAGGGCTTCAGGAGGAAGGATGCTGTGTCTCCTCCACAGAATGGGTGGGTGATGGGGTAGGCAGGAGAGAGAACTGAAGCCAGACACCCACTCCCTGTCTGCTGCTTGTTTTGCTTCACAGGTGCGGCAGATGTCCCCAGTGCCATGGATCGTACGTTTTCAACAGCATCAAAAGATGGGGAAGGATCGTGTTACACATCTCTGATTTCCAACATCTGTTACCCACCTCGGGAGGATTCTACGTATTTCACTGGAATTCTTCAGAAGGAGAATGGCCATGTCACCTCTTCAGAGAGCCCTGAGGAGTTGAGTACCCCTGGGCCCTCCTTACCGGATGTGCCTGGGACGGAGCCTCGTGGCTTATTTAGTTCTGATTCTGGAATAGAGATGACTCCTGCAGAGTCCACTGACGTGAACAAGATCTTAGCAGACCCCCTAGACCAGATGAAAGCAGAAGCCTATAAATACATTGACATAACCAGGCCAGAGGAAGTGAAGTATCGGGAGCAGTGTCACCCCAGCTTGGAAGAGAAAGGCTTGGACTTTAAGAATAAGGACACTGAAATCTCAACAAAATCTGAAGAGGCCTGTGAACCAGAGAAACCAGCTCCCGTGGAGGGAAAAATCCTCAAGGACCATTTATTTGAAGAATCGACATTTGCGCCTTATATAGATGACCTCTCTGAAGAACGGCACAGTGCTCCTCTGATCACTGCCCCCGTCAAAATCACGCTGACTGAGATCGAACCTTCTGTTGAAACTGCGACCCAAGAGATGTCCCCCGAGAAGCAAGATATCTGCCTGAAACCAAGTCCTGATACAGTCCCCACAGTCACCGTCTCTGAGCCTGAAGATGACAGCCCAGGATCTGTCACTCCCCCATCTTCTGGAACAGGTAAGGGAACTAGGGTTCCTTGCCTTGGGAAAACCCAGGATTTGGAAATCTGAATTTTAAAAGGATGTAATCTGCATTCAAAATATTTTACTATAGGGTCACTTTAAGTCTCAGTGTAACTAATTTAATGAACATGCAGGTTTTTTTCTTTTTTTAATGTTTATTTATTTTGAGGGAGGAGGGAGAGGCAGAGAGAGAATCCCAAGCAGGTTCCACCCTGTGAGCCCAGAGCCCAATGCAGGGCTCAGTCTCAGAAACTGTGAGATCATGACCCAAACTGAAATCAAGAGTTGGACCCTTAACCAACTGAGCCACCCAGGCGCCCTAACATACAACTTTTTCAGTCTTGTGTGCATGGTACAAAGGTTGAGATCTGGGATTTTCCTTAAAGTCCTATCAGATTTGCCTTACAAAGTGTTTCTTTCCCCATTTGAGGAGAGAGGTAAAGATGAAGCACTGAAACATGAAAATCCTCAAGTGGCTCCACCATTCAGAGCAGAGAGGGAGGCGCCGCCTGCTTCTAGGTTAGCTTTGCAGCTGGACTTCTCCGTCATCTGGAGGCATCACAGAGAGAGCACCTTAGCTTTTGCCACCTGGGACAGGGCATTTCACATTCCTCATCCCAGCTCCAAGTCTATACAATGAAGGAGGGCTGGACTTCAGGGTCATTACAGGGACATGAACAGCGAGAGAAAAACTAAGAAAAGATACTCTTCCCCTCCCTTCAATCTCAGCAGGATCATTTTGGTCTTTCTACTTTGTTGAAATGCTACTTACAGTTTTATTTCTTAAAGGATTTATTTGATTAGAGTAAAAAGTTCCAAATTCACTAAACTTATGATCTTTTTCAACTTGAACATTCTCCTACTGTGACCTAAAGCTGGGTGTTAACCCATATTTAGTATATCCTCTCCAACACAGAGGGGTCTCCCACACCCGGGTGAAAGCCAGCATGGTAGCAGGAGCGTCCCCACCCCACCCTGGGAACCTCGTCCTGGGTGGCAAAAGTGGAGTCTCTGCCTCTCTACCTCTCTTGAATGTTCACGAGCTATCAGGATGAGATGCCTTATGATCTTCCTCTTCCTCCAGTGGCTGGCATTCTCGCCCAACTCAAAAGTGATTTACAAACCGTTCTGATTTTTTAAAAAAATGATTTGCAGTATGTCAGGTGAAAGAGCTTTTACTGAAGTCTTAAAACAGATCCAAAGCCTATGAGGAGCAATTGCTCTAAATCCTGATAATGCAGTGCGTCCACATGTTAGGGAGAACTTCATGGAAGTCCCTCCTGCCCTGTTTCCCTAAAAACTTTAGCATCACTTCTGCTTCTTTCCAAGCGGATCTCAGACTTATTCAACCATAAAGCTCTAAGGGTCTTAAAGATCCATTGTATCACCTCCCTCATTTTCTTTTCTTTTTTTTTAATAAATTTTTTTAATGTTTTATTTATTTTTGATACAGACAGAGACAGAGCATGAGAGGGGTAGAGGTAGAGAGAGAAGGAGGCACGGAACACGAAGCAGGCTCCAGGCTCTGAGCTAGCTGTCAACACAGAGTCCGACGCGGGGCTCGAACCCACAAATGTGAGATCTGACCTGAGCCGAAGTCAGAGGCTTAACCAACTGAGCCACCCAGGCACCTCAATTTTCAAATTCATTCATTCACCCAACAAACACATTCTACATACTTTCTTTTGGTCAGGCACTCTGCTAGGCACTGGTGAGGCTAGAGAACTGAAAAAACCAAAAACCAGTTTCTGCCTTCCAGTGGAACAGATGATCAAGGAAATAGTCACACTAGTGTGATTTGTGTTCTAAGGGAGGGACACCTAGCGTGCTGCGGAACATCAGGGTCCAGCAGGTCCCCAGGTGGACAGAGCAGGAGGAAATAAACAGGTAAAGGGGAAAGATAGCCTTCCAGTCCATGAAGGCTCAAGGGCATGGAGGTGTGAGGCCACAGTGAATTTCCATGCAATTTAAATTGAGATTTCTGTAGTGACAACAAATAAGGAAGCTGAGGCTCCAAGTGAATTAGATGTGACTTGTCCCAGATTACAGCATGAGGTAGGGACGTATCCGAGTCTCAAAGCCTCCTTGTGGTCTTTGTGACAATGCATCGTAAAACCCTGCCGTTATCCAATGACTTAAAGATACTGATGCTTGGAAGATGTAGACTATATCATCAGCTATGTTTTCTCAAGCTCCAGGCTTGTCTGGTGATCAGTTTAGAACTTCAGCCCACCTTCATGAAGAGTGAAATACCCCACCAATACAGGTCCATTGACATGGCACCTGCCCTCATGTAAAAATTACAGTTTATGGAGCTGATGAGAAAGACCTGATATAATGTAGGGTTTGTGCATTTTTAAGGAATTTCCTTTTGTTTTTCTTTCAGTGGCCATACCCCATTGGGGTTTTAAAGCAACTTCAAGATAAGACCAAGACAGGTCTGTCTGACATGATCTTGGGGTTTTATGACCTTGGGTTGTCCACTTGGCAGCATGGGATTAGGGCAATGGTTTTCTCTTCAGTTGCTCCAAATAAACACCTCAGCAAAGCTTACTGAAGAAAGAGAAAGTCCCCAGACCCAGTACACAGGCCTCTCCCATGTTCAGCTCCCCTGTCCACACACACGTCACATCATAACACCGGAGTTCGATGACAACGGATAAGAATAAAACTAACAGGAAAGATAGGAGGAATTAGCTTGTCACTGAGGCCTTTCTCCTTGTTCTTTTTATCCTGTGGAGTTACAGTAACTCTCTCCCCGTCTTGCGAGCCCCTGGCACTTCAGGCATGTGATATTCTGATAATAATAATGATTCTAATTATTATTAATAATAATTCTAATTATTTGTACAATTCTAATTATGCAAATTATGAATCAGGAGAAATTCCCACTTAGAACAATTTTAGCCACACACCCTGAAGCTTAAGCAAGGAGTCTAATATATTTCCCTCATTTCCAATAAATTATTCCATTTTGTAAGTTTCCCCAAAGTACTGAGCTATTTTCGTCATGTTAAATAATATATTCTGAGGCACAGAGGCAAAAATTCTTACAGCTTGCATATTGGAAATGTCTTCTCAGCAAAGACCAGTCATGAATACTAGTGAAGCATTCTAGGAAAACGTACTAAGGGCCCTGCAACACGCCAGACCATTGGCCTACTGGCACCACATTGTTTTTGACACAGTGCCTAGGAGTATTTATAGAGGTCATGGATGTTCTTCAAGGGGTTAGCCTCAGAAAGGACAGTAATTGAAAGGTCAATGTTAAACCACCCCAGCTTCCCTTAGCAAAAAATAAGCAATAAAAAGTAAATCGATTTCACAGCATCTGAAATTTCACAGAGTCTGACTACCATAAAGAGTGATAGAGTGTCGGGCGTGAAGGGGTCTAGGATGGCCTCTCCAAGGAGGTGACATGTGATCAGAGATCTGAATGAGGAGAAGGAGCTTATAATTGGAAGGAAGGGGTTAAATGGGGACCCCAGGTACAGAGGAAAGCAAGTGCACAGGCCCCCAGGCTGCATTATTTGGGAACTGAAAGATGATGCAAAGAACTGTTATCCTTAAAAATAGCTATTTTGCCAGAAAACATTGGTTTATTCAGGAAGGGCAGAGCATTACAATTCAGGACATGCTATCTATGGTAAAACCATAGGCAAGCCCAACAAAGGCCAAGAACATTGTTTTATGGATAAGACCAAGGAAGTTGAAAGGGGTTGTTCTGAATAAAAGTCCATTAGAGAAAAGCAAGAGTTCAGAGTGATGATGGTTTCTCATTGGCTGAGTTGCAGGGGTAATCAATCTAGAAGGGTGAATGTGCATCTTTTTCTGTTGAGGCCTGTAAATGATCATTCTTTCCTGTTGATGGTTCTTTTGGGGTCTGCAATTGCCGGTTCTTCCTGTAATTGACATTGAGTGGAATAGCACCCCCTTCTAGCCTGTCAGGTGTTAGTTAGGTTTCCCTTTATTAATTTTTACAGGGACAAAGGGAAAACATGACATAGATCAGAGTTGGAGAGGGGGCAGGGCCCACATCATTCAGGGATTCACATGCTAGGAGGAAGAATTTGGATTTTGTTCCAAATGCAGTGGGAAACTGCTGGAAGGTTTTAATCTGGGAAGTGACGTCACTCGTCCACTCATCCATTCACTTAACAAGTATGTGTTGACCATTTACTACATGCCAGGCCTTCTCCAGTCACCACTGGAGATACAGTGTGGAACCTAACAAGATTTCTGCCTGCTCAGAACTTATATTCTAGTTGGGAAGACTTACATACAAATAAATGTGTAATATACTATTAGGTATTTATAATCGTAATGAAGAAAAATTAAGCAAGATATAGTGTAAGAGGGTGATGGAGTATTTGTGAGGAAAGTCTTCTCCCTGCTGATGGCTCTGAGCGGAGACTTGAAGTGAGGTCGGGAAGGAGAAAGCCATGAAGGAAGAGGTGACAGGCCTGGAGCGGTAATGTTTCATGTGTTCAAGGAGCAGCTGCAAGGTCAATGTGGCCAGACTGGGCAGAAGGAGGGAAGAGTGGCAGAGTCAGATGTGTGTTTTCAAATGATCCCTCTGGATGATGAGTGAAGAATGAGACAGGGGACAAAGGGGAGACCTGAATGGCAGCATCATTCACCGTTGGAAGGTGACATCTGTGCCTTGGTAAACTGTCCCCTGTTCACCTTTCATCATTCTAAATTATTTCATCATAATTATCAGCGGCAAACACATCTCCCCTGCAGAGCAGTTCTAACTGTCTCAGCTTTTATAATATGTTCAGTTATTTTTGTTGATTCTTTCTAGATTTACGGGATCAGTCCTGACACATAATAACCAATATCTTAGCTAAACGCCCATAAATTTTTAAAACGAGGGAATAAAAACCTCCATTTTATTTTAGTTTTTTCCCTGATTCCTCTTAGCACTCTGTTCAAATTTTGGTTCCTATTAAGAACAAAGGATACTATCTATAATTTCTACTGAGATGCTTTTAACTCATAATAAGGATGGATCCTGCCCAAGATGAAACGCATTAGGCCTTTTCACCCCACGCCCCACCACTGTCTGATACCATCCTATTCTTGACTAAATAAAGCAGCATCCTTGAGCCTTTTCTGATCGCTGTACCTCAGTGATTTATGGCTGAGATAGGGTTGCCAATTAAAACAGTCATATTTCATGGGACATCCTTACACTTAAAAAATTCAAAGTTTAGCAGAAATTCAAATATGACTGGATATCCTGTACTTTTCTTTGCTATATCTGCCAACCCTAACTGGAGGTGACTTTAGAATTACCCTTGGAATGGGGCACCTGGTGACTCAGTTGGTTGAGCATCTGACTCTTGATGTTGGCTCAGGTCATGATCTCATGGTTCGTGAGATCGAGCCCCACGTCCAGCTGTGTTGACAATGTGGAGCCTGCTTGATTCTTTCCCTCTCTCTCTCTCTCTCTCTCTCTCTGCCCCTCCCTCGTTTATGTTCCCTCTCTCTCAAAAGTAAATAAAAATTTAAAAAAAGAGAGAATTACCGTTGGAGATATAAAATACAGATGGTTAGGCCTCTGCAGATTTAGTTCTACAAAGTCAGAATTTCTGAGGGCAGTTCTGAGCCATACGTGTGATTAAGACCCAGCTCTTCACATCAGGTCCTTCTTTATCGAGGACCTCCTGTGTGCCAGACCCTGCACTAGGGGCCGGACATATGACCGTGAATAAAAATAAAAAGGGAAAAGGCCCTTTGCCCTCCTGGTGCTTTCGGTCTGGGGTCACAGAAAGCAGAGGAGGGTGAAGAGACAGATGTGAATGAAATCATCACATAAACAAATACAAAGCCACCCAGGGCTCCTAGTTGTGGAGGATGAATGGACCCTAGCCAGTCTCTTGAGCTGCACAGGCCAGGCCACCTTGCAGGGCCACTGTAGCCTTCTGAGCCCCAGGCCCTGCCTGCCTGTTTCGTGGTTTCCCAGGAATGGTGTACAAGCAGTGGTGACTTTGCTCAGACCCTTTGGGCCTCCTTGTGATGATACCTAGAAATCCTTGCTGCTCTTACCTCCGGGCCTTTGCACTATCTGTTCCCTTTGTTTGGCATGCTTTTTCCTCTAATTATCTTCATGAGTCACTCTCTTACCTCCTCCAGTGTTGAATATAGGTTACCTTCTCAATGAGGTCTAGCTTGACTATCCTATTTAAAATTGCAAATTCATCCCCACCCCGTCCCAGCACTCCTGATCCCTTCACCCTACTCTACTTTTTTTTTTCACAGCACTCAACATTTTCTTATATACTATCTACTTTACTCATTTATTATATATAATTGATATACTGTGTTCTCCCACTAAAATATACACAGAAATTTTGTTACCTGTTTCATTCATTAATATATCCTAAATGCCTATGAATTTTTTTAATGTTTATTTTTCAGAGAGAGAGAGAGAGAGAAAGAGCAAGAGCAAGCACTCGAGAGTGCAGGGGAAGGACAGAGAGAGAGGGAGATACAATTCCAAGCAGGCTCCAGGCTCTGAGCTGTGAGCACAGAGCCCATGTGGGGCTTGAACTCATAAACTGTGAGATCATGACCTGAGCTAAAGTCAGACACTTAACCAACTGAGCCACCCAGGTGTTCCCCAAATGCCTATAAGAAAGCCTAACAGGGACACCTGGGTGGCTCAGTCGGTTAAGCCTCTGACTGTGGCTCAGGTCATGATCTCACACTCATGGGTTCGAGCCCCGCATTGGGTGTTGTGCTGACAGCTCAGAGCCTGGAGCCTGCTTCCCATTCTGTGTCTCCCTCTCTCTCTGCCCCTCACCTCTCATGCTCTGTCTCTCTCTGTATCAAAAATAAATAAAACATTTAAAAAATTCTAAAAAAAAAAGAAAGTCCAACATGTAATAGATGAATGAATGCTGTCAGTTAAAGGATAAAATCAATTCTGCTCTGTAAAGAATTAGACAAATCTAAAATGTTTTGTCCATCGAGGTTCTCCCACAGTCCTAAAGCAACAGATTACCTAGCCATAGTCTGCTCTCACCACCCTCCCAAATCGGTGACCTCAAAGCTTTGGAGAAATGACCAGTATTTCTTGCTTATAAAAGTGCCAGAGACCACTGTCTGGGATAGTCTGAAACAAGGACCTGCTGTATGGCAAGGGAAAAACCAAGCTCCTGAAAACTGTTGTCATGGTGATCCCAGGTAGTCGCCTCTAAGGGAGAGAAATGTCAGCAAGATTGCTGGTGACCAAGTTTGCAGGCCATCTGGATAAACATCAGTCAGAAGGCGGGCATTTACCCAGGGGACTGGGGGTGATTCTCAGGTTTTGTTCTCAAGAGGAGGGGAGGAGAGGAAAAAGAATGATAGTGGGCTCCGCCACCCATTAGAAACCCGGGGGCGGGGGGTGCATTATGGTAATCTTCACAGCCTGCTTGGTAGAACTGGCAAAAACTTTCTCTTATATTGCCCTACTTTGTTACACTTTTCACCAAAAATGAGTAAAAGTATTGATTCTTACAGGAAATGTAAAGCTCAGAAGTCATTGTATGTAAGGATCCAGACTAAGCTTTCTTTGTCTCACTGAAGGAGGGAACATGAACAGCAGTGGTCCAGGAGGAATGGGTGGTGTTCAGATTTGTTGATACTGGTGGGCCACATTAGAGAGTTCTGTACATCCCATTACCTGAAGTCTGTGAACATGGAAAACTCCCCTGAGAGAATGTATCAGAAATTAAAAACCATGACTTCCAGAATGTTTGCCACATTGAAAGAGGAAAACCAGCCTATGTGCTGTTGCTAAGAAATTGCTTTGTCATCTTTGTAAAGTAGCTGGATTAAGATGGATAGGTATGTAAAGCACTGATTAATTGGGCCATAACAGTAATTAGCTTTCTCCTTCAGGTGGCCTGCCTTTTCAGCACAGCCCTGGAAACAGACTATTTTTGTGCTAATGAGATAAATGTGTTTCTCCAGCAACAAGAAAACATCTCCCCTAATGGAATTTTGTTTTATTTCTTCTCTCTGTGTCCATCTGTCTGTCCTGTGTGTGTGCCTCTCTGGCTCTTTCTCGCCTTGTGGGACGACAGAACCATCTGCTGCAGAATCCCAGGGGAAATGCAGCATCTCCGAGGATGAGTTGATCACTGCCATTAAAGAAGCCAAGGGGTTATCCTATGAAACAAAGGAGAGCCCACGGCCGGTAGGCCAGGTGGCCAGCAGGCCCGAGGCCAAGGCCAGGTCCGGGCTGCCAGCCATCCCCAGCCCCCTAGACCACGAGGCCAGCAGCGCCGAATCGGGGGACTCGGAGATCGAGCTGGTGTCTGAGGACCCGCTGGCCGCCGAGGACACGCTGCCCTCGGGCTACGTGACCTTCGGGCACGTGGGCGGCCCGCCGCCCTCGCCCGCCTCGCCGTCCATCCAGTACAGCATCCTGCGGGAGGAGCGCGAGGCCGAGCTGGACAGCGAGCTCATCATCGAGTCGTGCGACGCGTCCTCCGCCTCAGAGGAGAGCCCCAAGCGGGAGCAGGACTCGCCCCCGATGAAGCCCGGCGCTCTGGACGCTATCCGGGAGGAGCCGGGCGCCCGGGCCGAGGAGGGCGCGCCCGGCCCCTTCCCCAAGTTCACCCCGGCCGCCCGGCAGACCG